>NC_135764.1:8592039-8927039 GCF_052425735.1 Oculina patagonica | reverse complement strand
GGATTCATTACATACCTTTTATAATTGCTGTGTTCAACTTGCTGATAAGTTATAGAGGTAGTTCCATCGCTATTCACTTTAAACCCAGTTACGGTAGTAGCACATGGATAGGTACTTTTAGAATAAGTAGCTTGCTGACACATCTTGAAAATAAAGACAAACAAAATAATACATTTATTTAAAACTTTCAATACGTTATGTAGAAAAACATGATTTCAAACCTATTGTCAGCATCTGTATAATTAACAACTATTCCACGAGCGCGAGTTGGATATGAGATGGTAGATAGCCAACAAGCGCGAGTGGAATAATTGTTTTATTAAAAGCGCCCAAAGAATTGCAATATTTTAGCTCCCCAGCTGTTTTTGTTGACGCATATCGGCTACCATATTTGTGGTGAATGGTATATGAGCTCATATACCATTGCCTGTTAACCAATCAAAACTCAGGAATTGCAATAATTTTATACCATTGCTAGTTAATCGGGCGTGGCCGATTTATAGTTTACCCTTTGGTCGTCCTAGAGCGTAGTCTCCTGGCGCGGCCAAAAAGACGGGGATAGCTTGGGGTTGCTACAAAACCGCTACGGGTGACGCATACCGCAATGGTTTTCATTTTAGTTTTGACAGGAAATCGTTGCAGGCACACTTGGTCGACTTTTGGGTTAATGTGTAATCAGGTTGTGTTTTTTTGCTTCGGCGGAAGGACAGAGAAAAAAGCTTACGGGGCAAAAGTACAGTATGGGGCCCAGTTCTCGGCCACTTTTGACGTAAACTTGTATTTCTTACCTCAGAAGAACCGCAGGAACTTGAAATTTCTCCCAGAGCTAGCTACATTATTCAGCTTTTTGGTGTAAAGCTATCGACCGGTCAAAAATTAATTTGCCCGAGCAATAATAAAAATAAAAGCTCCATTTGTGGGCCCAGTTCTCGGCCACCTTGGCCCAGTTCTCGGCCACTTTTGACGTAAACTTGTATTTCTTACCTCAGAAGAACCGCAGGAACTTTAAATTTCTCCCAGAGCTAGCTACATTATTCAGCTTTTTGGTGTAAAGCTATCGACCGGTCAAAAATTAATTTGCCCGAGCAATAATAAAAATAAAAGCTCCATTTGTGGGCCCAGTTCTCGGCCACCTTGGCCCAGTTCTCGCCACTAAAAAGCTTGTGCGTAATTATCTGTAAAAAAATGCTCAATTAATTTTCACAGTCATAAAATCACTCTGTAAACCTATTTATACTATATCGATCCCAAATTATTTTTATGATGCTTTGTTTTACTTTAGAAAAGAAGGATTTTAACGCGCCTAGTTGCCTATGTGCAGGTTCTGGCAAAACCGCATTGTGTGACCCGTGCATTTAGATGGTTTATTTTGCAGTGAAAAGGTCTTGAAAGATTTAGGTGTTGTAGAAATAATAGACAAGACAAGAGTCAGCTCAAAACTTAGAGATAAGATTGAACTTTATTTTTAAAACATTTATTTCTTTCATTCTGGCAGCAGCAGATGAAATTATATTAAAAACCAAGCGCTAAGCTGTGATAGCGAGCAGGGTGGCCGAGAACTGGCAAATACGCAAACGTCGCAAGAAAAACTTTCGAAGTAAATTAAGACCAAAAAATACAACGGTTCAACGAAAAGTTAACTAAAGCAGAAAGCTGAATTATTCTACGTTTCACATGCCAAAAATTAGCTCGTATGGTGGGGGCTTTTGGATAAAATACGAATTTAACTACATCCATGAATTTGGAGCCGTAAACAAACAACTTTTTCGGGAATGCAAATTCACCTACCTCCGCGTAAACTCGACGTGTGAGCTTTCTATATCGAATTGAACGATCAAACTCAAGATACTTAAAGCACATGAATCAGTCTATCGTTTGAAGGAAATACCTTTTTCTTTTGATTCAACTGGAGTGTGAAAAAATGCGTTAAACACAAAGTGGCCGAGAACTGGACCCGGCCGAGAACTGGGCCCCATACTGTGCTGCTATTCACCATTGTGAAATTGCACTTACTTTGACAAGTTAAAGTTATTTTTGTAAATGAAAAAGGTAACGTCATTGATGTCACGCAGTGTTTTTTTTAGCAAACTAGATGGTTTGCTGGTTTCTGACTATGAATGGGGGTGTGATCTTGCGGTATATTTTTTGAGCCTGACTCCGCCGTAAAACTTTTTTTTTATTTAGCAAGAACTGTGTCGATTTTCATTTCTGAACAATTGGTCGTCAAGTCGTTTGTCACAAAGAGTAGAATGTTTGTACAGCATGTTTTGGAATTATTTTAGATTTGGTTAGTAAGACGCTTCTGAAGACCTGAGCAAAACATTAGGAATGTACAGTATTAATAGGAACTTGAATGGAATTTTTCACAAGTTGGATAAAGGTATCAACTGAAAAAAATGGAATTCAAAATGAGAACTTGGATTTTGTTGTAATTAAATTTTATCGCGGATTGGATGCATAATATCACGGCTTTGAAAGTCTTCAAATAATTAGAAAGGTTCCTTTCTTCCTTTTGATATTATTGTTATTTTCATGTATTGATTATTCGAAAGTGGATTTCGTTGATACGAAAAAAAAAACGGGTTTTCACTGAATTGCTTGAAGTATTTTTAGACGTGATAATATTGGCTTAATCAAATTACATTGTGCACGAAATATTTGTTATTCTTTTGTCTTGAAACTTTGAGGAAATTGAAATTTTTGTTTGACAGTAGTGTATGAAAGGCATTTTATAGAACTGAATAAAAAATAAGAAACATTGATAAAGGTTATTTCAAAGATTTATTTTGCCTGATTTTGAAGGGTTTCAGGAGTTTTAAAGAGTGCTGGTAAACGGCTGTATGTTGTTTGTGATTACGGATCTTATTTAGTTTCGAACGCTCTAATTTTTAAAAGGTTAAAACAGGTTAAAACCGGGCGGTTTCATGAGTTTTTTGGGTAGAAAGGTACGGTGGTGGTCAAAAAAAAATGTTTAGAAAGGAATGACTAGTAGCACGTAAGTCGGAGGTTTGCGTGAGTCACGGGGTATAGTATGCGTGAGCTGGATTTCCGGCGTCATAACGGCATGTTTTGTTTACTGAAAGATACACTCGACGTTTAGTTAGCTTAGTCGGCTTGGGAAACTATTTTAAAAATGAATGTTGTAATAGTTAATTAATAGTAATCTAGAATTAACCCACTCTCGATTGGAGTCTGTTCTGGATTCGCGCTACCTTTTCGCCGCGAAGGAATTTTGTAAAATTTCGCTAGTGGAAAGAGGTACTGTAAGAACAGTATCAATAACTCAAAAGGAGGAACTTCTTTGTAGCTCTGAATTAAGACGTATGATAAAATTTTAGAATAAGAAACTTTCGATATATGGTTTTCATATTGTTTTTGTCAATTTCCTTTTGTGGCAGATTTTTTGAGAATTAGCTTTTCTTTCGTGTGCTGACAGACACAGGACAGAACGAGAGGTGGATGAGAAAGATGCCGAAGATGAATAGGCACCGAAAAACGACAAGAACCGTCAAGGACTTATCTTTAGAGGGCGGGGAGTTTTGGCATACTGTATTTTGAGGACTGGACTGGACTAGTAAAACGCGGACTAGTAAAACGCGGACTTGTAAAACGCGGACTAGTATAACGCGGACTAGTAAAACGCGGACTTGTAAAACGCGGACTAGTAAAACGCGGACTAGTAAAACGCGGACTTGTAAAACGAGGACTAGTAAAACGCGGACTTGTAAAACGCGGACTTGTAAAACGAGGGCTTGTTAAGCACGGACTTGTAGAACGCGGACTTGTAAAACAAGCGCTTGTAAATCGGATAAAACTAAACGGTTTAGCGAGCGAAACAATTTGTGTTTGAAGCTCTTGTGTGTTTCTTCGACGGCATATTTCTAGCTTTTTTGAGCACTCTATGGTCTGTTTTAGCGTGGAGATGTTTTTGCAGTATAGCACATGTTCGTTCTGCAAACCCCTACTAAAACAACGGGATTGATGCTATGAGTTGTGTGCATATGTTTCTTTCTTTCCACTACTTGACGTCTGTTGAGTGCAGTCGTTTGTATTGCTCGCACGAGGTAGAACGGGGCCCGTCCAGAAATCAACAGTCAATCGTAAATAAAGGTGACGGGCCTACACGACTCCTACGTTCGTGACATTAGAATATTTGCCGTTAAATGTTTAAATTCGGTCTTTCGACCTTATTTGCTTCTGACTTCTTTCTGAGGGTACTGTTTTAATTTGGGGGCAGTATGTGGTAAATAAAGGTGACGGGCCTACACGACTCCTACGTTCGTGACATTAGAATATTTGCCGTTAAATGTTTAAATTCGGTCTTTCGACCTTATTTGCTTCTGACTTCTTTCTGAGGGTACTGTTTTAATTTGGGGGCAGTATGTGGTAAATAAAGGTGACGGGCCTACACGACTCCTACGTTCGTGACATTAGAACATTTGCCGTTATATGTTCAAATTCGGTCTTTCGACCTTATTTGCTTCTGACTTCTTTCTGAGGTTACTGTTTTTTTGAGACATTATGTATTGAAGAGAGCCGTAAGATGATTGTGGCCAAGGAATTCGAAGTGTCTAGAGGCGTTTTACAAGTCCGCGTTTTACTAGTCCGCGTTTTACTAGTCCAGTCCAGTCCACAAGTTAAAGACACATCAAGACCACCCCACTGTGAATTGCCATAGCACAGACAAAATTATAGTCAATATCTTATGTGTTTTTAAGAGAATTACATAAGAACCAAGGCATGTCTTGTCTTGCCTTACATTGACATGCAATAATTTGGAAATACTAAGCTCGTAACAGTTTAAGACAGAATCCATCAGGAATTTGAGTAACATTAATTTTAGTTACGCAAAAATTGAGCACCAGAATAATTTAAATCCTTGTGTTCTTTCATACCTTGTTAAAGGCTTGACATGTGATAACACCAACATAACACCAACAACAGTTCTTTATCAGTGGGGATTGAAGAAAAAAATGGAAACATCATCACACAGTTGACCCCCATGCAAAAACACTCCAGGATGTCACGGGGCTGTTTGGTGTCCGTCTGCCAATTTCTAACTTCAAATTCCAATGTTAAATTCACATTAAATTTTCAATATTTCTTAGTTGTCTAAATTTTACTAATTCTTTTAAAAAAACTATCACCTGCCAAACATCCCCAAAAATCACTCAAAAAATTACCAAATACCGCAAAACATAGATACATGGGATGAGTGAAGTTTCCTTGGATTCCTTGAAACACCAACAAGATATTTCCGTTTAAGGTGGCTGATAATGGGTTTCAGTATTTCCCAGTCCTTATACTTTGGTTCAGGACTAAAAGCCTTCATCAATTGCTATTACAGTAATGGTATGAAACAAATGTTCAATCATTCATCAACAAGTTGTGATCATTTTCTTGACAATAGTAGTTCCCCGGTAAACGGTTGTAGTACTGTCCCATCAAAGTGCAATGCCTGGAAAATACCGAAAAGCACACGACCTTCAGGTGAAACCGCACCTTACAGTATTACCAATACACTGCACTTTGCTAAGTCTTAAAACTTTACATTGTCTAGTCGTCTACTTCAATCGTTTATTTGTATTGTGTGAGATACATTTATAAATTGAAACCATCATGTCATTAAGTAATAATGCAATCTCGACAACGTTCTAGATATTATATTATGCACACTAATACAGCTCATGCAAGCCCTGTGACTTACGCAAACACAGTCGGACTGAGTGCTACTTAAGTAACTGCTTCGTGGTTTCTGCTGTACTGAACCCTGCCTTTCAAGGCAAAGCGCCCGATTTTAAGCTTCTCAAGCTTCTCAATGTTCTTGTTTTTAATAAATTCACATATACCACTGTAGCCTGTTAAATGCGTTCCCCCACCCCCCCCCCCCCTCCCCTTCATCCCCCGAACCACGGTGGGGGTATAAATTTGCTTGAACGTGCGAAAAGGTAGACCAAGTTGCCATAAAATATACATATCCCTTCTTGTCTCGTATGCTCACCAGTACGTCTTTGCAGCCATCACCTTCGCTAAACTTTGTGCAAGGATTCCAGGCGTACACAATCTTTGTCTTTTATATCTTTAAAACTAGTGAGTAAATAAGATAATAATTCAAAATAAAAAGACTATCGAAGAAACAACAAACATAGAAACCAGTCATGAAAAAATACTGTTATAACATAGCTAGCAAAGTAATCAAATTCATATACGTAAGCGTGCACCATAATTCAGTAGCGCATGCTGATGGCGCGAGCAAATCTCTTCGCTATATCTCTTGATTCCTTTATGTCTCCTCAGGGAGAATAGGGCCTTTGATCAGTTTCCTCCACTCTACCCTGTCTTCCGCAAAATTGACCGCCTCTGCCCAGGTGGCAAAACCCATCTTCCGCCTCTCACTCTCTACTGTTCTCCTCCATGTTTCCTTCGGACGCCCCCTGCTCCTCCTTCCCTCCGGTGCCCATGTTAGCGCGATGCGCGGATTTTGCTGATGGCCCATGCGCAATACGTGGCCAATCCATCTCCACCTTCGCCTCCTTATCTGTTCACTGATGGTGCAAGTCCTTGCCTGTCTTCTGACCTCCTCATTTGACACCCTAATTGGCCAGTATATTCTCAGTATCCTCCGTAGACATTTGTGAAGAAATGTGTCTAGTTTTGCCTCGTCCCTCTTGGTCATTCTCCAGGTTTCACACCCGTAAAGAAGCACTGCTATGACATTGGACTTGAAGATTCTTATCTTGGTGTCTCTTCGCAATATATATATATATATTTTAATTTCTAACGCGAGTGTTTTGACACACATTCTCACCGGCAATGTTATAAAACAACTGGTTCATGATTATCATTTTTGCTGTGCACTATTGAGTTACGTTGCACTTGGGAAGCTTGGAGAGATTTCAAGAAGCTAGAGTTCTTCTCTGCTATCGTCTCGAGCATCTCTTACGCTCCTTTCGTGCTCTCCGAACTTCCCGTGTGCACCATCGCTCGATAGATCACGCTCAGGCATGAACAAATTCTAAATAAATGAACTATTTATTTATTTATTTTTCGGTTTTAAAATGCTTTTCTAAAAATTGTCGTTGTCGTCATTTATGGTTTCTGAGCAATTTTTGCTTTTTAAGCGATGACGTCATCGATGACGTCAACGCTTAATGCCAGGGAGCGAAATTCCGTTGGACGTTTCAACGGTTACCCCACTAATAATCGAAGAGCACTGGAAACTAAAAACATGGATGGGAACTAACTGCAGGAATATATGAGACGTGAGCAGAGATAAAGTTTAGCACAACAAGAAATCGCAGCAAAGAACACAAAGCAAAATACTCCTGGGAAGTTAGAAAGAACTAAAAAATACAAACGCACACGCCGGGCCAGCAGAGCTCTTGAAGCGGCACTCTCGGAATAACTTTTTGCTTTTTTATCCGATTGAGCTCAAATTTGGCACAGTGATAGAACTTTTTATCCCAAACAATCGTATAATTTTTGTTTTTTGAATTTAACGGTTTTTGGCGGGAAAATGACGTCACAGTGCTAAAGGCAAATTTTTATTTCCTTGTTATGGCACAAAAAGTACACGATTCTGAAAGAAGTCGTTAAGATAAACTGAAATGCGAAAGAATTATTCAAAAATATCAATACGCCTTGAAGATACAAAGATTTAAATTTTGTAATTGTTCTAACAAGCAGCTATTTCAAAAAGAAATAGTGTTTCGTTTCCTGATTGCGGAAGGGTGAGATAGTGTAACACTTAAGGAGAGGTGGGTTTGGGGTTTACTTTAATTTGGAGAAGGTCCTATTGTATGTTAAATTTGCCGAATTTATGCACGAGTGCAGAATGAAAAGAAGAACTTCATATTCAGTAGTAACTTAAATTCCCATTTTACATCTACTGTCGATTTTATGTAAAGGAGACATAAACTACGTCCTGCTGCAGTTTGGCTTTCAAGAGTTCAAGTAACACATAAATATTTCTCTTTATAGAAATAGCAGATGTCTTTCTCTCCAAATTAAGTTAAGTGAAGGGAGCTTGCCTTTATCGTTTTTACTCATCCAGTGGAAATTAAAATGATTTTTTTTATTTCTGCAGAACACTTTTTTGCTTAAAAATGGCACCCGGTAGCATAACTTTGAATGTTACATGAATGGAAAAATAACTTACAAAAAATATTTAAATATATTCCTATCAATGTGGGGAAACATGAAACCACAAGACTAAAATGCAAGATCAGAGTAATGCAATTAATTTAAATGGTTTATTTTTTGAAACAAACAATCCTAAAATAAATCAGTTCCATAAATAAAGTGTTTTGTGACTACTGATCTCTGATAAAATGCAAAACAACACTTTAATCGTAGATGAAATTATTACCTTTTGACAAAAAGCTTGAGGTACATACTTCTCTGAGTTGATCACATGCTCAAATCAAATAAATGCCAAATTCAAGACAAACCAAAACCCTGGTCGACAAGAAGAGAGATAAGCACACTGTTTCGAAGCCCTTTCTTCAAAATGAAATGCCTGTTGTCACTTTACAAAGACACGTAAATAACCAAAGCAAATTAATGTAAAAAGCTACCATACACAGATTTTTAACAAGGATTTTTAATTAAGCAAAATTCAAGTTTAAAGAAAGTTATATGTTATATATAGTCGTTCCAGGATTGTATTTTGCTCGATCCGCGCTGCACGCTCTCCCGGCAAATATAAAATTATCTCCACAGAATAAGACACAGCCAAGTTGCTTCTGTTGTCAGTGTAACAGCCTTGCATTGGTAACACTGATAATAACGATTTGCATTTTTGGCGATACTGTGGAGTGGAGTTTCGATCAGACCGCGATGGCTTTGAATAATCCAAATAATGTTTATATCATGAATTTAATCTCAGAAATCTGCACCAGCAGTTGCAACGGTAGTTAATATTGAGCGTTACATCAACTAAGGAGACGAATTTAGTTCGACACGGCAGTTGCACACCTTGCTATACGATACTGTCCATACAAAATTTAAACTTTGAGCAGAACTTCTCAACTTTCCGTGCAGACTCGAATGTTTTTGCGACGCCGACGTGACACTGATCACGCAATTCCGGGTACATCCACGCGAGAACCCACGCAATTTTGCGTGTATTCACGCTGTTTGTGACGTCGAAGATGCCGTGAAATTTTCCTGTACAAATAGAATAAAGTAATCTCCCACATTTATACATTCCTCTGTTACATGAAGTAAAATTAACTTTGTAAGTCACCTGCAAATATGCACTTCTCTTTGTAGCGCACTTAAGCTCTACCGTGCGAGCAAACACGAGATACGCCAAGTCATCCCGTTTTTCTTTGCGCTTGTAAACACTGGTTGGTGGAAATTTACTTCCGTTTCAGAATAATATTAAACGCTACGAGAGCTTTCTCTGGTTTTCTTACAGTACATCGCTTTAGTCAAGCTTAAAACCATTGCAGTCGTTAGCATTATTTCTGTTTGCAACGAATCTAAATTTTTTTGGTCATGCTGAGGAATATATTTCCGATATTTGAAGAACATGACTGTTTTTACGAAATTAATTGCCATCGGTCATACGTATTTACTTTGTGGTTACGACCGTTCTTGTGATTGGATAGCAGTCCCCCGTGCGAGCAAACACGACAAGTCATCCCGTTTTTGTTTGCGCTTGCAAACACTGATTGGTGAAAATTTACTTCCGTTTCAGAAAATCGCTAGAATGTTTACTTAACAATTAAACGCTACGAGAGCTTTCTCTAGTTTTCTAACAATACATCGCTTTAATCAAACTTAAAACCATTGCAGTCGTCAGATATTTCTGTTTGCAACGAATCTCAATATTTTTTATCATGCTGAGGAATATCTTTCCGATATTTGAAGAACATGTTTTTACGAAATTAATTGCCTTCAGTCAAACGTATTTACTTTGTGGTTACGACCTTTCTTCTGATTGGATAGTAGCCCTCACTGTGTAAATAGTTCACATCGAAGCCAAAATAATACCGTATCGTTTCTGAGGAAACGAAACAAAAATAGTAACAAAATGGCGGGAAATTGAAATTTTCAAACTCTATATCTTCAAGACGGATTGAGCTTTTTCAATAATTCTTTCGCATTTCAGTTTATCTTAACGACTTCTTTCAGAATCGTGTACTTTTTGTGCCATAACAAGGAAATAAAAATTTGCCTTTAGCACTGTGACGTCATTTTCCCGCCAAAAACCGTTAAATTCAAAAAACAAAAATCATACGATTGTTTGGGATAAAAAGTTCTATTACTGTGCCAAATTTGAGCTCAATCGGATAAAAAAGCAAAAAGTTATTCCGAGAGTGCCGCTTCAAGAGCTCTGCTGGCCCGGCGTGGCAAGAGACAAATTATATTTGAGGAGTTACGTGATATTCAGTAAAGAGACATTTCTGCAATTGGCCTGTGTAAACATTACGAGTCCGCGTTTGTCCTTGGTCGCTCAAAAGTGGTATCGTGTATCGTTTATCAGCCTTATACCAGATGTCACGCTACAAGCTAAGATAACGCAACGTTTATTGAAAAATCATTCAATATAGAAGTTGCCATCCACTTGTATTTGATATACAATAATTTTTTTACAAATTGCCTGCAAATGATTTAAAACCCCCTTGGGAAACGCCATCGCTTCTACATGCATTGCGGGCCGTTTATTTAGATTCTGCGTTCTGACTGCCTTTCGGCCTGGAATTGAACATGACTTTGACTTATATCGAGAAATTCCGAAACTGTGCATGCTTGTTGGTCTTTCTTGTGTAATGAGATAGTAATCTTCAAACAAAAGCAATCGAAAGAAGAGGTGACCAAAAAGGTCAAAGTATTTGATTATGCTTGATTAAAGTCCATTTTAGAGCTGGAAAAACTTGCCATAGGCTTTTAACGAGTCGGTTCTTGATTTTTAAACTTAATTCACTTTCAAGAGTAGACCAGTTTAAAATGTAGAAAAAAGAAATCCAAACATCCAAATTTCAATTAAAAAAAAATACTACAAAGAAACAGCGCCACAGTTATCTTACGCCAAAGTTTCACCTTAGAAAAATGACACCACGATAATTGCTAATAGTCAATGGGAGTTCAGCGTTGAGAATTAAAGTAATTTCTTATCAGAAAAAAAATGAACTGGTCAACTATGGGCATGCTATCTCACTCAAATACTTAATTTCTTTGAGGTAACTAATATGTGAATCCTCTGTATGTAATTAAGAAAATAAGAAGCTGAATTCACCGAGGTGATGACGTGCAATGACACAAAAAAATTCAAAAATCAAATCTACTGAATACAAAATAAGATGCTGTCAGTTTACTCTTTTCGATTCCCCCGCACTACCTGAACAACCCACCTCAAATTCAGCCGCGTTTCGAGGCGATTTATTTACTACACAAATGCATTTGCTTCGTGTTTTGATCTTTAAACATATACATTTATCAAAAATTGCATTACTGACGCTGGTGTTGAGCTTCCATCGATTTTCTTCAAATTGATGACTTTTCCGTTGCTTTTCTTGCATGAGCAGTCGTCAATCTTTTGACAAACTTCAGCGAGACTTCCAAAGAACTCGAACGCAAACAGAATCGAAATAACGACTAAAGCAATCACAAAACATTCGTTCAAAACCAATCTTATCGAACAAACAACTCACTCGAGGCATCAGTGACTTGGCTTTCAGACATGAAGTGCACCCAGTAGAGATTAACGATTGTTTTTTACTTGATTTAACAGACGCGTTAGATCTTGCAGAAGTGATTTTAGACCTAACAAAAATGGTAGTTCAATTTCAGGTCATTATCATACCAAATTTAATTAGGTAGCGAGTTCCAATTAACGTCAGCGAGTTCGTTAAGGAGGTGAAACGAAGTTAAGTTAAGAGGTAACCGTTTCCGCAAATTACTTTCAAGAAATCATGTCTAAGAGTTGCGTTACTTATTCACAACCCATATACATCCGATAAGCTCACCGCCCCCAACTACTTGATTTTAAGTGCTTAAAGCTGCTTTTTTTACAGTCAATCACGACAGCTTAGAATATATTCAAAAACGCACCCTTCTTTTCAAAATATTGTTTTGAAGATCAAAACGCGAGGTAGTGGTCGTACCCCCATTAATTGTTACGCAAAGCTTGCGACTTTTTCTCTAAGCAGTGATTCATTTTGCACATTGCAAAAAACGAATCTCTTGAAAAAAAGGTGAAGTGCCAAGTTCTTAAAAGCAACTGTCATTTTTTAAAGAGCTCACGATCTTTGGTACGTGTTGTGAGTCAATACCATCTTCTATTCTGATATACCTCAATGCTGCTTTTTTGTGAAAAGTGGCCTTTGGAAAATGTTGTATTTTGTAGGAAAATCCTACGTGTACGATAGACATCTTTGTTCCTTGTGCAGATTTTTTTATTATTCAGGTTAATGTTATGCAAGATATTTCGTTTTGCACCCATTTATATAAATTAAATTAAATTAAATTAAATTACTCAATTCTCCACATTGTCTTTTTTCTTACTCAAAGTCAGAACAAATACAAGTCCCGAAACGAACTTAAGTTTTATTGTATAAATCACCATTATCACTGTTAGGACAAAGGTCAAGGTTCGAACTATTTTAAATTAGATAGATGCATCAAATTAAAGCCGTCGATAGTGATGAGTTCCTCAAGTCATGTTTTCATATTTGCTATCCTTGTTGCATTTCTGGCAAAGAGAGGAGCATACAGACTTTATACCGCCACATGTAAAAACAACTCCATCCTAAAAGAGAAGAAAAAGTACAAAATGAATTTCCTTGCTACAAAAGAAAATAATGGTTCTGGCTGATTAACACTATACCGTGGTTGGTAAGTATGTAATTTTCCAAAAACTATTATGCATGGTTAAAATTCCGTGTGCTACCCTTTCCTTCATACCAATCTCAAACAATTAAACGGTATATTTGACATAAAATATAACACTACACATTCGGAAAGTCTAGCTTACCTGTTTAATGTTTGATTGATCCAAATCCCGCCCAACACCAGGAAGGTAAAGAGTTGTTACTCGAGCAAAGTTAACGGTTAAAGTAAACAACAAATTCAAGTCTTCTTATCCAAGAAATTCTCTTTAGAGGTGACTTCAGTCAATTAGAGCTACGAGTTAATTCGTAGGCAAACCAATGCCGATAGCAAAACGAATACTAGCTCCCTTATAATTTACTTCGATGAATCCGGGTTATGGTATTTTTAATGTCTTACGCAGAGTAAAATATGTTACTAGTGGCCCCAGTTTGCCAGATAGATTTTGGTATTTTTAATGTCTTACGCATAGTAAAATCTGTTACTAGTGGCCCCAGTTTGCCAGATAGACTAAGACCTAATTATGATCATGTGAATTTTGCCCGCACTTTTCACTCTACAACTGAAGGTTTTATCGGTTCATTGTACTGTTTCCGTTCATATGAATGGTAATATTTTTATTTTTGTTTTATTTTTTATCACTAAGGAGATACTTTACCTTGATAAGAGATGGAATTCCGGCCCAGAATTGGTAATTAGGACACATCTCTGGCATGCTTTCAACTCCCACCTTGTACTTGTTAATTAAAATTCCACCAACTATATAAACAATGAGCAATACGAAAAACCTGCAAAAAATAAAGTCAAAATTGGCCCGAGCTTGCTGAGAACAATGACACAACACAAACTAATCTAGAAACAAATTGGCAAAAAAAAAACACCAACAACAATAACAACATCAACAACAAAATAGCAAACCCAAATTAGTTTGTACGTTTTTTTGTTGGTTTCTGTTTCATTTCTTACCTGACCTTTAAAATTTTAACCAACCGTCAGCGATCAGTTAAACCTCATCTAGACCCTTAGTTATGTAAACATTCGTTTGTGCGATTTTGGTTTCACCTAATCAGGCGAACCATAAAACAAGGCTCACTATTTCCACGTGTGTCGATGTTTGCTCCTATCACTCTTCCCCTTTTAAACGCTCCTTTTTTAAGCGTGGAAGCCCGTTTCCTTTGATCCATTCCAGATAGCTTAAAACGAATCTGAGTCTCGTATGCACTTACACAATTAACAAAATACTTCCAATGCTCAGCCCAGTACTTCCACCTTTCTCGGCCGGCGCATTAGGACAGCCATCATCACACGCACACTTGGACGAAAGAGTTGTGCTCTATGAATTTTTTTAAAAAAATAGATTACTTCAGATTAATTAGGATAAACTGAGACTGAAGCAAAATAAAGTTAAAATGAAAGCTAAGGTGCAGAAAGTTCAAAAAAGGAGGCAAGGGATTTCGGAACCCAGAATATGTCAATTAAGTGCCATCATTTCAAAAAAGAGCCCAGACTCCGTTAAGCGAGCCACCCCAAAATTTTAAAGGGTACAAAGCATTTAGATTAACGCGTACAAACATCAATTTTACCATAGCAAATGCCATATTTCATGTTAAAATCCCAACTGATATGCCCATGTATGGCTACGTTTGGCCAGGCTAACAAGTCTTCGTTTTTAGTATTTGTTGGGCAACAAGTTCGTTTTACATAATCTCTTTAATGACGTTTAAAAAAATGTATTGGGAGGAAAAGTTTCACTGCCACACGTTCAACGAGTTAGCGGCCGTAGATAATAATTTACTGTTTAATCTCAAACCTAAGTTATCTGTACTTAAAAAAATGGAAAAAAGAAAAATCAACAATATGAAGCAAGAGGGTACTGTCGAAAAGAGGGTTCTATCACCTTGGGAAAACGGTTACGCTCAGAACCGAATTGACCGTAGGATCGGAAAATTATAGGAAAAAAAAAAACTAAGCAAAATAGCAGGCTGAACACTAATGCTTGTTTCAAGTTGATGCTGGAAAAATGTTTTGCCAAGCCTGGTCTCTGCATCTAGCTGGTGATTGCTCGACCGTCAGATAATTTAAGGTACTGCATGCGGAAAACGGATCGAGGGAAATTGATCCGCTATCAAGAGAATGCAAAATGAATCAAAGAGAGATCTGCAACAATTAAGTTAAACATAAAATATCAAACAGCATCAGCGATCATATAGATTTGTTTTCCATTAAAATTCCTCTTTGTATACATACATAGGCTGACAATGGATACTCTTGGACTTCCTTAACAGCGTCTATCTCTCCAGGATATTTGCTTTCATCGCAGATAAGCCTGATTTCGAAGACTCTAACAAAATAAAACAAATTTTTCATAGTTAATCAACGGAAGTGAAAAGGGAAAATACGATTGCGACTAATATATTGGAACGCAGGGATTTTAACTGCTATATGAAGGACTTTATTTTTACTCCCACAAACGGCAAAAAATCGATCCACTTTTTTTGTCGTCTACTTTTTGCTTCTTGCTCATGAAACTGTGTATTTTCGCGGTTTTTTAATGAATAAGCGAGTTTTTCTATTTTTCTTTTAGCCTTTTATTAAATGATTGTTGGAAAGTAAAGAGAATAAACAGCAATCTAGCATTTGAAACTGCAGTTTAGCGCCGAAGACCTGATGCTAATCTCTTCAAAATATCGAAGAAGAATGGAGACGATCAGCCTTGTTATCAGTCTTGATTGTTGATCGTTATTGAAAACTTTAATTTTGATTGATCAAGGGTGAGATTCATCGCAAATGTAAAACCTGGATAGAATAATGGAAAAGCTTTATTGAATATCAAAAAATAGAATTGTTTTAGAAGGTTTTCATGGAGAAACCGCCGCCTATACTGGTTAGCTCAGTTGGTAGAGCGCCGGACTGCCGTGCGGGAGGTCAAGGGTTCGAATTGGAATCCCAGATCGGATCAACACTCATGGTCTATAAAAGGCTGCCTTTGTAATTACATCTGCAAATCAGAAACAGCACGATATACTCCCTTTTGCACGATATACTCTTCAGTCTTTCGCAAAGACTAGGGCACGAAGCTCCAAGTGTTGTGTTCTGGCAATTGTGTGTAGTAAATTAAAGTATGTGTACAGCGCATCTGAACGTATACATATGAAAAATGCGCTATATAAATGCATTATCATTATCATTAGAACTGTTTTTTGACTGAAAATACCTTTTGTGTTGTGCGTAATCAATTTGCTGGTATGTTACCGAGGTAGTTCCATCGCTGTTTACTTTAAAACCAGTTACAGTGGCGGCTATTGGAAAGGTGCTTTTAGTATCAGTAGCTTGCTGACACACCTGGAAAAGGGAGTAGAATGGAAATTGAAAGACTCTTGAATAAAAACTAAAAAAAGACCTATCAAGTCATCGACAACTTATGCGTCACGTGTTACACACGTTTTATCAGACAGAAGTTAAATAGCAACCGTCATTTACCCGATATCGGTATCGGTATGTTTTTTTTACACGGCACTGACATATTGCCTTTCTTCCCCAAAGCTTTTGAGCTCCCGAATCTCTCGGAAAGAGAACGCCGTGTCCTCTCCTCAGGAGGAGAAAATACGTGAGAACACAGATGCTTTTCTTACATATTGTTCATCTGACGTTTTACTTGTATGTCAATTCCACACTTTCCCAAAAACACTATTGTCATAAACTCTGCAGGGGCACTACAGAAATAGCAGTAACTAAGACCGAGTGGAGTCCAAATATGTCTCAAATCATCTTGATTAACAAACTCAAGCGACCGCGTGTGATCGCGAGGTTTTTCAGACAGTGTAATGCATGAATTACGCTTCTCTGAATTCTTTATGATAAAGATTGATTCAACACACGGAACAATAGAACACGCGTTTCTGTACTTTATACTTTGAAGGGCTTTGTCACGGATTTTAACAGATTTTTGAACAGACATGCGTCTTTGACTTCGGATTGCTAGGATGTATCTTTAAAAAATGTTTTTCTTCCACTGAATTGTTTATTTACTCACCAGCACATCTTTGCAGCCATCGCCTTCACTAAACTTTGTGCAAGGATTCCAGGCGTAAACAAAGGGTCTCATGGAGTTTTTATCTTTAACGTTTCTGAAGCTGATGACCAAACACAGCAATTCCAAAAAAAATTAGTCCTCTCCACCCATCCCTCCCTCCTAAAAAATCCCTAAGATACGCCCTACACATTTTGGCGCGAATTATGTGGTTATCTTTTATACTTATTTGTTTACTCTTTTTTATATTTCAAACACTTGAAACTGTTGTCGAACGCTTCACAAAGTCCAAAAATCGCGCTATTTAAAACCTCAGTGACCCATACTGAACCATTTAACGATTAAAACAATGGGATTAAAACATCGTATCGAGCGTTTTTTAATAATACTGTATGTGCGACGGAGACTACAAAAACAATGTAAGTTATACAAGTTATAGATTCTGCATTTTGTACAGTTCTTGTCTAAAATACGGCAGCCTTTAGGCCCTAAATTTGGTGTGATTTTTAATGAAAATTTTCAAGACCGTGCACGCTTGTTTATTTTTCTTACGTTATGGGATAATCTACAAACAAAAAAGGTCACTGGATTTGGTTACAAGTGTCTTAAGAATTACACAATGGTGCAAAATATGATCGCCTACATGTATTTAAAACCATGTAGGTATGTTCTTCGCGCTTGTCGGTTTTTCTTTGTGGGTGATACAACGCTTAGTGTTTGCAAATTTATTTTATTAATATCACAGACTATCATGAGCAAATTGAATTAATTTATTATCAATTGGACGCAAAAGAAATAAATTAGCCCTGTACAGGTCTGTCGTGTTGATATTAAACCACTGGATTCTTAGAACTAAATATTATGTGAATATTTATTGTATTTAAAATAATGGCCGATGGGTTGCTATAAAAACTGAATTCACGGTATTCAGTGATGACCTAAAATCATACCTAAAAATCTACTGGATCTAAAATGAGCTCCTGGCCTGCAAATCTACTCGATTCGATCCCTAATGACCTGAAGTAAACAACTCAAATTGAACTGAAGTTCCCAATGATAATTTCTCCGCAATTTCTTCTAGATAATTTCTTCTAGACTAGGTATGCATTTGTCACTTAAAGAAATAAATATTTAACTGTTTAAAACTTACGCTGGTGTCGAACCTCCATCGATTTTCCTCAAATTGATGATTTTTCCGTTGCTTTTCTTGCACGAACAGTCGTCAACCTTTTGGCAAATCTCCGCGACACTTGCAATAAACTTGAATGCAAACAGAATCCAAATAACGAGGAACACTCTCGATGCGTTGCAATTTCTTCCCATCGCAAAACCTCGCTAAATGAGACCAAACTTCTTTTGTAAGCAACTCTCTTAAAAAAAATTATTTGTGTGTATCTGGCAGAGATAACGCTACTTTTTTTTCACTTGGTTTAAAGGACGTGTTAGAACGCGCAGAAGTGATAAAGTACAACTCCACCTCAAAAACTGGTACTTCAATGTCACGGGCATTATTATAACAAATATAATTTTGCATAGGTAAGGAGTTCTAATTAAAGTAAGCGGGTCCGTTGGGTGGTAATGTGGTGGTAATGTGAAGTCGAGTCAAGGGGTAACCATTGCAGCAAATTAACTTTACGAATTCAATTTTTACGGGTTGCGTTACTCATACATCACTCATACATATCCGATATTAGCTCAGCGCCCTCAGCTACTTGATTTGAAGTGCCAGAACCTTTCTTTTTACAGTCAATCAGGTACAAAAAATCAAAAACAAAAAACAGAACTTACACGAAAGCTTAGGATATATTTAGAAAGTTGCCTTTCTTTTCAGAATATTGTTTTGAAGAATAAAACTCGAAGAAGTGATCGTTCTTACATTATTAAAAACCAAAGTTATGCCAAGCTTGCAACTTTCTTCTCTCAGCAGCGGCTCTCTTTGCGCATTGCGTAAACGAACGACTTGAAAAAGGTCATGCCACGTTCCCAAAAGCAGCTGTCATTTCTAGACGAACTTACGAGCTGTTAATGCACGTGCGGGAAGTCATACGCCTTAAAACAGCGCAATCTTTTCCCTTTTTATTGTAATTTACCTCAATGCTTCTTTTTTATGCGATGCTTAAAGGGAATGTGTCACGGCTGAGTTAAGTTTATTTTATGAAGTTTTGACAAATACTCCCTATGAAACTTAATGTAATTGCAAATATACTTCGAAGCATCTAAATGAAAACACCATAGATTCAGCACAACCAAATGTGTCTCCCGGCCGTTTTAATTTAACCCTATTCAGACCGGGGGGGGGGGGGGGGCTTTTGGGCCCGCGCTGACTTTGAACTCTTATAACTTTTTTAAGACTAATCCAAACGCTGCCAAACTTTCTGAGTTTCCTAATTTATCTGGCAATATTTGGTAGGGTTGGATGATGTGTCATGAACTTGACATCACCATGGCAACGGCATTTTGACAGGCATGTTTTCCCAAATTTGTAATTTTGCGTGTTTCTGTCAATAAAAATCAACTTAAATGGAATTATTTTTACATTTTTACGGGTTTAAAGCACATTTTTATTGATTTTGAGTACTTTGCAGTAATTTGGGTGGTTTCCTTGCATTTTTGAAAAATTTTGAAATCCAAGATGGCGGATCCAAGATGGCGGCTGTTTTGACCTCATGACGTAATTGTCACGTGTGTGACGTCACCATCCCACGTGACGTATACCAAAAGAAGATGTTGGGACATACAATACATCCTACAAGTTTCATTGTGATTGCTTTAATATTCTGGAAGTTAGATATGGGGGCTTCCGAAGCCGAGAAGGTCCAAAAAGCCCGGTCTGAATAGGGTTAAAGTTAAAAGAAAACAAAATTAACTTTGAAAAATGTTCAGCCCAACAAAATTTCAAAAACCCATATCGCAGTCCGTTTCAATCTTCGTCGCTTTTTGGCCATCCGTACCTTCTTTTGTATTTGGTGTATTATTGAAATGTTCTTTCACTGTTTTAAGACCTTTTTTTTTATATTTCAAAGAAATAGATAATCATTCTCCATGCCTAAATTTAGCTAAAATCCGTGACACAATCCTTTTATGTATGGCCTTTTTGAAATTTTGTTGTGTCCAGAGGCGCCACACTTCTTTTCACATTCCAACTCAGGGTTTTCTCATCCGAAGGCACTTCTTCCATATTGTTCATGTCTAGGTTTAACAAGTCCTCTTTGTTGTTCACTGCTCTTAGTTTAGAATATAATTTAACCCTTTTAAATCATGGAAATTTTAAGTATCGAACTGATGCAATCATCGATGGGCATCTAGTCGTCGCTGAATGCCTGCTGACAATATATCCTTCATTAATGAATGCTTGAGTTATACATCAGCGTAGCCATCTTTATTGCACTTCTGGTAGAGTGAGGAGCATGCAGACCTTATTCCACCAATTGTAAAAACAAATCCATCCTAAGAATAAAAAAAGCAAAGGAACTATGTTTAGTTTTATTTCAAGTGGTTAATAGGGCCGATCATAAAATCCGGCGGTCACTGATTCAAGCCCTGTTCTAACCACTACTGGTGTTGTTCTCTGTAGTCCCGAGATCTCAGTTACGCTTGTAAAATAATGAATTGCCAACTGGTGTGCCTCCTGCCATCTGGAATTTTTAATCATGTTATATTTATTTACAGTACGGTATTGTCTCAGCATTGGTTATTTTAGACCTGCAAAGCCGCATATGACTGACTGACAATCTTAAAAACATAAGTGTATTTTCCCTTGAGTGAAAAACTAAATTCACCATATTATTGCGTCGTGATCACGTTATTCGTTCCTTGAATTCTCTTATTCTATTCGTTTCTTTGAGTCAATGTTGTTGACGTCCGTAGAAAATGTCTCTTTTATCACTTTTGGTTTTGTGACGACACTCACCTTAATAAGAGATGGAATTCCGGCCCAGAACTCATAATTAGGACACAACTCTGGCATGCTTTCAACTCCCACCTTGTACTTGTTAATTAAAATTCCACCAATGATGTAAACAATGATCAATACAAAAAACCTAAAAACGGTCAGAGGAGTGTTTTGAGTAAAACAGCTTAATAAAAATGAATAATAAAAAACGATAGTCTACTTATAGTACACTGTATACGGTTTGTACAGCTAAGGCCGAGATGACATACACAGACATGTCAACGGGAATGTTCACATTGCTAGTACCAAAACAAGATAAGTTTGCCATGTGCAAAATTCACCACACATGACGACTTTTCCCTTAGATAATGCGAGACTTTGGCGTTAAAACTGACTGAAATCCCTCCACTTATGTTCCCTTCTACTCGATGATGTCAATCTCCAGAAGGGGAAACTACCTCATACCTCGATTGGGGGATTATGACGTCATGAGCACCCACTTAACACACCTTGCAACCTTACACATGTGCCTTGATGCAGTCTACCCAGTGACTCTATATAAATAAGGTGACGACATTTTAAGGATTTTTTTATAAAAAATTTAAAAAAAAATAAAAAAAATTAAAAAAAAAAAAAAAAAATAAATTTTGCCAACTAAAAAAATACCACTTCCTATATTCCTCTTAATACGTTTCCAAACAAAGACCGTGGGATATCGGGGTCTCCATCAGACCTATTGCCATTGCTAGGTTCACGTACGTTTCATAAAGTGACCATGGTACTTACACTATTAATAAAATACTTCCTGTGCTTAGGCCAGAACTGGTCTGACCTGATTCATTCGGACAACCATCATCACATGCGAAACAGGACGTAAAAGTTGTACTCTACAAAGGGACAAATTGAAATTTTAAGTTTAAGATTGTAGAAAAATGAAGCAAGATTGACAGATAGATATAAAAGGTTTGGAAAACAAGCAACAGAGTAGTGAAAGTAGCAGTAGCATAAGCAGTAGCAGTACCAGTGGTAGCAGTAGCAGTAGCAGTAGCAGTAGCAGTAGCAGTAGCAGTAGCAGTAGCAGTAGCAGTAGCAGTAGCAGTAGCAGTAGCAGTAGCAGTAGCAGTAGCAGTAGCAGTAGCAGTAGCAGTAGCAGTGGCAGCAGTAGCAGTAGCAGTAGCAGTAGCAGTAGCAGTAGCAGTAGCAGTAGCAGTAGCAGTAGCAGTAGCAGTAGCAGTAGCAGTAGCAGTAGCAGCAGCGGCAGCAGTGGTGGTGGTGGTGGTGGTGGTAGTAATAGTAGTAGTTACTGTAGTAGTAGCAGCACCAACAGCGCTAGAAGCATTGCAGCAGCAGCAGCAGGAGAAGGAGGAGGAGCAGGATTAGGAAAGGTAAATGGAAATACTATAAAGTTCCGAAAGTAATCATAAGTAATCCTCCTTACTTTTCAATTAAGCGTCCTTTTCCAGTCGAATCTTTCGGGTATGTCAACATTTATGTAGCTAAAAGCTGTACCAAACGTGACTTATTCATCTTGCTAAATTAAAATGTCTTCAAGATGTATGGCGTGGAAAACAGACCCCAGAACTGTCTCCTTACGAGGCAGCATCCACATTACGCCCGGATTTTTTTTATAACAAGTAAAATTGCACTATCGGAATTCGTGTCTTTGGAATATGCTACCAACTCTGTCAACAGTTCATCGATCTTATCTTATATCACAGAGAAATTGGTGTTAGTAGTAACTTTTTAAGATATGTTAGATTTCCATGGGTGTCTTTACTAGACTCAGTGGTCTTTCCTGAAGTCCGTTCGTTTTAAAAATTATTTGATAATATCTCAGAGACGTACAGGAAAAGAGTGAAAGCCGCGAACAGTCCTCACTATTAATAACGTAGCAATTGCAAGAGATCTGGTGAACTGCAAAAAAGGGGGGACGTTACAGTGGAAGTTATATTTTGGTTTGTTAAAAAAGTGCTCTTAACTAAGAATTACACAATGTAGTACATACATAGCCTGAAGTGGCGGATACGGAATGTTCTGTGACGCTTGCTAGCCCACCAGGGAATTTGTTTTCATCACACTTAAGGGCGATTTGGAAGGATCTGAAGAAATAAGAGAAATGGTCTGACAAATAACTAACAATCCAAACAAATGGTTACCAAGGTCGGCCGATTTTTTGATACAAAAAATTACTTTTAATGTACATTTTTAATTTTTAAGATTTATTCAGCTAATTTTAACGAATTTTTATAGATTTGTAAAGCGCCTAGAGCAGACCTGGATAGGCGCTATAAAAATGTTTTATTATTATTATACAAATGGTAATCGATTGTGCAGGTGAAGAGATCTAGGAACGGTTGTCGTCAAGTGGTGATGTTGCGAGAAAATGATCACAACTTTAGCAACAACGAGTGGAGTGGTCAAAAAACTTGCTTGGCAGAAAGCACCTTTTCATTTCCAGGAATTTCTTTAAGCTTGAGACAAATTAACCTCTGGAGCCATGAACGGACTCCTGCCGTACCACTTCCTTACAGGTATGATATGCTGTCACGAGGGATACCCATGGCATGCTGTACATGTGCTTTTCGCCTGTTAGATGGCCGTTTTTCCGTGTCGTCACAAAAGGATGCCAACACAGACTGCGCATGGCATTTTGCCCCGAGCTTTGTAATCACTCAGGTCCCACCTAGGCCTATTCGCCGTTTTTGCTCAGGGCCAAGTTGTTCAAAGCACGATTAAGTTCATCCAGGGTTGGCGTGAATTTACAGTTTTTCACTTTTCAGAGAGGTTTTCTGTTTATATTTTCCGTCGTTCAGTTTTGACGTGGACCTATCAAAACATTAAGCATTTACAAACACTTTTTTCACAAGAAACATTCAACTCTCCACCAACTAATCCTAGGTTAGTGTAATTCAGAAGCACAAGAAACTGGCCACTTGATTTATACATCCCGTGGCTGGCTTTTTCTTGTCGCTGAATAGCTTTTAGTTGCGTAATTGTTTTTTACATGATTTCACACCTTTGCGACAACCTTTTCCCAAATCGATTCTCCTTTAACAACAATCGATCGATCGAGCTTGGCAACTTCTCATTTGCTTAAAATGACCTGCTGGCCTAGAGCTTAACATAATTATTTAAATAGAAAACCGTAATTTGAAATCAATTGAGAATATGTTTTACCACTGATTCATGGAGCTCGAACTGTCCGTCTTAGATAGCTGTCCGTCTTATAGGCAGTTTAATTACAGTAAAATGACTGAAAGACGGCAGGAACGAGATAAATATCACTGAGGTGTCCGTTTTATGGAGCTGTCCGTCTTTGAGAGGTGTCCGTTAAGAGAGAGTTGACTGTAAACAGGGCATAAAAACGCTAAACGGGTTCTCCTTAGATTTCACGGACAGAGGACTGGTTTAAAATTGTGATTTCTTGTTACTGTGTTATTACAAAAGTTTTGATACACGCAAATACACAAAAACAACAAAAAAAAAATCACACTGAAAACAAACCTTGTGTGGCCTCCGTATTCAATGGACTCGTACGTTATGTATGTTATTCCATCGGTAACTTCAAATTTTTCTACAGTCTTAGCTAAGGGATACTTGTTGTCAGTAGTACCCGGCGTTTCTTGGCACGCCTTAAAAAAAGAGACAATTATTATTATTATTATTATTATTATTATTATTATTATTATTATTATTATTATTATTATTATTATTATTATTATTATTATTATTATTAAATATAACTTTAACCTCTTGTAATATAGAAATTGGTTATTTCTGCAACTTTCCTGCCATATTTATGGTACTTGTAAACGTTCGATGAAGCGTCGGTAGGAGAGGGAGCGTAGGAGGTCTACTTGAGGAACCTCAGTTACGTCACGTGTACCCGCATTAAAAATAAATGTTGACATGATTGGGGATATAATCTTGCGTTAAGCTCAACTTAATAGGGTGACTGAAAGTCTCCCAGTTCTTCTTTTATTTTTCTTTGAAACTGTTATCCCACTAGCCTGTTGTTTTTATTTACCGTAAAAGTTATTAAATTCTCCCTATTTCATCAGCCCGCCTCTCTAATACCCCCCCCCCCCCCGGCCCCGGCCTGGAAGCTAAGTCTTTTTATTACGGAACTGGTTAGGTAAAAGCGGAGAATGCCCCGCGCCCTCCCGAGCTTGTTGTAAAATTTCGCCCGAATATCCCGTCCTGCCGATGAGCTACTCGTCGCCCCGACTAACTGCCCCTGGGTCTCCGGGGATGAAGGTAGCCTTACGAGCAACGAGCAATTTTCAAAAAGCTACCTCCACTAAAAACCGAGCATGCAAGCATTGAAAAAATATGCCAGTTCGAGCAAGCTAGCACCAAAAAGATTTTTGCGAGATTTCCGAGTGGAAGCCTAATTTTATGAGCACTGTAAAATATCGAGGAGTAATTTATATCCCCTGAAAGAGTCGACCTTATTAACCCAGTGTCGCCTGCTTAAGACTAGCACTTAGTGGTCAAATGTTATGACACAGTGGAGAGAGACCCTTAAACCTCTTTCGTGTAACACATTTAAGCTTTCATTTCATTAAGCCAATAATAAGTGAAAATCAACTACATTTAATTTAGGATACACTTTCCACTTAATTGTTTATATGCTCACAAACACATCTTTGCAGCCATCGCCGTCTCTGGTAAATTTTGTGCAAGGATTCCAGGAATACACATAATTCTGGTCGGGATCCGAATCCTTAATGTTTTCAAAACTGGAAAAAAGCACAGCAAATAATAATAAGAAAAAAACATGCAACATACACTTAATTAGTTTAATCCAGTAAGGAAAGATTAATGCCAAATATTTTGAATTAAAATTCACCATTGTAAGAAAAAAGTACAGTCAACCGGACACCAACGGGACTAGCCTGTGTACAGCCGCCCCCTCCCCTCAATAAAAATCGGGAAGGAGCGTCTGTGATTTACCGTTGATAATCGTGTTCCGGAATAATTTTGCATAAATTATGAAAAACGATTTACGCTGACCAAAATTTCCGTGGCGCACATTGTTATGTCTCAAATTTTCAAAATGGCGGTCGATGCGAGTAATTTACAACGTGCTTTCGAGAGGGTCTGCGACACTTTTAAAATTCCTTCGCTTTACGACGAGCAAAAGGAATGCTTAGAAGCACTTTTCAATGGAAAGGATGTCTATGCAAGTCTTCCAACTGGATACGGGAAGTCCTTAATCTTTTATGCAGCCCCAATCGTTGCCGATGAGCTGTTTTGTCGACGCGGCAGCAAAATAATTATTATCTCACCTTTGAAAACGCTTATGGAAGACCAAGTGGCATTCTTACGATCTTTGGGCCTATCGGCAATTGCTCTTCACGATGAGCAATCAGAAGAACGACTCAAGCAAGTTGAAAAAGGAGCGTTCACGTACTTGTTCGCTTCTCCTGAAAAAATGTTAAGCGTGGAGCGATGGCGCAAGCTTCTTTCAAGCGAGCATTATCGCAAGTTTCTGGTCGCGATAACTGTGGACGAAGCCCACTGCATAAGCCAGTGGGGTCTCCCTGGAGTAACACAGGCTAGAAAGCAAGCAGCTGTCCCTTTTAGAATTTGGTACGGGAACCTTGGAGAACTCAAGTCGTTAACCGCAAGTGATGTCCCTTCGATAATTTTGACTGCCACTGTAAACCCCGCGAAAATTATAACCAATCGAAACGCGTTCTTTCGATGATGTAATGATCCACTGGTGATAGCCAATCAGATCATTTTCCAAACATTCCAGAAAAAGTCACGTGGTCCGGAACACGATTATCAACGGTAAATCACAGACGCTCCTTCCCGATTTTTATTGAGGGGAGGGGGCGGCTGTACACAGGCTACAACGGGACCGGCTCCAGTGTCCGTTATAGAGAGGTGTCCGTCTTACAGGGAGTTCAGTTACAGTAGAATGACTGAAAAATTGGCGGGGACGGTACCAACACCAGGTGTCCGTCTTAAGAGGTGTTCGTTAAAAGAGAGTTGACTGTACTACAAACGAAACTAAGATCGTTCGGTTAAATAGCGTTTTAATATGGCGTCGCAAAGGATGACCGTCGAGGCTGCAGAGAACGGACCAAATTGAGACACGAAAAAAGGAAAGGTTTGATTTTAGTTTAAGAGGTCAGGGCAACCATGCGAGTCTTTTACAATTTTAAGAGACGACTATTAAATAAATAACTTAACAAACGAAGACATAAATAAATTACAAGAAGAAAGAAACGAGGTAACTATTTTAAAAACAGCAACAACAATGATAGCAACGATTGAATCATATTGGTCGTCATTGTGATTGGGCTTATGCAAAGAGTACCGAGTACCATAATTCGACTGTCCTTTTGGAATTGACTTCAAATTGCGTGACACAAAATACGTTTTCTCAAAATGTAGATGTGTTACGGAAATTACTCACTGTTGTATTGCAATACAGTGGTCTTTTCTATTTTTTTTTTTTTTCATTTGGGTAAGCTTACATAGAAAATGATCTGAAGGGATACGAAAATTGGTTCGAGTTAGCGGGAGGTTCGAGTTACCGAGGGTATTAAAATAACAGTAAATGTACGACGGAAATCCAGGGGAAATCGATTTTTGGTTTGAGTAAACGCGAGGTTTAAGTTAGCGAGGGTTCGACTTGTTGGGAGTCGACCGTAATAACAACATGTGGCAGCGAACGGAGTGGTCACGCGTTTAATACTCTGACGTTACAGATTTCGTTTGGAGTCTATTGAAGAAGTTAGAGACATAGTATATAATCAATGGTTCCACATGCTTATTTGATTATTTGAATCCGGGTCATACACTAGACTTGAACAGAGGTTTAATATTTCGCTCAGTAATGGAACCAGAATAATCGACCTGTAGTTTGCCTTTAGGAGGGAAAGGTTAGCAATGTCTCCGGTGAGAGCTACATCGAAATAAAGAAATATTGTCAAAAGCGGGTGCGTTTTTTTCAATGTCTAATAACATTGATTGAGTCGCGAGGCAATCAGCTCAGACAGCTAAGGGATTACCCCTTTCGAACCCAGGACAATTAATGTCATTTTAGAATACATGAATTAAAAAAACACTGAAAACAATAAGTCCTTCAAATTTACCCGCTTTGAAAGCCTGCCATTGGAACAGACGAACTCAAACTGAGCTGACTGTCGCTCGGCTAAAGCACGCGAAATCTTAATGTAGCACTTCAGTTAGCTATCCTTAACATTATAATAAATTTGTCTCTGATAACAAAAACTTAAATGTATTCAACTCACGCTGGTTTCGAGGCTCCATCGATTTTCCTCAAATTGATGATTTTTCCGTTGCTTTTCTTGCACGAACAGTCGTCAATCTTTTCACAAATCTCCGCGTAATTTACAGAAACCTCGAAAGCAAACAGGGTCCAAATAACGAGGAATGCTCTTGATGTGATGCATGTTTTTCTACCCATCACAGAACCTCGTTTAAACCGCTCGTGTCCTCGATCAAGCAAACTGCCAATTCACGCAAGGCACTAGCACGTGACTTGACCTGCAAGTTAAAAGTTAACTTTTTTGACCGGACAGGTCAGAACACACAGAATCCACGATACAACTATAACGACCAAAAATGGTGGTTAACAGCATGATTTTACGACAGATATTTACAACTTTTATTAGGTTACTGGTTTCAGTTGAAGTTTTAACTGATATTTTTTAAAACATATTTATGCACATTGATTTTGTGAAATTACACGGGTTGAGTGACTTTTTCACCGCCCGTTCCGCTCACAACTACTACTATAAACAATCGCTTAAAGAAGTGCTAACGTCTTAACTTATTACATGTGAGGAAAAAAACATATTTAAAGAAGTGCTCTCGATTTAGAAATATCCTTGTCGCCTGGGTATTCGCGCAGCTTGGTTCGACGGGGGGGGGGGGGGGGGGGGATTTAATAACCATGAGAAATTTATGGGTGTCAGTTGCAACTATAATTTTGGAAGGGGCTTTGACTGGTTTTCAGTCAGTACATCGGACCGTCGATTATCAGATCAGTCGGGCAAGTTATTAATTCACTTACACAGTAGAACCACCCTTAGAGAAATTGCCACATGCCGCTCAATGAAGGTTGGCCACTTCATTGAGGTTTGTTAGAAATTGGCCAAAGGCCTTTTAAAATGGTCACGTTATTTCAATACAAAAATAGCGTGAAATGACCACGGAATCACAAGAGAGGGCAATAATCCCGTGTTTGAATGATTTTCTCAGCCATCACTTTTGTTTTGTACATGTTTCCTCGACTACTCCCTTCTTTGCCCAATTTCAAAGTCATTAGACACGGTTACCTTCTATAGAGACTATACATACTTAGATTTATCTAATAAGTTATCATCAATTCAGACTCAAAATGCCTGGCAAATAAAGCTTCTGTTTGTATGATTATTGTATCTTTTTTTTTTCTTTTTTTACAGTTCTGCCATCTTTGTTATATTTACCTCCAAAAGGTCTATTTAAGAATCATCTAAAGTAGCGTATCCTAGCATATAAATTTGACAGCAACCGTTGAACTTCAAGCTGCGAAAATGCCTCCTATTGGGGTAAATGGCGAAAAAGAAAGCGGCAATCGGAGCAACTCGGCAAAGAGTGGCCCGCCGATATTTTTTTTTTTTCACTCTTTATGACCCATAAGGGAGCCTATTTGCAGGCCTGGTTTTAATAAGGATAAGGATTAATCTATCAACTTTTATAGAGAAACTATTACTTTGATACTTCTTTATAACTTTTCAGATAGCCTCGCGAACATGCTCCAGAGTGGGCAGGGCAAAAAAAAAAAAAAAAGATTAATACGCAAGCGAAGCAAGTCGAGCTGGGCCTGAGGGGAAAAACGTTCGGCTCGCTCCACTCTGGGAGTTTGTTCGCAGGCTACTTTTCAGGATGCGGCGCACGAACTCTTGGTTCTGAAAGTTCCTGTATTCTTGTCTTTTATTAACTTAGCTAGAAGGTAATTATACAACATTATCTACTCCAGTATACCTTGTTTTTATAATAAGGATACCATTATTTTTTGATAACTTTGACGTGAACTTATCCAAGAAATAATCTACTACAAGCATAAAACAATTACATTTTTAGAATAGAGTCTTAAGCAAAATTTCAAGTTTGGCACTGGAAGGATAAATCATATAATATATGAGGGTAGTCATCATTGGTGGCCAATGTATTTAAAATATAATCTAACCCTTTTATATCATGTTAATATTAAATGTCGAGAAACGGCTGCCATTAACGTTGATCACCTCTTCGTTGCCATCCTTGAACAATAGATTCTCGTTTTATATATTCTGCGTAGCTTTCTTTATTACACTTCTGACATAGATTGGAGCCTGTAGACTTTATACCACTCAACGTAAACAAAAATTCCATCCTGATACAGAAAGGAACAAAAAGCTGAAATGGATGTATTTTTCAGATAACGAATCGACGAAGTAAACGAAGTTAAAAGCAAACAAAATTAACTTTGAAAACTGTTCAGCCCAACAATATTTCAAAAACCCGTATCGCAATCTGTTTCAATCGTCGTCGCTTTTGGCCATCCGTACCTTCTTTTGTGTTTGGCATGCTATGAAAATGTCCCTTCACTGTTTTAAGAAGTTATTTGTATATTTCAAAACTGATCACAACTTTGTCTAGCCAGTCATCTTCGGTGGCCTGTGCCTTCAGTTTAAAATATATACCTAATTGAAGAAATGTTGACCCTGTGAAAAGCATAAACCATAAACGATAAGATCGAGTAGGATTCCGGGTAGACAGCTTTGGTAAGCTAATTAATATTCCATGTATTAATAATCATGGTATTTTCTTCTTTCGGAGTCTTAAGAGTGTGATTTATGCAACCGGTCGTATCAAAATGTTTATTCTGTCACAGAGGGGGATTATTTTTTTTTTTTGATTTCCCAGTAAACGTTTGGGTCGCATCGTTCATGGCTTTTGCTTTTCACGGGTCAACGTTTCTTCAATCAGGTGTAATTTAACCCTTTTAGATCATGATAATATTAAATGTCGACCAATACAATCAATGGTGATTTATCTCTTCGTTGCTGGCAGGAATGTCTCTTGACAACCTTGATTAATGAATGCTTCAGTTATATATCGGCGTAGCTTTCTTTGTTACACTTCTGACAGAGAGTGGAGCATGCAGACTTAATGCCACTACACGTAAACAGAACTCCATCCTGAAACAGAACGAAAGAAAGGAAAAGCTGAAATGGATGTATTTTCTCAGATAACAAATCGCCGATGTAAACAATTGAACTTCATGCAGACTAGACTTGCAGGGCAAAAAAGTCGTAGCGCCACTTATTGGTACGACTTGTTTACCTATGGAGATGTACTGTCAATGTATATAATTCTGACATTTTATGTCAACACCAAAAACAATAGAAACAACACCGGCGACGACGAGGACGAAAACAACAACAACAACAACTTGCTTGGTGTTGTGAAATAGCAAACCGGAGCCTAAATAATTGCATAATTATTACAATCTCATGTTTTAACAGGGCCTGCAAAAGTTGTTACTTTCTTGTCTAATTATATTAAATTGACTTGTGAAGAACTATAAAATACTCTTGCCACCAAGAGCTTGGCTTTTTTTCCATACACAAAATGCAATTTATTCACGATATGACTCGCGTCACCGCCGCCTGGTTAGCTCAGTTGGTAGAACGCCGGACTGCTGTGCGGGAGGTCGTGGGTTCGAACCCCAGACCGGACCAACACTCAGGGTCTTAAAATAACTGAGGAGAATGTGCTGCCTTTGTAATTACATCTGCAAATGGTTAGACATTCTAGTCTTCTCGGAAAAGGACGATAAACCGTAGGTCCCGTCTCCTGTATCCTCAGTCTTATAACAGGGGACGTTAAGAACCCACACATTATTCGCAAAGAGTAGGGCACGAAGTTTCCGGTGTTGTGGTGTGGCCTTTGTGTGGTAAATTACAGTATGTGTACAGCGCATTTGAACATTACATATGACAAAATGCGCTATATAAATTGATTATCACTATCATTATGATTATGATTATTTCCGCGTTTATCACATATCGTTTGGTTAGTTCTCGTCTACTAATACGAGTTTTGACTTGTTCGCTGTGCCGTTAGATGACGTAACACTGTTATATAATTTTGGTTTGGTTTGTAAATCTGTTGGTGATATGGATATCTTACCTTGATAAGAGATGGAATTCCGGCCCAGAACTGGTAATTAGGACACATCTCTGGCATGCTTTCAACTCCCACCTTGTACTTGTTAATTAAATGCCACCAATGATATAAACAATGATTAATACGAAAAATCTGTAAAAATATAACATTCATAAGCCTTATGTTATCAAGTCACTTACTTAAAATTAATTTCCACTCAAACTCTGGCACCTTTACAAATGGTTTTCACGTGACTAAAATAGTGTCTTCGTCCTTGCTGCTTTGTGAGAGGGTCTGAATGGGGTTAACCGACAACGGACAAAGTGCGAAAAATATAACTGACTAACGTCAAAATAAAGGACAGCTGAATTTCAGACTACTGACAACCTACAAAGTAATTAAATTTAAACTTTAATACTTCCGACATTTGAACCCCAATGAGGACCCTGTTAGGTATTCATAACTTCAAAGTTCACAACTTAACACTTTCTAAAGCAAGGCTTGGTTATGGAATTAGCTAGTCTGACATAATCATTCATACGATCAAGTAGACCGAACTTTTCTCATTGAGACTGGGTTACCCACAGATAGTAAATTATACCGAAAAATTCAGGAGATTAAATGTTGATTTATCGAATGAACCTCTTCTTATACATTTGCACTATTTGGCAATTTAAATTCCCGGCCGTGTTCTACCTAGATAACTCTTACACTACTAAAAGAATACTCCCAGTGCTTAGCCCGCTACTGCCACCAGACCCCTCCGGATTAGGGCGACAGCCATCGTCGCATGCGCACTTGGATGTAAGAGTTGTGCTCTGTAAAAACAAAAGTCAGTTTGAGAAATAGAAGATTAAAGACGCGGGCAAGAGACAAAAACGTTAAAAATCACGACCCAAAAAGACACAGTCGAGTTTCAAAAATATTGAAAATAAATATAAATACAGAAAAAAACAAAGTCAGTGAAAGGAGCCATTCGCACTTGTGGACAAGTTTGGTAATGTGTTAATTGTTGCAAAACACAAGTGCGATTAGATTGTTTGTATTACAACAAAATTTGTCAAACGGGCAAAACTTCAACGGAGCAGTTGTTCTACCTTCGGGCAGGACAATTCGGGACAATCCGCATTCCCATGGTGCCTCTTGCGACTCCAAGACGGCGTTTATTGTCCATTACGTTTTTTCTGAAAGTTTTTTTTTTTGCAACCTCAAGTTTCGAGAACAAAAGCAGCAGTTATGACCATCCGATGTTTTTTCTCTTTGCGGAGAAATGTAATGAGAAAAAAAAAAGATTTTTTTTTTTTTTTTTGTATTCAGTTGAATTCAAATCCTTTGCCAGGTTGTAGTTGTTGATTGTTTTTGCAAGTTCAGAATGAGAAGATCTGCTCATGCGCCTAAGAGGCATCCGCTGACTACCGCCCCAAAGTTGTTTTGCAAGTTGTCAAAGAACATGGCTCAGATTTTATATAAGAAAATGTAAAGGAATTCCCCCCTACCCCTCCCCTCCTCCCCCTCCCCCCCCTCCCCCTGTTCACAATTCTAATGCTGCTTTGTCAACTTTCAAACCTTCGGTGAACCGTGGAATCATACGTTTGCTGCAACTCTTCGAATTGCAGAACAATTATGCGAAGCGTAGTCTCCCGTGCATCATTGAATAACAACAAAGGAAATCCTTTAACCCTATCCAGACCGGGGGGGGGGGCGGAAAGTGCCCGCGCCGACTTTGAACGCTTATAACTTTTTTAATACTCAACCAAACGCTGCCAAACTTTGCGACTTCATCTAAAATTTATCTGGGAATAATTTTGTAGGGTACGTTGTTGTGTCAGGAACTTGACGTCACCATGGCAACGGCATTTTGACAGGCATGTTTTCCCAAATTTGTAATTTTCCTGTTTCTATTAATGAAAAATAACTTTAAAGCAATTATTTTCATCTGTTTACGGGTTTTAAGCACATTTTTATTGGTTTTGAGTATTTTCCAGTAATTTTGGGCGGTTTTCTGACGTTTTGAAAAAATTCGAAATCCAAGATGGCGGATCCAAGATGGCGGCTGTTTTGACATTATGATGTCATTGTCACGTGATGTGACGTCATCATCCCACGTGACATATAGCAAAAGATAGATTTTGGGACATACTATATATCCTGTAAGTTTCATAGTTATTGCTTAAATATTCTGGAAGTTACGGGGGGGGCGGAATCCGCCCCCCCCCCCCCCGGTCTGAAAAGACCAAAAAAAGCCCGGTCTGAATAGGGTTAAGCACTAAGAGAAACATACATATATTGAATCTTGTGCTTTTGGCATGACCTCTTCAACATCGTCCATTTTTGGAGTTGATTTGCTTTCATCGCACTTTAGATTGATTTTGACGGTTCTGAGGATATAAAGAAGTAATTGAGATCTTTAATTCTTTATTTCCATTATATTCATTCTATTTTACAAAAATGTCAAATATATCTGCTACATAAGATAATGTATATAATGGCTGGAGATCTCAGCAAGCTCTACTGAGCTTTTGTAAGAAGATCCCCATACATACATATACTATTTACAATTTAGCAGATGGATGTAAGTAATAATTGAATATATTAAAGTGGGATTTGCTATTTTGTTAATAAACTAATTACAATCTAGCTTATGTACATTAAATGAATACATATGATTTTGAATATAGTCTTTAGTTGATTTTTTAAAAAGTCGATATGATTTATGTGTCTTCAGATCCTTAGGTAAATTGTTCCATATTTGGGGCCCCCTAAATTTTAATGAAAATTTCCCATAATTTGTCCTTCTATAATCAATATATATGTTTGAGGATGTTCGTGTATTGTGATTATGGATCTCATCATTTAATCTATAGTAATTACAAAAATAACTTGGTAGTCTACCATTTAAGTAGAAATACATAAAAAGTGATTTTTGGCATATATTTAACTCGTATATATTAAGAATCTTAATGCTACAAATAGTGGCCTAGATTTTTCTCTGTAATTTTTAAAAGTCATAATTTTAACTATCTTTTTTTGTATCATAAATAGTGAGTTGAGTCTTGTTGGATAAGTACTTGTCCAAACAATATTACAATATGTCAAGTAAGGTTGTACCATAGTGTCATAAATTGTCTGTAAAGTTTTGAGAGATAAGTAGTGTATTGCCTTTGCCAGTATACCTGTCATTTTTTATATTTTAGATGCAACTAAAAGAATCATTTTAAACAAGAACTGCATTGGCAGCCACCAAAGTTTGTTGTATTAAGATGATTGATAAAAGCTGAAACTTTTGCTGCATTTTTTGCTGCCGGCGGTAACTGATTCCAAATTCTAGAGATGATATAAGAATACGAGCCGTGGAAGAATCTACTATTGTAAGGGCATTGTTCTACGTTTAGCCCGCTGCTTCTAAGATTGTATGGCGTGACCCGGGGCTTGAATAAGTTGGTGATATAACGTGGAACATTTTCTTTAAAACACTTAAAAAATATTATTAGAGATTGTTTAATACGTCTATGTTCTAGCGTCCTCATGCGTAGAATTTACCGAGGTTGTTGTCTAGCTTCTTTGTTGGTCATTTTGTGAAGGCTTTTGGCAATTTTTCTTTCACGGCACCAAGCTGTTTTGAAAACGCCAGAAAAAAATTATTCAGTCTGTGATAAGTCTGAGTTGTGTGTGTATTCGCTAGCTAATTTAGTTTTCTGTTTTTTGAATTGCTGTTTGTTTGTTTGTTTTGTTTTTACACGAAATTGTAGCTGTGCGTGTTTTATCTAAAATTCCGTACTTAAATAAAATGTGAAACTCATATTCAACACTCAGATAGCCCATTTTGTACTATCTTTCGTGTTTTTCGTTTCTGCTTTCGTTATAATGTCTTCAATTTCGGCCTTGAGTAGTTTACAAATCTTTGGTTGGTTGTTTGTTGTTGTTAAGCTTACTTTCCGGCTCGGTGTTTTTTTCCGTAACTTTCCGTAATTTCACTTTCTATCGCCGTGCAATTTGTGCTGTTAGGAACAGGACGTTTTAAATTAACTGACGCTAAAAGCTCGTTTTCATTCTCGTTTTTCAGGTCAAAGAAGATGTCAGGGTCAAAACAAAACCCGAGAGAGACTTTCGGGAATAGTGGTCGGCCATATTGGGTCGATGGCGTGAAATTTCCTCCGTACATCTGGACTCTGATAAAGTACAAAGTTTCAGCCAATCAGAGCGCGCGTTATATGAAAACTTAATTATAATTAATCGTTAAAGGTAACGATTACAATACAAAAAAAAACTCTACAACACATAGGATGTAGTCTGCAATCATTAAAAGACAACCTTAATAAGGGAATTTTTAATCTCGAAAAATTAATCACACTGTTAGTTTTTTTTTTTAGTTTTAGATTAGGGGAGGGGTTAGAGAAAGGGCTCATTTTCCAGTGCGCTTATTTTTTCGGGGCTTCAGAATATTTTTAATTTCACCGTACCTTTTGTAACCCGTGCTATCAATGAGTTGCTTATACATTATGGTGGTAGTTCCATCATTCTCCACCTTAAAGTCGCTAACAGTGTCAGCACATGGGAAGGTGGTTGAAGTACTATCAGTATCTATTTGACACATCTTAAAGACAAAACAGGAAAATTCGACCTTAAACTCTTGATGCTTAAGGGACAAGTTACGTTATTTGTGGCTGAGGAAAACATATAATGTAAATTAATGTAAGATTATTTAAAATCAAACTTTACCAGGTGTTTTTTGTTTTCTTTTAAAAAATGTCTGCCATTGTTGGGCGTCAATTTTGTGCAATTTTCACTATCCAAACAAGAGAGTGGCGCAGTTCAGTGAACTAATAAAAGCATAAGTTCATATCTACAGGAGTCCTCTGGGGAGGGGGGGGGGGGTGAGATGGAGAGAAAAGGAAAAAGAGGGAGAAAAGAAAAGACTTTCTTTCACGATAAAGTGTCCAAGAGTCTCTCAAAATGTTTATATTTGGGGATTAGGGTATCGACTTTAATCATGATACCAAGTAAACTATAACACGACAACATTACCAACATGAGAACGGTTATTAGGCAGATCTCATTCTGCTATGAATTAAGGTCCGATGATAGAATTATATTTACAGTTGGCTTGATGAAACTCCGGCCGCATTGCATTAGGGGTGAGGAGAGAAATGACGAAGTCAATGAGAAATGACCCAAAATGTTAACGGAAACGTGAAATACCCCCAGACCTTTGAAAAACAGTGTACTTTAATTAGTTCTAAAGAACACATTGTTTTCATTTACTCACCAGCACATCTTTGCAGCCATTACCTTCGCTGAACTTTGTGCACGGATTCCAGGCGTACACATAGTGTTTCGTGGTATCTTTATCTTTTATATTTTTAAAGCTAGTGGGGAAATAGTACAATATAATAAAAAAAGGTAGCCAATTCATACGGTTTATGGCAAATTAAACTCCTTAATTTTGGTTTATACCAGGGTTTAGTTCGTCTGCAACGCAGGCTACCAACCGCACATGATAATTTAATACCCCATGCAGATTTGCAAAGCGACGAGCAACTTTGAAAGCAAACCTACCTTACTTTTCGTATGAAATTCTTAAATTCTAAGGAATCACTTAGTGCTTCACTTTTCAGAAACGCGTTTTAAAAAGAGACCTGTCGGAGCAATAAATGCATTTCAAGAAAAATCATAGACTGATAATTATGCAATGATAAAATGACAAAGACACGACACAACACGAGAAATCATGATCACTGTATGTGGTGAGTGAAAATGAAATATATTGCGAACCTTCAAAATCTGTTCCAAGGTTACTCCAGTGTAATAAGTCTTATGGATCTATTTCTTTTTGGCGGTTTATTATCAACTTTATTCAAATATTGCCCCCCCCCCCCCCCTTTTTTTGCCAATCTAAAACAGACTTCAACCCTCACCCCATACTGAACTCACCCCACCTTCTGAACCTCCATCGATGTCCCACAAGCTGATAATTTTCCCACTCTTTTTCTTGCATGAACATTGGTCAATCTTTTGGCAAACCTCGGCGAAGCTGTGCGCAAAAAGTAAGCAAATAGCAAGGAAGGCTTTCACTGCGGTTGAATATTTCCTTTCCATCACAACGGTCCGATCGCATCTCCCTAATGGCTGACACACAACACCGTCTGTGCGTGACTACAATAGCGATGCTGACATTCTATCTGTTATTGCAAACAATAACGATAACTACCATCAATACACCGAGCAAGCAACAGTACAATTACTATTACATGAAGTATATACCTCGGGTGCACTCGTGGCTTTCTACCATGAAGTATATACCATTTGAAAGCTAGAGATTAAAAATCAACCCTTCAAGAAACACAATCTTTTCGGCTCTAAACATTTAGTGAAACAGCTATTGCGACAGAACGGTTACGGAACTTGAACGGTAGTTTACCGCATAAATCACAAAGATAATGACAATACAAGGGGTTCCGCTTGAAAGAAGGATTCAGTCGTGCGTGCAACTGCAGAATATTGTAATTTTAGTCAATCATTCAGGGTAATCAACAAAGATAATAAATCGTATGTACAACCAAGACGAAAAGAGTTGGGAAGGTTGTAAAAACTGACATTCCCGATTAGAGAGAGCTTCAATTTAGCAATCCCCATTCCTGTACTGCTGTAGGGTCCCCCCGCTCCCCCATATCAAAGTCGGTCCCTCATTTTACAACCTTGTGTATGTAAGGTCGCTTTTCGCGAGAGGGGAGGGGAGGGGAAGGGAGGCATTAAATGGCAAAATTTCCCAAGACTTTTGTCTGGGGTTGTAGGTCTATGCCGTGTGACTGCTGCACGATCTGAGCACAGGTCATCTCGGCATGCGTAGCAGGTGCCTATTTAGTTTTTGGGCTTTTCTCATACCGTATTTACTCGAATAAGCACCGCAGCTCAGATGCGGTGCTTATTGGAGGGCGACGCTTATTTCAAAATTGGACGCGACAAAGAAGCATTTTCTTTTAATTTACTGGTATATTTTCTATCTGTACGAACATTTCACAGTAACTAACAGAAGCGTCTTTTGATTGTCATCATATTTCTCTTGCGGCACTAAAATGTCACTAGATTAAGCAAGGAATTGGAATGAAGCGCTAGTCTTCTAGATTAAAATGCCATTTAAACTAAACTAAAAAAAGATCTTTCCAGGCTGTTTTGAACATTGCTTTTGATGAAAAGAAATTTGTAATGAGGTTTTAAAGTTGCTTTGCTGTGATTTTTTTAGTAATACGGTATTCCTCGAAAAAGCAGCGCATCGGGAGCGCGGGGCTTATTGGGGGGGGGGGGGGGGGGGGGGCGCTTATTAACGTTTTGTCCCAAATGCGGCACTTATTCGGGGGCGGAGCTTACTCGAGTAAATAATACGTTTATGTCATTTAAATCCTGGATAAACAAAGGAGTAATAACTTCAAACGAATGTAACTTTGAGCATACTACTCAGTTTCAAGCATATTCCGGCCATCCTCGGAGACCCAGGGGCAGTTAGTGGGGCAAGGGAAACGCGAAAAAGCGGGTAAAAAATAGTGCGAAACTGCCAGTTACATAAATCAGCATATAAAAGTTCTATTGACTAAAAGTGCCCCTGGGGAAAGATTCTTACCAGACCAGTTCAAAAAGTTCTCTGAATACTGCCTCGTGATTGGGCAGAAAAATCTTTTGTTTTCCCTTTGTATTATTCTGCCCAATCGGCGAACAGCTTGACTGCGGTCCTTTTGTTGTGTTCTCATGCAAACGAAGTATGTACACAAAGCCAGTTCGCTCGCTATATCTGCCTTGCTTTTTAGCGGAGAATTTGCTCGGGAAGGAAAAGTTTCGGCTAGTGCCTCCCCTGGTCGAAAACGTCGAAAGTTTGACGGCCATGCCCGCGGAGAAACGGCGGATTCTTCAGATTGTGGTCGATCGCAGGAATCGTAACACTTGAATGCTGCTTGCGAGCTATTAAAGTTTGTGTGCGATATGCAGCTTGTTGCACTGCTATAAAATGGATGTTTTTCAGATCTTTTACGGAAAGATTGATGACAGTTTGAGGCGAAACTTTTCCAAACAAGAGTATATTTTTCACGAACAAACCAGGCAGATGTGTCAAGCGGCCGATTGCGACTAGCTACGCGTGCAGCAGCGATTCTAGCACTGGCTTTTGTGTACAAAAGGACCGAAGTCAAGCTGGTCGTCGATTGGGCAGAATAATACAAAGGGAAAACAAAAGATTTTTCTGCCCAATCACGAGGCAGTATTCAGAGAGCTTTTTGAACTGGTCTGGTAAGAATCTTTCCCCAGGGGCACTTTCAGTCAATAGAACTTTTATATGCTGATTTATGTAACTGGCAGTTTCGCGCTATTTTTTACCCGCTTTTTCGCGTTTCTCTTGCCCCACAAACTGCCCCTGGGTCTCCGAGGATGTATTCCGGCATATTTGCTTGAAAATTAAAGCAAAAACAGAAATGAAATTTGAGCATGCACACGCACCCTGCAATCGAGCATTAATCCCATCAGCGAGCAAAATTTTTAACAATCATCATTTCACATAAATGAGGGTAGCAAAGGGGGGACTCGTGATACTGTGATCCTGTTTCACACAAATTTACGTGTCACGTTTACTTGAAACAGTGAATTCATGGATAACGTGTCTTTTCTAGCTATTTTTACGTGCCAGGGTCTAATTTGTATCCTGTTTTCACACGACATGGTCTAATTTTTGTCCTTTTCACGTGTCACGCATAAACCCATTGCCACCCTCACAAATGTGAAAGTAAATGGCGAAGCTGAACACGAGTCCCTAAGTTCACGTACATTCCATAAACTGATCAGGGTACTTACACTATTAATAAAATACTTCCTGTGCTTAACCCAGAACTGGTCTGACCTGATTCATTCGGACAACCATCATCACATGCGAAACCGGACGTAAGAGTTGTACTCTACAAAGGAACAAATTGAAATTTTAAATTTAAGATTGTAAATGAAGCGAGATTGAGAGATAAATATAAATAGTTTGGAAAACAAGCAACAAAGTAGTGAAAGTAGTAGCAGCAGAAGCAGTAGCAGTATCAACAGCAACAGCGCTAGCAGTAGCAGCAGTAGTAGTAGCAGTAGCACTAGTGGTAGCAGTAGCAGCAGCAGTAGCAGCAGCACTGGCAGCAGCAGCAGTGATGGTGGTGGTGGTGGTAGTAGTGGTAGCAGTAGTAGTATCAACAGCAACAACGCTGGCAGCAGTTGTAGCAGCAGCAGCAGCAGCAGCAGCAGCAACAGCAGCAGCAGTAGCAGCAGCAGGAGGAGCAGGAGCAGGAGTAGGAAAGGTAGAAGATTGAAATACTAAAAAGTTCCGAAAGTGATCATAAGTAATCCTCCTTACTTTTCAAGAAGCCTTTTAAAGTCGAATCGTTCGGGTATGGCAACTTTTAGGTAGGAGAGTTGTGTTATGCGTTTGACTTGACCGTCGCATAAATGTGATACTTATAATACCCCCGTACCAGCCAGTTTTGAGGCTGATATCACCATAATCTTGTGTGTAAAAGTTAGAAAGATCCTGTATATACATCAAATGTTAGCAGTCAATAAAGATGGATGGTTTTCAGCCGAATTTTTGAAAATATCAAACAAATGACGTTATTTCAATAATCGCATTTTACTAAAAACGAAGGCTTTCGAAAATCGCTCATAACTTAAACAAATCGCGTTTGATCGCCATAAAATTTATCATTTTATATAATTTAAGCATTATTCTTTCAGATTCTCAAACTGAAACCTAAGCAATCGCTTCACGTTTTCCCGTTTTAAAACGCGCTTAAAAAAGGGAACTGTCAACCTCATAAATACCCGCGGGCCACCTTAACTTCTATAGAAACTATACATACCAATTATCCAATAAATTATAATCAATTCAGACTCAAAAAGCTCAGTTGGTCTTTTCATTTTCTTTATTAAATTATTGCTATTACGATTTTGTTAATGTCAGTCATGTGTATGGATTTATTGCCTGGAAAATGAACCTTTTGTCTGTGTGTTGACTGTATCTTTTTCTTCTTTTCACAGTTATTTGCCTCCAAAGAGGCCTATATGAAAATCATCTAAAGTAGCGTAGCCTAGTATATTATTTGAAAGCCTTTTTTTTTTTTTCTAGTTGTAGTTCAAGCTGCTAAAACGCTCGCTATTTAGGTAAATGGCGAAAAATAAAAGCGGAGATCGGAGCAACTCTGCAAAAGAATGGCTCGCCGATTTTTTTTCACTATACTATGACCCATAAGGGAGGCTATTTGCAGGGTATGTTTTAATTAGGATAAGGATTAATTTAACTACTTCCATAAAGAAATTATTGCTTTGTTAATTCTTTATTACTTTTCAGATAGCCTGCGAACAGCCTCCAGGGTGGAGCAGGGTGAAAAAAAAAAAAAATACGCGAGCGAAGCAAGCCGAGTTGGCGCTGTGTGTGTGTGTGTGTGTGGGGGGGGGGGGGGGGGGGCACTTGGTTCCCTTTGGTCGCGTATTTCTTCAGTTTCTTTCGCCCTACCAGACTCGGGAGTTTGTTCGCGGGCTACTTATCAGGACGCAGCACACGAACTCTTGGTCCTGAAGTTCCTGTATTCTTGTCTTTTATGTACTAAGCTTGAGGGTAATAATATACCTTGTTTTGTAATAAGGATACGATTAGTTTTTGATAAAATGACTTTGACGAGAAGTTATCTAAGAAATAAACTACTAGAAGCAGAGGACATTTAAACAATTGCATTTTTAGAATAAGGTCTTAAGCAAAATTTCAAAATTGTTCACGACTACTTGTACGTCTACCCAGTCATTTTTGGTGGCCAGTGCATATAAAATAAAATCTAATCATTTCAGATCATGATAATATTAATTGTCGAGAAATGCTATCAAGGTTGATAATCTCTTCGTTGCTAGCAGCAATGCCTTTTGCCATCCTTGAGCAATAAATTCTCGTTTTATATATTTGCGTAGCTTTCTTTATTACACTTCTGACAAAGAGTGGAGCATGCAGACTTTATACCACCACACGTAAACAAAACTCCATCCTGAAACAGAAAGAAAGAAAGAAAGAAAGAAAAAGCTGAAATGAATTTGTTTCCACAGAGAACAAATCGCCGAAAAAAACCTAATGCAGCCTAGACTAGCATGGCAAAAAAGTCGTAGCGCCACTAAGAGTGGTACATGCTTGTTTTCCTACGCGTACAGACGTGTACCGCCGGGTAATAAATCATACAAATGAATATATTTTTGTCAACATCAGAAACAACAAAGAAAACAACAACAGCGACGACGACGATTACAACAACAACAACAAGAAAACAAGTTTACTCATTTGGAAAGTGTCTGTTACTGCAAGGTTTTTTCGGTGAGTGGTGTTATCGATAGCCTGCGTTGCAGACTAACTAAACCCTGGTATAGTCACCCTGGTATATACCAGGGTTTAGTTAGTCTGCAACGCAGGCTATGTTATCGAGTGCACCTCATAGGTGCAATAGCAAACTCATAGCCTAGATATATGCTGTTATTATACAGAGCCTAAAAATGATTTTTGTTTGCGTTGTATAGTTTTGTTTTCCGAGAATAAATTGGCTCAAGAAAAAAACAATACAAAAGTTTCCATACACAAAATCCGAAACAATCAGGATGTCACTTGTGTGATCACATGATTTTTCCCGCGTATTCTACTTCTCGTTTATTTCTCGTCTTCTAGTATGAGTTTTGACTTGTTCTCTGTGCTGTTAGATGACGTAACATTGTGATATACATTTTTGGTTTGTTTTTGTGCCGCAATACTGTGAAAATATTACCTTGATAAGAGATGGAATTCCGGCCCAGAACTGGTAATTAGGACACATCTCTGGCATGCTTTCAACTCCCAACTTGTACTTGTTAATTAAAATGCCACCAATGATATAAACAATAAGCAATACGAAAAACCTGTAAAAATATAACGTTAACATTAACAAGCCTTATGTCATCAAGTCAGTTACTAAAATTCCACTCAAACTCTGGCACCTTTACAAATGGTTTTCACGTGACTTAGTAGTGTCTTCGTCCTTGCTGCTTTGTGAGAGGGTCTGAATGGGGTTAACCGACTAGCGACAACGCCGGTGCGAAAAACATAACTGGCAACCGATAAAGTAATTTAATTGTATTGACTACCGACATTTGAACCCCCCTCCCCCCACCACCATACAGACCCTGTTGGGAATTCATTATGACAAAGTTCACAACTGTACACTTCTAAAGCGAGGCTTGGGTATGGAATTTGATAGTCTGACATAAACATGCATACGATTAATTAGGCCGAACTTTGTTCGTTGAGACTGGGTACTCACAGATCGTAAATTTATGCCGAAGAATTGAGGAGATTAAATGTTGATTTATCGAATGAACCTCTTCTTATATATATGCACAATTTGCACAACTTTAAATTCCCGGCCGTGTTGTACCTAAATAACTTAACCAAGTCTCATGTTACCACTTAAAATACCATCCACATCACCATTAGTATCTACTTACACTATTAATAGAATACTCCCAGTGCTTAGCCCGCTACTGCCACCAGGCCCCTCCGGATTATGGTGGCAACCATCGTCACATGCGCACTTGGATGTAAGAGTCGCACTCTATGAAAACAAAATGTTGAAGCAGATACTCGCAAACTAATGTAAACAGTGTCTGCATGACACGGGTTTACCTTTAACAGTGTGTCTGCTATTGTTAAGGTCAGTTTTGAGAAAAAAAGATTTTTCGATTTAGCAGCGTTAAGACATATATCTCTAAAAATCGGCTAAAGGCCGACACAATTTTGCAAACGAAGGTTTAAGTGGGCGTCCGTGTAAGAACCGACCACTGGATTTTCGACCAAATATAGAATTCCTTCAAATTTTCTGTGCAAGACAATTGATCCATATGATAAACAAAAATAGCAATATTTTGGCTTGTAGCGTTATTTTTAAATATTTCTGGCGATGATTTCTGAGAACGGTCTAAAACTGAAAAAATCGTCCTGTTTCGAGTCAGATTTAGGCGTCGCGCTCAACGCGCTGAAAAATTACGCTTTAACTCCAATAAAATAAAACTTGTACATTACTTTACTTTATGTCTTGTCTATAAATTGATGGTAAAATATTTGAAATCGGACTTAACAAAAATTAATTATGTTTTTTTCAAAACACCCCATAAAGAGCCCTCGCAAAATTCACGCAAACATGTTGTTGGTTAATGAGCTATTTCTCAAAAGTATAACGTGATCTGGAGCCCTGAACAATATCCACGATTAGTACTAGGGTTGGTGTATCAGAAACAAGAAAACCAGGTTTGGGCACTAAGCTTTTCAAATTTCAGGAGTTCCATCAACATAGCCAAAATTCAACGGTCGTAACGCGCGTCACGCAATTTCTCACTATTGCGCTTCCTAACTTTCCCACATAAAATAATTTCCCGATGGAGCAAATATTTTCGAAACTAGCTTTCCGCTCGAAATAAGGCATGGACAATCCTAAATTTATCAAATATTGCCTCAAAATTAAGAATTAAGAATGTTAAATCATGAGCGGCTCCGGTGTGAGTAGTCCTCAACTCCGTCGTAAACTATGCAAAAAGCTTCGAAAAGCGGTTTCCGTGATTTAGAACCCTAAAAGCTATCCACGATCAGAACTAGGGTTGGTGTACCAGAATCAAGAAAAAACGTTTTGGGCACTAAGGGCCTGATTACATGAGCCGGGCTGGCTCGGTTTGCCGAGATGACTTTCAACCCGGTATTACATGAGCCCGGTTAGCCGGGCTGGCCCGGCAATAGTACCAATTTTTCAGTAAGTTGAGATAGGCATTGAATGTACCTTTGATAACAGGTGTTTTTCACTGGTATAAATTGATTACTGTTCATTATATTTGACAGTTTTGACCTCCCTAAACTTTCTTGTGTCATGTGAAACAGTTGTTTGAGTCAAGGCTTCTTGGGCTTACGCATTAACCCTATTCAGACCGGGCTTTTTTGGACCTTCTCTGACCGGGGGGCCTTCCAAAATATTTAAACAATCACAATGAAACTTATAGGATGTATAGTATGTCCAAACATCTTTCTTTTGGTTTACGTCACGTGGGATGTTGACGTCACATCACGTGACAATTACATCATGATGTCAAAACAGCCGCCATCTTGGATCCGCCATCTTGGCTTTCAAAATTTTTCAAAAACGCCAGAAAGCCACCCAGAACTACTGCAAAGTACTCAAAAGCAATAAAACTGTGCTTAAAACCGTTAAGAGGTGAAAATAATTGCATTAAAGTTAATTCTTATTAATAGAAACACGAAAATTACAAATTTGGAAAAACATGCCTGTCAAAATGCGGTTGCCATGGTGATGTCAAGTTCCCGACATAACTACCTATCCTACCAAATTATTCCCAGATAAATTTTAGAAAAAGTCGCCAAGTTTGGCATTGTTTGATTGAATCTATAAAAAGTTATAAGCGTTCAAAGTCAGCGCGGGCCTCAAAAGCCCCCCCCCCCCCCCCCCCCCAGGTCTGAATAGGGTTAAGCTTGAGACTCGTGCAATAAGATGCAATTTCACACTGAAGCAATTATTTCCAGCATGAAATAATTTTTAATCCGGCAAACAGTTCATTTTGAAGCCAGGTCGTTAAAGTACACCTAATCAATGATCGTCTCAAAACTTAGTATATCACTCATTTAATTTGCTACCTACATTTAATAGCTCGAAACAACTGTGATCTAAATGGCGTTCTGGAAGGGCCATATTAGACTGTTTTAGCAACAGGACGTGACCTCAATTCAAGACGTCGCGCTCGCTGAAAAGGACTGGAAACTAGTAGATCTGTCACGCGTCTTCAAACTGACGTGCTGTCGAGGACGCGAGACTGTGTATTTTGCCGTCCTGCCGAAGGCGTGGCGAAAACAAGAGGTAAAATGCTTTTTATTTCACTTAATAAGCTAAAATTTCGTTGTGTTTTCCACTACAGTCTTAGCTGATCCATCACACTGAGTGCATTCACATTAAGAACATAAAAATTCGTCGAAAAATCGCTTGATGACTGACCACATTTCACTTCTGTAATTTGCCAGCCTTCGAAGGCTTTTCGAAAAGCGCAAGTTTAATTCTTTCTATTCTTCTTTTCCCTTCAGGTGAAGAGCAAATGGCAGAAATGAACAAAAAGTAAGTGGAATTTATGAAGTCTGTCCATTCACAAGTTTGGAAATAATTTATGTATATGTAAGCTGCGAGTATTTTCGCTATATACACAGATAAAAAATCCGCATGGAATCAGCTTTACGAGTTTCGTATAATTTAATGGTGGAAAACCTTCCGTAAAATTTTCTATCTAAGAGAAACAGTAGTAGAACTTCTACCCGTGGTTGAAAGGTTGGATTAGACAGAACTTGATGCCATTGAATTTTCTAACAGTTCGAACCATATTAGACTATATATTGTTCTACTTTATATTTCCCTTGAAGTGTAGCGACACGAATTTCCGTCTAAAGCCTACAAACATTTAAGGCTGCCGATAAAATGTAATACTCACTTTGAATTGTTAAATAGAAAATAATGTCGTAATTAACGGCTTACAGCGTGCAAAAAGTGTTCCCTGAAGATTCGGAATTAATTCTCATGCTACTGAATTTTAGACCCGCGATGAATTGGACAGAAGAGAAAGATGTTATGCTTCTCAAAGAAATGGGAGGACAAGGAATCTTCCATTATAAAGCTGGCAGCCGAGAGCGTGGAGCTGTATGGCAAGTGATTGCTAGCAACCTTAACTGCCACAAGGATCTGTTCGATGTGACTGCTAGGGGCGTAAGAGACCGATTCACACTTCTCTCCTGAGGCGATACAAGTCGAAGACTTCTCGAGAACTTAAAGGCTCTGGTACCGGTGGTGATGAACTCACAGAGTTCGAACTACTGATGGAGGACATGATTGCCTTGAGTGAAGAGTCGGACAAGAAAGCGGAATCAGAAACAGCGAGTGCAAGAGCAAACGCAAATGCTGATCTACAGAAAGCAATGGAAATAAGGAAAAAAGCAATGGAGACCATGGGTGAAAGTAAAAAGAGGCAGGCTGATGCAGATGATGAAGTTAAAGAAAAGAAAAAGAGAAGATCTGGAGGTGACACCATGTCTTGGTTAAGGGAGAAAACCGAAATAGATGCAAAGTTGAAAGAAAAAGAACTCGAAGAACAGAAGCAAGAGAAAGAGATTGAAAGAAAGGAAAGGAATGAGCAGATGGGATTATTGCGACAACAGCTACAAATCCAGATAGACAGCCAACAACAGCAGCAGCAACAGCAGAACATCATGCAACAACAAATGATGGCCCTCATGCAGCAACAACAACAGCAGCTGCAGCTTATGTTTACTAATGTTCATAGAGGTGACAAGCAATGAACAGCTTTATGGACGTGAGGTTAATTGTGACATTTCAAAAGTTGTATTTTCTTACAAGGTTTTTCAATCAACATACAAATTTGCCTTATTGATGATGCTAAGCTTTCAGAATTGATCTGCTTGACAGATCTTGACAGTATCAGTGTGCTAATGAGAAAATAATTGTTGATCACCCTTGGATTTAAAACAGAAAACTTTTACATTTTATTAAAATACAAGAATGTTAGCATTGTTGCCTATGGAACTTTTTGATTAAAGAAAAAAAATATGACCAGTTATTTTTCTCTTTTATTGATTGATTACATTTAGGGCTGTAATCAGACATATGTTTATCAAAAACTGGATAAAAGGTTGCCTGTGTTACGTGCATGATAACAATCTCTGTGTCATTTTACCAGAAATAGTCCTGAAGGCCTGGCGGATGAAGACTGAAGTATTCTGAAACTAAATTTCCATACAGACAAGTGTGAGCATTCTGAAGAATTCCACACACTAAGTACATTTTCCCTACTGGACTCATGCCAATTTTCAGTTGCTTTTTAAAGTCAACAAATTTATAATAGTTGGTGATCGTTCCAAACATCCACTCCACTGATACCCTTACTTCACTCATAGCGTCGTTGAATCTTTGCATTTGAGGGGTTAGGTGTGCATCCCTAAATGGAGCTTGCAAATGAATTCCGAGCGGATATGCCGGGTCACCGTATAAACATAAGGGCTCGCCATTAGCCCAAGCAACTCTTTGCAGTTCCGTTAACATCCCAGACTCGTGCAACATGGTGCTATCATGCCTTCGTCCTTCATATGGGCCGGCTAAATTAGCGATCAGTCCGTTTGGAGTCACAACGCTTTGAAATTTCAATCCATGTTTACGCTTATGTCCATTGTAAACAGCCCGTTGGTTTTGTTTAGGTCTTGCTATTCCGCATAGCGTCCCATCAACGAAACCGAAGCAGTTCCGCAACGGTGCACCCCGGTCGTAGATGACTTGGGCATAGCGCTCTAGGACTTGAGGCAAAAGAAATGGCTGATTCCAAGACTCGAGACGATGGCGATGTGAACTGTAAACGTAGTCTAAAACGGTATTGAATATCAAACATAACTCAGTTGGATTCCTTCCAAAACGCGAAACCATGTCGGTGTACCGACATGAAAAGGCAAGCCTTTTTAAAAGAATGCAAAGTCCTTCAAGCTTTGAGCAAACAGTTCTCTGGGAACACACGAACTTGTCTGGAAATCCTAAAACTTCCAGTAGTAAGAAAATGTCTGCTTTGGCGAATCGTAATTCCGTTCTGCATTCAGTATCGTCCCAGTCGTCAAAGTTAAATTTTTCGAATTTCCAGTAGGGAAATATCTCTCTTGAACGATTTTCCTCATACAACACAGCAAACTCTAAAGCATCAATGACATTGCTACTGTAGGCGAGAAGTAATGCTTCTCTCACGCTGCGAAGACCTCCATCCGCCATGTTGGCAAGTTGTCTTTGATTTTCGCGCGCTTGCTAAGTCACTGCCGCGACACGTATTCAGCCCCAGTACTCCCGTCCTCACTCACGGTCAAAATGTCGCGTCCAACGCTCTCGCGTCCTGTTGCTAAATCACTCTATTGTTGCTCAGAATCGCGGAAAACAGATCTAGGAAGAATCGATATTCCGCAAAATTTCCCGGGAGAGAAAAGAAGGTCACCCAGAGGGCACGCAGCTTCGCTCATTTCAAAACTCACCCTTAATGCCGATTTCAATTAGAAAGATCTGGGGTTGCGACCACCAACAGGAGCCATAATGGATTATGGCTTCCTGCCACCAATAGCAAAAACATAGAAAGCAAACAAATGACAAGCAACAAAATAAAATAAACTGCCAATGGTTTTTACAACATCAAGAAGCTGTTTTTGTATGTGTACATTTAAAGGGGAGGGTCACAATTTTTTAGACTCCAATTTGGGGAGGGTCACAATTTTTTGGCTCCAATATGGGGGAGGGTCAGAATTAATAAGCCAACTTCTTCCAAGTTTTAGTGGCCCTCCACCCCCGATAAATAATGACTGGTCCCTAAAGTTGATAGTATAGCTAATTTCACGCAGCAACGAAAAAGGGCGACTTTTATCCTTTCCTACATTTACAGTAATACATGGCTTTAAACCACTTTCATTTTCTCAGTTTATAGAAAACTATTGAAAGTTTTTATAACAGCCGAACGCATCCGAGAATAGATGGCATTTGAACGTTTCTTCCTATTGGTGATAGTCACATTCTTCCAAGAATGAGGACAAGTTCGTGAACCAAAGGGAATCTCAAAATATGTTAATATCTCCTTGAGCATAACTACACTGAAACTGTCAAGATTCTGTTCTCGTGCCAGGTCACACAGGCAGTAAGAATCAAGGCAGATTGGATGCCTGGGACTGAGTCCAGCGACGTTTTCCATCACTTCACGCCTTTCTTGCTCTTCCTCCTCTGCGTGCACGTCCTCCATCTGTACCTCTTGGTTCCCCTGCTTTCTTCGTGTGGCCGCTAGTCTCGAAAAAAAGCCCTGTACTTGACTCTTCGTTAGCCAGTCTTGTCTGTCGATTATCGGCAAACTAACTGGTCTTCTTGCTGTTCTCATGTCTACAGCCATTTTTACTGGATCTGCCTTGTTGCCGGTTCTCTCTCCAAGGTCGAATTCCGTCGTTAGGTATTGTCTAACCTCAGCAGGAAATCGCACACCTTGATTTCGCGGCTTGCGTAGAGCCCAGCCAAGCTATAATTCACTGCTAGAACTAGGAGCTTGATATTCAAATTCGGATCCTCGTTCATCGCAATGTGCTACTGGTGCCCTGCTACTTCCCTCGTTGTTGTCTACAGTAAGGAATTTCTCGGCCCAGTCTCTTCTAAGTTTGTCATACACCGTTTCGGGCCCTCCGCGCCCATGGCGGTGCTCTCCAACATCAAGATGATTCTCAAGCACACTGACTTTCTTAAAAAATTCCACCAGACACCAAGAACTTAACAATGTAAACATTTTTAGCGATTAAGAACAATCTTTAACGATAAAACGTACGGGAACCAACGGGTGCAGCTTCTCCAAAGATGTTTTTAATTTCACTGGCCAGCTTGAAATTGATAACATGAGTTCCTGTTACCGCCAATTTCTTTCCATAATGTCTTGGATACTGTCAGGTTTTCGGGGCTTGCCAGTTCTTTCCTAAGGTAAAACGATGGGCTGAACAAACTATATTCTAAATCTGTTCTTCTGTGAGCTTTAAAAGACCTGCTCTTACCAGTATTAGATCCCTTTCACATGTATTTTCTCTTGACAGGTGGTGATTTGCTAGATGCGAACTGATATCGCCCCCGTCGCAGTCATTTAGGGCTCACTTACCACCTATAGTTGCCGATAAGGAACTAAATCCTGCCATTTCACAGAACAAAACAACACGAAATGCTAAGAGCAAACCTATCCCTCCCGTAATGTAAGCACGCACGACACCAACTGTCACAAATTTGCATAAGTTAAAATTAGCGTTAGGGCAGTGCAACCAAAAAAAATACAGAATGATGAAATTAAATATAAAAGGCAAAGCTTGTAGGCCATTCATAAAACTGAAAAACAAATAATATAAAGCTAAACCAGATATAGTTTAGCAGCAAGCATTTTTGACGCAGGTTGAAATTAACCTACTAAAAATAACTTTGACATTCCAGCGTGTAAGCCGACTGAAACCAACATTTTCTGACAAATGATTTTCGCTTTGGCCTATTTTCATTCGTGGTACATTTTCTCTAGGCGTGCACTTAATACTATAATAAAAGTTAGTTTATAGCTGTTAAATGTGTTAAATAATTAAGGGTTTCTTCCCTAGTTCATTCCCAATTTATGATAACCGAATCACGGAAACCGCTTTTCGAAGCTTTTTGCATAGTTTAAGACGGAGTTGAGGACAACTCACACCGGAGCCGCTCATGATTTAACATTCTTAATTCTTAGTTTTGGGGCAATATTTGATAAATTTAGGATTGTCCATGCCTTATTTCGAGCGGAAAGCCAGTTTCGAAAATATTTGCTCCATCGGGAAATTATTTTATGTGGGAAAGTTAGGAAGCGCAATAGTGAGAAATTGCGTGACGCGCGTTACGACCGTTGAATTTTGGCTATGTTGATGGAACTCCTGAAATTTGAAAAGCTTAGTGCCCAAACCTTTTTTTCTTGTTTCTGATACACCAACCCTAGTACTAATCGTGGATATTGTTCAGGGCTCCAGATCACGTTATACTTTTGAGAAATAGCTCATAAACCAACAACATGTTTGCGTGAATTTTGCGAGGGCTCTTTATGCGGTGTTTTGAAAAAAACATAATTAATTTTTTTTAAGTCCGATTTCAAATATTTTACCATCAACTTATAGACAAGACATAAAGTAAAGTAATGTACAAGTTTTATTTTATTGGAGTTAAAGCGTAATTTTTCAGCGCGTTGAGCGCGACGCCTAAATCTGACTCGAAACAGGACGATTTTTTCGGTTTTAGACCGTTCTCAGAAATCATCGCCAGAAATATTTAAAAATAACGCTACAAGCCAAAATATTGCTATTTTTGTTTATCATATGGATCAATTGTCTTGCACAGAAAATTTGAAGGAATTCTATTTTTGGTCGAAAATCCAGTGGTCGGTTCTTACACGGACGCCTACTTAAAGTGCTGTTGAGTGAAATTTCATGATCTATGATTAAAACTACATGCTAAGAAGCTTGTGATTGGCTAATACTGGTTGAGCCAAGTTTGATATACTTACAGGTAAAAATATGACAATTTGCATGGCAACCTGATTGACCGAAACAATATGGCGGAAAGATTTTCGAAATGCGATGGAAGAAAACTACAAGAACTAAAGGAAATTGAAAGAACTTTCTGGGTTAACCCAGAACGTTCTTTTAATTTCCTTTAGTTGGGTTACTGCTTGGTCGAATTTAAAGCCGAAAGCAAAGGATAAAGACCTGTAGTGCCAAACAGCAACAAACAGCTCAGTTGACGAACTGAAGTTTGGTGCCGGATGCTCATTTAGTTGATTTTCGTTTGCAAACGTGAGTTGAAAGTTGAGTTTGTTTTATAATTGCTTCGAGCTCAAGGTATTTTGTTCTTCCTTTAAGAAAATTTGCTGTGCCCTTAGCATATAATATTATTGCTGTAACTTAAAATATCCATCTTGTACCTATAGGCAACCGTACTTGCAATATTCTTGCTGACTTTTACCATGCAGAATGGAAAGATTGTATTGTTAATTAAGTCCAGTAACTGGGATCGGAAGCTTGCCCAAATCTATATGTCTGTCTTGATTTACTAAAAGGTGGCTACAGTCTGCCTGTTAAAAAAAAGGAATGGGGTTGAGAATTTTTTTTTTCTAACGACATGGGAGATTTTTTGGCTTACTTTCAATGGAAATGAAGTGCATTCAATTTTATAGTCATCTCATGGCTTTTATCCCTTCTACCTAGTCCCCCCCCCCCCCCCCCCCACCTTCCATTTACTTTTGGTTAGTTTACCCAGGCTCCAACTCGCCATATCTACCGAACTTTGAATTCTAATGGCGCGCTCTGACTTGTAGAACAGAGGTGATCTAGTTTTTCATATTGCTGTCTAAAGGAAGTTTGCCGGAGGACATCATTAAGTCCTATTAAGGTGGAAGTCTAACTATTTGCAAGTTTTGCGTCGGCTGTTATTGTACCTTAGAACAAAGCTTTAACGGGTTGAACTCTTGACTCGGTACAGTTTTGCTAGGTACAAATAACGTTGTGCTTGCTTTAGACGGCAAAGGTCTTCAGCCACATCAACTAGGACTCGGAACTAGACATTAGGGCTGATTTGAAGGCGGTCATGGCGATATTGGGCTTGAACTCTTCCTTGACTGGAGACTGTTGTAATGTCCGGAGGTATTGGTTCCCTTTTTAACTATTTTTTCCACATCCGGGGTATTACATAGTGAATAAGATGGAAAGGTTGCAAAGAGCGCAGTTGATGGTCGAAAGGAAATCACTTCAAACCCTTATGTGAGTAGAATTATCTTCATTTGATGATTATTTTGCCGTTTGACTGTGCTAGCAATCAGAGCGCCCTGATTTGATAGTGAGCAGCAATTCGATATGCGGGGTTTCCGGCCGTGAATTGACATGAACTATGACCGAATGGTCTCGCGGAGTCATGAATTATTTAGTTATTTTAATCCCGAATTCCTTGAAAATGAAGTGATCGTCGATGTAAAATGCTTTCTGATAGTTCATTTTAGACCATGCATGGATTTAGAAAGCTTCAGTCCATCTCTCGCTCTGGCGCTTTAAAAATGTGTTTTCATTTGATGTTATTTCATGTTGTAAACAAGTTAATTAAATTGGTAGAATTCATGATTTGAACAAAATGCCGTAAATGCAGTCTTTTTGGTTCATAAAGAGATTTATTAGAGTAATTCACGTTGAACATGAGCTATAACTAGTCCATTCATTCAAAGCTCCTTGCAAAAATATGTCTTTAGAACTAGAGCTGTGTCAAAATCTTTAGACACCTTTTATTAAATCAAGACAGATGTATGGTTGTAATCTCAGACAGCCTATAATATTATACAGGTGAACACAATTGTCTGATAAACTGACGTTCCTGCTGCCTGCCAGGAGTAGGAGTAAACCTTATCCATCCCGAGTGCAGTCCCAGGCACTCAGCAACCTTGAGGGAGAAAGGTCATGGAAACTTAACTATAACACGCTATGTAAACTGAATAACATGAGTGAAGTGAATGAAATAAAAAGACCCGCAAACGATGGCAACAACGCCAGGCTAGAATGATTACCCACAGTAAACTCCCGCCAACATAGGGTCGCAATTCTGATACAGATCGATCGTTCTGATAAGTAAACCGTTGAAAAATATATTTGCTGTTATTTGTTATTTTTCGAGCCGCAGCTAACAGCAAGTTGTCTGGAGAGCAGGAAAATGTTCGGATTGTAATCTTCCATGCATCAGTGAGCACGAAAACACAAAATAATAGAAAACAAACGAAAACCCACTATGGAGTAAGAAAAACATACATATTTTGAATCCATTGGTGCGTAGTCCTCTGTAACACCGTCTATTTCTCCAGGCGATTTGCCTTCATTGCACTTGAGTTTAATTGTGACGGTCCTGAGGATATGAAGCAGTTATAACATACGCTCATTAGGATACCTTAACTTGCCATGAGATGGACTCTAGCTGGGAGGAGAAAGTAAGGTAGGCCTTAAGACCACCTGTAGGAACTGGAAGAGATGGGTCTCTCATGGGGCGAAGAACAGGCCACGAACAGAACAGGGTTCAGTGGCGGGTTATGGTTACGGCCTTAAAGGAGGGTCTGAATGGGGGTACTTCGATAACACTAAACACTTTATTTTTTTGCCTCTATAACATAAAACTGTAAAATTTTAGGCATTTTAACACTATCAGTAAAAAATTGACTGTAACAGTAAAATTTCTCCCAAAAACGGTTCCAAAAGGGCCAATATTATTTTGTTTAGTATATGAAGAAGTTTTCGGCCTTTTTCCGACGATTTCCGATCAGTTCGGAAGATTTCCAAAGACTGACGAGGATTTCCAAACACAACCGAATATTTCCAGGGACTAACGAAGATGTCCGAAGACTACCGAAGATTTCCAAAGCCGGAAATCCAAAAAAATTTTCTCTAAGTTCATGAATGATTTTATCCGATTTTTGAAGAGCATATAAGAATTTACAATGCTTCAATTTTTCATGAAAAACCTCCAACTTAACAGTATTTTCTCCGAAAACAGTAAACATTAAAAAATTGGCCAATGTAACAGCAAACACTAAAAAGTATGGGCAAATAAAACTAAACACTAAACCCCATTCAGACCCTATTAACGGAGCTACGTTACTAAGACTTCGTGGATTTTTGGTCTAAACTGTTCTGAAATTAGTGATACGCAACTTATAATCCATGAAAAGTATTACCTTTTAACATCTAAAGAAAAATATAACCTTAACTTGCTATAAGTATCGGCTTTTTGTAAGACGCGCGTAAACAACTTTAAAAGTTTAGCCTGAATTTTCAAAGTTGTAATCCATTTCATCCTAGCCATCCGCAGCCAAAAACGCTTGTTAACAGTTTCAGTGCTCTAGTTATGGGATAGAGACTGTTGTGAGTGTTTTGTTAAAAATACACGCACGCGCTGGCCGCACAATGAACGAGAAATTTTGAATACTGCACGAGGCGTAGCCGAGTGCAGTATTGAAAATGTCGAGTTTATTGTGAGGCCAGCAAGTGCGTGTATTTGTCAACAAAACACGAACGGACAGACCCTAACCCTTTTAATATACAATCTGAGTACACTGCAAACGATCATCGACTTAACGAGCCTCAAACAATAATGTTTAAAAATAAGAAGTGTAGAAGTACATAATTACACGGGATAAGATCAATAATATAAAAATCACAGATAAGCCGCACAGAAATAAAGCTTAAAATGGTTCATAAAATCGCTCATCAGCCGGTGGCCGTTCATAAATACAGTCAGCGAGAAGCTTGTTCAAAACAAGTCGATGGCTTTCACAATCAACACACAAAAATGTATTTATTGAGCTGCAGTTTACCTTTGAACATGAAAGCGCTTCAAGTTGTTATCCTCTTCGATTTTGTTTGGAATTGGATCGTTGATAATTTGAGGAATATATTTTTCTTCCACTTCTGCAAGCCTTGAAGCTGAAGACATTTTCAATAATGTACGATTTTTGTGCGTTATTGTCAATACTGCACTGTCGGTGTTTGCTGACGACAGGTAAAGCAAAATCACGTGATCTATTTTAACCAATTGCGCGCGTAGATTTTGGACAGTGAACGAAGATTGTATATTAATATGGCAATCGTTAATAAAATTCGACCATTATTTTCAGGTTTCCTACAACACAAGTATATATTTTGGCTGTCCAAATATCTGTAAAATCCGTGGCATAGTCCCTATAAGTCCCAGACAGGATGAAGAGGACGATTGAGACAAACACTGAAGGCCCACGCGGGCAACAAAGGGGCTGCAGACAAGTAATTTCGCGTGAGCTTACAATCGGAGGGGCTTATTATATCAAAAAGAATTCTTGAACATGGATGTCGAATTTATTCTTGTAGGGTTTTTTTGCATTTAAGATTGAGGGGCCTTTATTTTCCGGTTGGCCCATTTTCGGGGGGCTTCAGTTTCGAAATTTGACGTTACCTTTTGTAGCCCGTGCTATCAGTATGTGGCTCATACATTATGTCGGTAGTTCCATCGCTATCCACTTTAAAGTCAACAACACTGTCAGCACATGGGTGGGTATCTGCCGTATTTGCAGCATCTTTTTGGCACATCTTGAAGAAGAAAAAGGCGAATCTAACATAAGTCTTTTTAAATGAGGATTTAAGGGACTATGTCACGCCATTTGTGACAGAAAAATACCAATGAAGTATCATTTAGGATAATAAAAGTCCAATTTTGTCTTTTCTATTGTTTTCTTATGGAAAATTTTGGCACACTAGTGTTGAAAATATCATACCAACATTAGGTTGGTGTAACCACAGGTAACCAAAGTGAACTGTGAGAGTTTGTATGGATGTTCTATAAGTGCTTGTACGGATTTGGAATAAAGTTGAGAAAAATATCCATTACTATCATTGAAATCTATAATAAAACTTAAAACCTTGCCTGGTGTCACATTTTTGTCTTTCTAGTGCTTTAGAAAGCCATATGCGCGATTTTTGTTTCAACGGTCTGTCACGTACAGACCGTTGAAACGAAAATCGCGCGTATGACTTTCTAAGGCACTAGAAAGACACAAAAGTGACACCAGGCAAGGTTTTAAGTTTTATTATAGATTTCAATGATAGTAATGGATATTTTTCTCAACTTTATTCCAAATCCTTACAAGCACTCACAGCACCCTTTGGTTATACCTGTAGTGTAACGACGTTACAATAGTCCACTAGAAAGCAGTTAGGACAGAGTCAAAGTTGATCCGGGATGATTATACATTGATTATATGTAATATCTTTTAAATACCCAAATCCTCAGTTATTATTCTCTCTTTGAGTTTCTATCGTTCATACCATAACTGTGGTGAAATCTAAAACATAGGCATTACCCACAATCATCACGCCGTGAGTTGTCCAGGGTCGAGCCGAAGTGTTTTTAAAAGAAAAGTCACCTTGCTCTTCCAGGTATCCCCTGACTACCGCCCCAATGATTTCTTTGCAGGTAAGGAGAACATCGTTCAGTTTCCGTTTAAGAGAATGTATAGGAAGTTGATCCCCCCGGGAGGGGGGAGTGGGGGTAAACCATAGACTTAGACTGTGACATAACATTCGACATTTAATTGTATTGGGGGTAGAGAGGGAGAGGCCAAGGCGAAAACAAATGCCGGAAAGACCGGTTAGCAAAAAAGTAAAGTGTCCCAAGACTTTTAGCAAGAATTGTTATGTAAGAACTTGTTGTTTCATGTACTCACCAGCATATCTTTACAGTCATTGCCTTCGGTAAACTTAGTGCAGGGATTCCAGTCGAACTTGTAATTAGCACCCGCAGGAGATAAAGTTGCAATGTCTTTAAAACTGAAAAGGTGTATTCACGCAGAGGGCTGTTATAAAATTGTAAAATAACCAAGACAAACGATAACACCATTATTAATGCAGAGAATGGGTGTGGGGTGTAAATAGGAAAGAAGTTGGCAATTTTGGCAATCTGTTCCAATGTTCTCCAATCTTATGCATTCATGTCTTTTTCGATGGTTTACCATCATTTCGTGGCTGTTTTATTTAATAGCAAACTATTATTTTGACGGTTCCTTTAATGTGATTGTTATTGGACAAAAATTGCGTGATATAAAACTATTCAACTGTCACGGAAGTCGCATAATGGACCATAATTTTCAAAGAGCATGATGCAATAACTATTAACCAACTCTTTCAAAAAGTTTCTCAATTTATATATCGAAAAAGTTATAAACTTTTATGTATAACTGAAAAATATACTTGTTTAACACCACTAACTGTGTCACTACTATACCATTCGCTCTGTGAGTAGTTTAGTGTGTATTTTATTACCGGGTTTTTATTTGCTCAATTTTGGCTGACCGTCTCTTGGGATATGCAACTTATTTAACATTTCATTATTAAAACTGTTAAAATAGTTACAATATTAAAGAACGATAGTATTTTAAAATTTCGCATATCAAGGCGTATTACCAAGTGATGTACCACCAAATGAAATAATTACAATTAAAGAGAAGAAGTAATAATCAGAGCTCGGAGCTGAAAGCATAGACCCGTTGAAATATTGATATTCAATAACGACCTGCGTTCATATTATAAACTTACAAGTCGAATTCAATTTCCTTCTATCAGAAGCTTGGGTATCGAATAGAAGAACGCAACTGCAAGACATCCTTCGACACATGAACTCAATGAATTATTCGATAGGATTTACCTAGCGTTTTCGTCTTCAATAATGGAGGATATTTGATAAGGAGAATGAACTTACGCTGCCCCTTTTGAACCTCCATCGATGTCCCACAAGCTGATAACTTTCCCACTGCTTTTCTTGCATGAACATTGGTCAATCTTTTGGCAAACCTCGGCGAAGTTGTGCGCAAAAAGTAAGCAAATAGCAAGGAAGGCTTTCACTGCGGTTGAATGTTTTCTTTCCATCACAACAGTTTGACCGCATCTCCCTAATCGCTGACACACAACACCGTTCTGGACGTGCGTGACTACAATAGCTATGCTGACATTCTATCCGGTATTTGAAAGCCAGAGATTAAAAATTAACCCTTCGAGGAACGCAATCTTTTCGGCTCTACACTTAGTAAAACAGCTATAGCGACAGAACGGTTACGGAACTTTAAATGTAGTTTACCGCATAAATCACAAAGACAATGACAATACAAGGTGTTCCGCTTGAAAGAAGGATTCAGTCGTGCGTGCAACTGCAGGATATTGTAATTTTAGTCAATCATTCAGGGTAATCAACAAAACGAAGATAATAGGTCCTATGTAGGTCTATGCTATGCTGCAAGATCTGAGCGCAGGTCATCTTAGCCTGCGTGGCAGGCGCCTGTGTAGTTTTTGGGCTTTTCCCATAAAATTATGCGCCCTCCAAAAATACACAGGCGCCTGCTGCCCTGACTGAGAGCATATTAATATAATGAACTTTCTCCCACCCTTCTTCTGGCTGTCCTTCAAATCCGCTACGTCAAATAAATATTATCATAAATTATTAGCTATTAATTTTAAGCACGTATTGTCATGTACTAATACTTATTGCAGTTCTGAAAACGGCAATTTTATTTTTTTCAGCAACTTCAGCTGTAGAATCCCGGGGTGTAGAATTGCTGACATTTAGTGCATTTGGCATAGTCGAAGACCTGGTTACCTTGTTATAGCAGGCCAGGCCATGAAATGTTTAACTGAATAATTATTACTGTGTACTTCCAAAAATAATATGATCGACTGAATAGGAATGTTCATTTAATAGTTACGGGTGTGTGTTCAGGGGGGGGGGGGGGAGGTGGGAGATTGTCATATCCAGGATACTCAAGGCAGTAAAATTCAGGCAGTAATACATTTACCATCTTTATTTATTATTAAAAATATCAACTCTGTTGTTTTAATTATTCTACTTCACGACGTTCAGTCTTCCAATTGAGGTTTAATACGCACGCGTAGCTTTTTCTTGGAGGCTGATGAGACAGCACGTCCTGAAAACCAAGTAAAGAGGGAAAAATTAGAGGACTGGGATATGGTTAAAATTATCTGAAAAGCCTGCGGTTAATTTATAACTGAAAAAAAAAAAAACACAAAAAGATGAAGTACTATTGGAAGGCAAGAGAGCATACATTAATTCACAAACAAACAAAAAGGAAAAGGCGAACAAACAACCAAACGAGCGAGCCAGCGAACGAACGCACGAACTGAACGAACAAACAAACGAACGGACGAACGAATGAACGGAAACGAACGGAAATGAACGATGGATTTAAACGACAAATAATGGCGTTGTTTTTGCCTTCAGAGCTATGTTTTTGAGATCATTTTTTTTAATGATGGCATCTTTCGCATATCAGGCTAATACTTGGCTTGTTTTCATAGTTCACGGCGACAGCTCGCGAAGGAATATGTTGCGCTCGCTTAATACAGCCGTTATACTTACAAAATGATTATGAAGCTCCCTGTAGAGTCCAGTAAGACTTAGAACACCACATCATCATCAGAAATACAGCCATCATCACATGCACACTTGGATGTAAGGGTAGCGCTCTAGGACAAAATAAATTAATAGTTCAGTATTTAGTTTTACCCGGTACAGTACTTTTAAGAGCTGTTGTTAACAAACGAGTCAGTTTTTCTGTCAACTATTTGTTCTTCCAGTCTGTTTGAAAGCTGTCGGCCTAAGCCATCAACAATATTTAACAAATATTCACCGAAGTGGAGGTAAATATCCACCACATTCAACGACACTGAGGTGAATAATTGTTTTAGTATATACCACAAAGTTGAATAACTAGGGAACCAAAACATCACTTTCGGTAAACAAAGCGACGCGCGAAGGGAGTTTGTTTCTCTTTAGCTGCTCCGAGGTGAATAGTACTTTGCTAATCACCTCCGAGTAAACCAATCAGCGCGCGCGAAAAGCACTATTCACTTGTGTGGTATATACTTAAGCAATAGATCACACTTTCTAGGGCTTTACTGGCGTTATAAAACCACGCGGGATGTTGGGAGAACACGAGAAAAGCTGTAAATCACGAACCGTCAGGCGAGTGATTTACAAGCTTTTCGAGTGTTCTCCCAACATCCCGCGTGGTTTTATAACGCCAGTAAAGCCCTAGAAAGTGTGGTGTATTGCTTTTATGAAATAACTCTAGAAAACGTTCTTCAGAGAAATAGAAAGCTATTTTATTTTTCGTTATCAAATGTCTTATTCTCAACAAGTTCATCGGATGACGCGGTAAACCAATGACAGCGGCCGAAAGAATAAAACACAGGTTCAGCTCCACAGGCCACAAATCGACACGACATAAACGTTTAAAAGTTCTTTTAAAGCTATGAAAGTCATAAGATAGGAAAGGAAAAAGACAAACTTTCATGGTATAAAATGTATTCAATAATTTTAAAGTTCTTTGACATAGAAATCTAGCAAATTGCAGCCGGAGTCATTCATCGCGAAGGTAAAAGCAGGTAAAAGACTGCATGACTTTGCAAGTTTACAAACTTCACAGACTGACGAAGGTATTGAGAATAATGGTTAGTTCCACAAACACTGCTATAGAAATTTGTTATGAATTTTTTTATTCCGTATTCTTTCGTTTTCGCCGAATTATAACATACATTGGAGAAAGCACTGAAAGCCCGTCAAACTGAAGATATAATTTTAAGCGCGTACAAGAACTCAGCGTGAGGTTCTGCCATCAAAGTTCATTGCCGACCAATTTGATCGGTTTTAATTCCTTTCAACTAACATTTCCGAGTTAATGTTGAATGGAACTATATCCATGTTTGTAATATTTTCCAGTCCAGTGAAAGCGGGGCTGTTTATGTTCCTTCTCATATGTTTGTCTCTGTGTTTTCGTTTTTTCTTTAGTTCCTTCGCTCAACTGTGGTGGGCGGGAAAATTCAATTTTGTGATCCATCCTCAGAAAATATTCATAATGACTATTTAGGAGAATCATATATCCTCCGTTTTAATCATCAGATAGACCAAAAGAATACATCAAACTTAAATTAATTAACTTAATGGTAATCGAGCGTAGTGTGGCCATGTCGGGACAGAAGCGGGACTTTAACGGTACAATGATACATAGGTTATTGACCAATCAGAGCGCGCGTAGTAACTAAGTTATTTTATAATAGCTAATAATGTTTATCGCCAGCGGTGTTGGTGTAAGCCATGCACTCTGAACTGCGCCGAATGCTAGTTACCAAGCTACCGTGCTACTATGTGTGGAAAAACTCTTTTTATCTCCAAGGTTTTCAGCAACTAACGCTTTAGTCTGCCCAAGCCCTCATGTACAATAAATAGGAAAAAAAAATACATACATAGGTTGAATAGTTCAGCATGTATTCTTCTGTAACGCCATTCATCTCTCCGGGAAAATTGCTTTCATCACATTTAAGACTGATACTGACAACCCTGAAAAAGGAAACATGTCTGTAGTGAATTTCGTGATTTAGGACTGCACATTACATTTTCATGAAAGAAACTCCATAGCAATAAACAAAAACACAAGAGGATCGAAATATGAAATGTACTATTATGCATCTCACTGTGTTTACTGTCGTAATTAAACAAACAACCATGCATTTTTATGTTTGATCTCAGTCTTAAGCCGCTGTGATACCAGGCTTGGATATTATAAGAGATGTTTCGCATAAGCCCACTTCATATGCTAATGATCCGCTATTAGGGACGGACCATTATTTTTTTGGAGGAGGGGGGGATGAAAAATATTGAAAAAAATTGTTTGCAGGGCCTGGAAAGACAAAATAAATTGTTTGCAAAAACGATATGTATAACAAAAAATAGTAAGAATTTCGAAAAAAAAAATGTTTGCAGAGGTGCATAAACTAAAAAAAAAAGTTTGCAGACGAAAATTTTTCATCCTCCCCCCCCCCCCCCCCCCCCTCCAAGAAAATAATGGTCCGTCCCTTAGTGAATTTAGCAGAAATACCCAGGAGACTACCCTTTCCTTTGTTTAAAGGATCGACGTAAACAGAACTTTGTTGGGCAGATTGTTAAATTGTCGTTATAAAAAAAACAACCTAGCAGTTGGAAACCTATGGCGTCATCCTAGTTCGTTGTGCTATTCAGACTCTATTTAAACCGAGTTCCCGCAAAAGTAAAGTTGAGTGAACATAAAAAAGCGCAAGATGTTTTGTGGGAATATGACAAAAAATCGAAAAAAAAGAAATTTTGTGTGAGGTAACATGAAACATGCATGAGCGCATACATACACGCTTCGCAAGAATTTTTTTTATCAAACTTCGATAAAAAAAATTCTTGCGAAGCGTGTATGTATGCGCTCATGCATGTTTCATGTTACCTCACACAAAATCATCTGCGAGTCATGGCCGAGCCGTTAGTTGTTGTTGTTGCTTTTCTTTTTTGTCCGTCGCATTTCTGCGCAAAATAGAACGCTTTCATTTTAATTGACAAGAAAATGATTGTCTTGAACAAAAACAACGGCTTGTGCATGTTCCTTTGCAATCAAAACTGGTCTCCTGGGTAGTTCTACTAAATCCACTAATAGTAGATGATTAGCATATGGAGTGGTATTATGCGAAACATCTCTATAAGAACGAGCATGTTTATGAATAAATCATATATATTTTTGCTGAGGCTAACACAAGCAAAGGATAAAGCCTGTATAGGTATAAGCGCAAGCATAAGCAAGCAGCGTATTAACCCTATTCGACCCGAGGAGGGTGGGGGGTTGTGGTCCGCGCTGACTTTGAACGCTTATAACTTTTTTTTAAGATTTAACCAAACCTGCCAAACTTTCTGAGTTTACCTAAAATTTATCTGGGAATAATTTGGTAGGATAAAATATTAATCAACGGTTTACTGGAAAACTTCAGTAGAAATATTAAAACTAAAGTTGTCCGACGTTTCGATGTAACTAACATCATTATCAAGGTAAAATGTTGTATCGTGGTGTGAATACAAATTAGTTTGTGGAAAATAATAGACATTTGCTGCATGGTTAAGTAAATAGTTTCGCGCGGATGAAGTCAGTTTGCACGTTTTAAGTTGGCTTTAGGTCTTGAATAATTAGCATTTCGTTGATGAGACAATCGAATTTACTGCGGCATTTCTTTAAAACTGAGAAGTTGTTAATTAGCTCCGGTTTTGAGATCCCGTGCGTGTTCAACATGTGCTTTCCAATTGACGAATTCTGAGAACTGTGTTCGGCAACACGTTGGTGCAGGTGTCGGTTGGTATAACCGACATAGTCCATATTGCATAGAGTTTAGGTTTCTCTTCCTTGAGTTTTAGAAGGTCTCCTATTTTCCGGCTTGTGAAAACTGGTTGTAGGCCCACGCCGATTTTGCTGCCCAGTGATTGGAGTTGTTTTCTTGTGTTCAGGGTCAGCCGATCTCTGGTCTTTGAACGGCGGGATGGGGATCCTGATGGGTTCTTCTTTTGAGTTTTCGTAAGACACACTGGACCTGTTTCTGATGGTTTGGTCGTGAATAAATGCCTTAATCGTTGAGTCAATTAGTCGAGTTGGATAACGAAGTTGTGCGAATCTCGCACTCATCGGTGAAAGCTTTCCAAGTAGACAATAGTCGATAGGCTCTGTATAACATCGTTTTTATTAGGCCGACCTTGTATCGGTGGTCGACATGGCTATCGTATGTTAAATGGCTTGATAAAAACTAAAGCCCCTCTCCACAAATGAACACACAATAGATGACATCTTTCAATTTGCCGATGAAATCCAACAGACGACTGTCAAGAACGATGACGTTCTAGTCTCCTATGATTTTACTGCGCTTTTTACAAACATACCAGTAGACGAAACCATCCAGATCCTGGCAGACAAAGCCTTTAAACGACTGGTTCAACAAGACACACGGCCTTCAATTGAAGAAAGAACAACTTATTGAGCTCCTTGAAGTAGCAGTGAAGTTTTCACAAGCCGGAAAATAGGAGACCTTCTAAAACTCAAGGAAGGGAAACCTAAACTCTATGTGATATGGACTATGTAGGTTATACCAACCGACACCTGCACCAACGGGTTGCCGAACACAGTTCTCAGAATTCGTCAATTGGAAAGCACATGTTGAACACGCGCGGGATCTCAAAACCGGAGCTAATTAACACCTTCTCAGTTTTAAAGAAATGCCGCAGAAAATTCGATTGTCTCATCAACGAAATGCTAATTATTCAAGACCTAAAGCCAACTTTAAACGTGCAAACTGACTCCATCCGCGCGAAACTATTTACATAACCATGCAGCAAATGTCTATTATTTTCCACAAACTAATTTGTATTCACACCACGATACAACATTTTACCTTGATAATGATCTTAGTTACATCGAAACGTCGGACAACTTTAGTTTTGGATAAAATGTTGTGTCAGGAACTTGACATTACCATGGTAATGGCATTATGATAGGCATGTTTTTCCAAATTTGTAATTTTCGTGTTTCTAAATGAAAATTAACTTAAATACATTTAATCTTTACCTTTGTACAGTTTTTAAGCACAATTTTATTGATTTCGTGTACTTTGCAGTAATTTTCGGTGGTTTTCTGGCATTTTGGAAAAATTTCGAAATCCAAGATGGCGGCTGTTTTGACATCATGATGTAATTTTCACGTGATGTGACGTCATCATCCCACGTGACGTATACCAAAAGAAAGATGTTCGGACATACTATATATCTTATAAGTTTCATTATGTTTGCTTAAATATTCTGGAAGTTACATTGAAGTTACATTGCCCCTCCATCCCCCCCTCCCCCAGTCAGAGAAGGTCCAAACAAGCCCGGTCTTAATAGGGTTAAGAGAGGGTCCATATGAAATCCATGCAATATTAAAATTTGAGTCTACATCGACCCTCTCAGATTTCCTTTATATTTTGCATGGGGCTACATATTGAGATGATAATGCTGTAGGTAGAATATTATCGCAAAATTCTTTAACGTGTGGAAGATATCGTGGTCAACGTGCCCATGGTCGGTTTTGAGCCAAAAAATACCTAAATTTTGACCCATCTTTCGACCAAAATATCTCTGCAAGAATTGAAGCTTTCCATATAAAAATACCACTGTAATTAGTATCACCTAGTACAATTTAAATGATATCATCAAGATTTTTCATCGCTCTCACGTTTAGTAGTAAACCTATTTTAAAAATAAGGTATTTCGGGCAATGCGTGACACTAGAGATTTTAGGTTAAAATTACGTTTGAATATCGCCGATGCGGCGTTATTCTGACGGTTCCATTAGCCATTATTTTGTAAAACATTTACTAAATAATAAATTAAAGTCAAAAAAAGTATGTTAAGTTCAATCGGCACGTATGATTTTAGCGTACAAAAATGTGGTACATGTGAGCAAAACAAAAACAAAGTTCTGAAAGTTTTAGAACGAGTTTCATAACATGATGGATAGGTCGGCTGAGGACGTGTGAAATACCGCTTACATAAATCCAATAAACCTTTTAGCATCTAAAGTGGTTCGTGATGTTAATTATCCGGCTATTTAGTGCCCATAAATACAGACTTACACCGTGAGAAAAGGTAAACAATCCACTTGACATGTTCATCATCGATCGAATTCAAGCGTATCTTCACGTGCAGATTGGAAAGAGAAAACGTCGCTCACTTCTGTCTACCCGGTAGTTATAATGTTCATAAACAATTCTGCAAGGAGTTAGTATCCACCTTTCTCGTAAGCGATGGCCTCAGTGCTTCACATTTTCATAAGCCTGGTAAGTTACTTTTCACCCGGGCGCCATGTTGTTTTGGACTAGTACCCAGTCTCTCAAGACTTGCCTCAGTGCTCGATCGAAACGCTGGAATGGACCATTGTTTTACTCGAAGCGTAGTATAGTACAGTACAGACGATTTCTTTCCGTGGCGCTCTCTGTCCAAACAATTTTTCCAGCTGCATCTTTCTGCAGACAATGTTTTTTGATGTCTTCAAACAATTTATGTGGGCATTTTGCTATTGCAAACAATTTTTTTTCAGGATTTTTGATCCCACTTGGCCACTCCTCCAAAAAAATAATGTTGCTTCCCTAACTGAATGTCTGATTTATAGTGTGGATGTCAAAACCATTAATGCCAATTGAAAGGTCTTTCAAAGGCCTTGTTAACAAAATCGAACGACCGCGCAGTTCGATTTTGTTAATAACGCGTATAATTACATACCCAATTGGACTTCACTCAATCTTTATACACTGGGGTTATATCCACCATCTCTCTAGCTCCTGTTCGTACCATATTGCAGATCAATGTGATATATGAAAAAGTTAAAGTAGCTTATATTAATTATACACAATATTACTTTCAAATTAATAAAAACACTAATGAAGTACTAATAAACCTTAAGTGAGGTTCTCTGCGACAAATCGCTTCGTGTGCACTACTTCAAAACGTCCCTGCAACAAGGCGTTTGTTCGGTGCACCTGCAGCGAATTTGGAAGAGGGAGAATGTAAACTAGTTTTTGAATTCAATACATGAAGCTCTCTCATTGGTTAGTTTATATTTTGTCGCAGAAGTGCACACACGCTGCGACAAGGCTGCTTTCACTCATTTTGTCACTGCGATCAGTCGCACGAATTTAAACTGGTTTGAGTTCGTGCCTGGTGCAGCCTCGCCCTCGTGGATCATGCCTTTCGTGCGCTGTCGACATGTCGTCATGCTGACGCGTATATTTGCATTCTGCTCGCTTGCTGCAAGTAGTTTCTTTTTCGTTGCTCTAGCCTTCACTATATCCTTCTTTCTTTCATCCGTGCTCTCCACTGGCTTCGGGCAGTGTGACTTAGGGCTTTCCACAAGTTGCTCGAGATTTCCCAAAAAGTTGCCCGTAATATCTCAAAAAGTTGCTCCAAAAATCCAAAAACGTTGCTTCATATAATAAAGGTTGATCGAAAGTTGCTTCAAAAAATCCAAAACGCTACTTCTAACCAAAAGAATTTTTTCTAAATATATGCTAATTTCCCTTTGAGAGTAAGATCTTCAAAGCAGTTTTAAGCAATTTTACAGCAAAAGTATCTAAATAACATATTAAAGGGAATATTATTTTGTTAAGTGACAAGGATTCCTTTAACTGGGAAAAATCGTGAAGATATTGATGACGTCATGTTTGCTGACGAGTTTTGTAATGTTTTATACAGAATGAGCCGAATGTTGAAACGTCTTCAGATGTCCCTCGAAAATCTTCGGCAAACGTCGCAAGTCTTCGGAAAAGTTCGTTTTGCCTTAGAACAGCACTCGTATAATCTTCGGAAATCTTCGGTCTGGAAATTGCTCAAAATGCAACAAGTTGCTCGAGAGGAAAAAAGTTGCTCCAAGGGGGAAAAAGTTGCTCGAAACATGAAAAAATGCCAAAAAGTTGCCGAGCAACTTGTGGAAAGCCCTAGTGTGACTCAAAGGGCCTCGATGTGGAGCCGTTTTCTATAGCAACCGTCCAAGCACTTACCTCTCAGTCGGGTTTCCGCTTTCGCCTCGGGGCCACTCCGCTGGTGCCTCATTCCTTTTCATTCCCAGCCAAACCCCGCCTTCAATTCGTTGCGTAGCTTAACAGACATTAACGGCAGAGGTCTCGATCCCTGGCGCAGAACAGAAGGACCGTAGACTCTGGGAGCGAGAACGGATCATTCCATCTCAAGTCTCCGGTGCATGCGCACAATTAAACCGGAACCATAAATAGCCCAGAGGGCAGAGGACGGCCCAGTTCGGTCAAGGCTGACGGAAAATGCGCAAGTTCTTGGAACGAAATTTAATGTCCAAACTCGTTTATCAACCGCTGGTTTAGGGGAACAAAGACCCTGGGAACAAGGATCCAGAACAGTTTCAACAAATTTGGAATCACCTGTATCTCTGATAGTGCTCCTACTGATTTCCTTATTTAAAGCTAGAATGACGGACCGACGTATCGACGGAATTAAATATTTGTATAAGTGTAGATCAGCGTGCCTTTTTACAACTCATGATTCGTCTTTGCCTTGACCAGGTTGTTGAAAGTTCGTTTTCAATGATACTCATAATCATACTCTTTTGTTCTATTTTATTTTTCCCGTAGGCAATCCTTAGAATAACTGTAAATGAGTGAAATACTGTACAAATTTTACACCTCAGGGGGAGGCGTTTATTTAAGAGTGGGGCGTTTATTTAATAAACGCGCCACTCTTAAATAAACGCCTCCCCCTGAGGTGTAAAATTTGTATTAGAGGCCTCTACTAATAAACGTCCCGTGTCTAATAGACACCCCCTGCCCCCATCAACCCCCCCCCCCCCCCTCCTCAATAAAAGAAAAAATATATTCGCCTCAAAATTCAAGTAAACGTTTCATGGAGTAAAAAACACGCAATTTTCTTTAGTTAGTTAATTGATTCACTCGGACATCGAAGGGACCAAAGGAGCTAGCTAGCCAACATGGTTAACCCCGATGCGATGACGATGAAGACATCGATATCGAACAATCTGTGAACGACATCTTTAGGCTTTGCATTAGAAAAGATTAGAGTAGTCTCCTACTCACAAAATCTGTTTCCTATCTTTATCCGGGAGCAAACTACGCGTCATATTTACATACTTGTTTGTCTATTTGTTTCGTTACAGTTAGAGTGAAATCATGGGCTCCTGGTGATATGAATGCCCCTTTTCTACTAAACGCCTCATATTTATTTAAAACTCCCGCATGTACCCCTTAAATTAAAAAGCCCTGGCGTTTATAAGATTATTTACGGTAAGTCGGTATTAAAGGCTAATTTTTCGATTTCAGATTTTCAAAATTAAAAAAGGTGGAAAATTAAAGCCATGGCGATTTGTGGCGTATTGGATCATTTATAAATGAGTCAATACATATCCCATGGCCCCTGAATGTCAGGTCCTTCTTGAAAGCACATAAACGAAGCCATGACGATCGCAATATGATCTGAGTCAGAGTGAAATTTGAGACATGAAATTTGAGATAAAATTCACAAGTCGGTCTGTCACGCAATCAACTATTGTCGGTGTTCTTCGAAGAACGACAGCACCAAAAACCACTTGTGCCACAGATTCTTACTGGATGAAAACGATGACTACATAATTTCTTTGCAGTGGAAACATGTTTTTTTATATGTGAACAAAACACGCGACCGAATTCTAAAACAAGTCGGTTTTCATGATCGGTGGATATTATATTCGATGTCTCGTCGCCAACTTGTTTTGATAACATCTGTTCTTAAATTACTATGGTGCTGGCAAATACGGCAAAACGCAGCTTACACACCAAGAGGGCGATGCCAAAAACCCTTGAAGGAAATGACTTTTATGCAATGATGCTTGCTTGATGGGATATCTTTCAAATTGGTGCAGTACGACCAGCAGGTCGGTATGACCTTTGTGTTCGTTTGAATTTGTTTAATTTGCTTATTACCAGCCAACGACTTCCAGTAGTTAAAACTACTAACGATTTAAAAGTATTTTTATGCAAAAAGCTTCATAACGATGTTTTACTTCTTATAGCAACATTTTATTTAGTTTATATTTTACAAACTCTGAACTTATCACGATTTCCGTGTTGAGCTCATTTGCATATTGTCACGAAGTTAACACCATTTATTGATGCGAACCTGTGATTCCTCTTAAACTTAACAGAAATTTTATTTGATAAATAGGGACACCATTTCCTTGGCAATTTATTGATACTTTCAAATTCGATTGAAGAAACGCCGCATGTCTACAAACAACGACTTTTGAAACCCCACTTTTTTGATACGAATTGAATAAGGAGATTTGGAATTTTGCTTTCAGCCAAACGCAGCAAATGACACAAGTTTACTGAACGTTTTTCTATTGTTCGGGACTTGATTTGTCTTATGTAAAAGTTTCGTATCATTTCTTTTTATATTTAGCATGTAGCAGGGGATCAAACATGGTGAATATTTTTAGGTCAAATTTAAGTACTTTCCACTGTCTGACAGTTTGATTGACATTTCTCCAAAACAATAAACAATTGAACCAAAATATTGCACATGGTTAATGTACTAGTGAAGTTACACAAGTGTGCCAAATTTGAGGGAAATCGGTGAGATGCGCTGTAGACTCGCCTGCTTGGTTCTCGTGCGGACTCACTCTTAATTATTCCGTGATTGTCATTAATTAGATATGGCGAAAGCAAACGGCAGCGATCACCCTTGGTTAAAAACCCCGGCTTATCGTTTTTGTTTTTTTGTTAAAGTAAAATAACAAAAACGTCGTTCATTATTTTTGTATGTCACCTTAAAGCATTGAGGAGAACTATGTATCTCAACGAACCAACACTCCATGGAAATTAGCACCTTCCCACCTACCGCACCACCATCCCAAACTCCCCGTCTCCTCAAAACATATACGTATTCATTGGCTTTGCATATATTAACTTTTACGTATCTTTTTATCCTTTACATATCCTATTATTATTGTTTTTTTAAAAAAACAGTTACGATAACAAGTCACGAAGTATCGACCTCTCCGAGGTCATTTGCAAGTGCGAGTAAGACAACAAAATCCACATAAATTATTGTTATTATTATTGTCTTGAAACGCACCTTTTGTAACCCACGACATCAGCAAGTGGTTCGTACATTATAGTGGTAGTTCCATCACTCTCTACTTTAAAGTCAACGACACTGTCAGCAAATGGCCAGGTATCTGCAGGGATTATAGGATCTTTCTGACACATCTTGAAGAAGAAAAAATAGTTATCCCATATAGACCTCTCGCATTCTACTGCAAATAGTATACCATTCCCGCTCATTAATTATGCCGCTTATTGTTCGGCGTGGATAAGATATCGGTAAAGATTGTGGCCGAGGCAATGAGCAACTGGGTGAGAAAACACTATAGCTGTGTATTACGTCGCCGAAGGAAGGTTGGAGGGTCGAAAATTCGCCCGGACTTCCCGGCTTGCGTATCTCTTTCGAAACTTAGCAAAAGAAATCTTTAAATACGGCGATTGTGCACGTGGTGATTAAGCATTACCTAACGAAACTTTCTATAAACAAATGGGGTTATATAATCTACGCACATCTGGATTTCGCGTCATTATAATGAATAAGAATATGTTTTTGTTGTTGTTTTTGTCCTTTATATTGTTAACCTAGCTCTCCAACAATTCTCTCTTTGCAGCCCACAATTTTTACTGTCATAACGTTTAACTAATCGAAGATTTACCCATTCACAACGTATCGAAAGAAAACATACGTTCAAATGATTATTAGACAGAAATGCATGTACTTAATAAGATTTGAATTATTACATGTCGTTTACAATTGGACTACAAATATTTCTTATTGTTACTTATTTTCGCGGGACTTAATTTTTCGCGATTTTTCAAAAAGTCGCGAAATTGAAGATACGCCAAAACTTATTTTGAACGAATTTTTAATGTCCTTAACGCACTTTTATGCCCTGTTGCACTTTCACGAAATGTTATAATTATAATATTTTGGGCGCGCACAAAAACTTTTAAAAAGGACCATTGTTTAGCTTTTAGAACTTATTGTTTCACATACTCACCAGAACATCTTTGCAGCCAAAACCTTCGCTAAAGTTTGTGCAGGGATTCCAGTCAAACACTGACCTTGAACCAGGAGGCACCTTAGTTAGAATATTTTTAAAACTAGAAAATAAAAAGAAGTAGAAATTAGTTTTTTTAAAAACCTGAAAAGAAATCAATCAGAGAAATAAATTATCTCAGTGTGTTATAAAGCGCGACGGAAGTGCCGTGTGAACTACCCATTTTTGTCAAAAAAGTCTAGTCGCAGACCAAAGTTTGGTCCCTGCGACTAGTCCTATACAAAATTTAACTGGTTTTAATCCGTAGGACTAGTGGTAGGGACCAGTCCCATATAATTTTACTTATCCCTTGTGTGTTCTGCTCGTGCGACTACTCCTTGCAACCAAAAAAAATTACCAGCCAATAAAAAAACCAAAGCGGTCGGTCTCTGCGACTAGCCCCTTCGTTTAACCACTACAGAGGACATATCCCTGCGACTAGTGGCACGCTTTTAGGCGGATTAGTCCCTTCGTGTGTACTGTGTGTGACTAGTCACAGGGACTGGAACAAGTCCCTTCGACCAGTCCCCTCGTGTGTGCCGACCTTACCAAAAGTACTGCTATCGCAGTGCGCCCGAGCTAATCCTTACCTTTCGAGCAGGGTTCCCTTACTAGATCTTCCTTGAGAAAACACTGGGTTTTTTCTGAAGATCGAAGGGAGGTCTGCTCATAGGCTGGCTAATTCTGGAAGAAGGACAATGTTGAGAAATAGGGAATGTGGTCACCCATAAGGCAAGATAATTTGAGAATTTTTAACTCTCTTCGTGAGGTAGATTATGTTCGGTGTGATAAACAAAACACTTTTTTGTAGAGCCATAGTTGTCCAGCGCGCTTGTAAACTACTTTCTCGATTTAAATATTCCCCCCACAGGCACTGCAGTACACTTGAGCCCTCGTCCTATTCATTGGCATATATTAGGAAATGAAAATGAAAACTGTAACTTACGCTGGCCCTTGATGACCTCCATCAATTCTCCTCAAACTGATGACTTTCCCGTTGCTCTTAAGACAGGTGCAGTCGTCAATCCTTCGACAAACTTCGGCAAGAATCTCCATGAAATAAAATCCAAGCAGAATCCAAATAACGAGAGACGCTTTCATTGAGTGGAAATTTCCTCTCGCCATCATAAAATACTCGCAATATGTGTATCGCGCAAAACAAGAAAGGTCCGTTGCGTGACTTGAAATTCTATCTGGGCACTCGTACAGCAAGTGTTTGATGTAAACATTGAATTCATAGTTAGCATTGTTAGGGACGGACCATTATTTAAAGGAAGGGGGGGGGGGGGGTGTCGGTTGGGCAGTTTTTCTGGGCAAGAAATTTTTTTCACTTTCAAGTTGTGCAAGATTTTTTAATTTTTGATATATTAAGTCCCCATGGCTCCCCTTCCACGATATTTTTTAAGCTGTGTTTTCCGTGCAGGGTCTCTTTTTTGTAAATTGCCCAGTCTTCTCCTCTCGTCTCCTTCTCTCTGACGATACACTATGTTCTGTGAATATAACTTGTCACAACGACAATATAAAATGCACTCATTCTTAAGACCTTACGTTTCAAAAAGCAAAACCGTTTCTTTCGTTACCTTTGAGGCATAACGAACTTAAATTGTAATTATTTTAAAAATCTGATTGGAATTCCCATTGGTTCTAAAGCAGTTAGACATTTAACATTTCATGGTCTCGACCAAACACGAACACTTTACAAGTAAGGCAACAGAATGTCCCACAGAAAAGCGTATAGTAACGCTGCTTCCGGCGAAACATCCAGTAGGTGGCACCTCTCATAGTGTGGGATGAGTGGGTGAGTGGAGGTGGGGGGGGGGGGTGGGGGTGGTAAAGAACGTGAGCTAACGTCTCTCTCTGGTTGGAAGCTTAATTTAAACCTCCAGTAGGATTTGACACCTCGTGTGTCTTTCTGCGAGAGGATTCGGCAATTTTTTGACTTACTGCTTGCTGCCTGTCTTAGAATGCCCAGGGAAGTGAGTCACTACTAAGGAAGATGTATCAGATTTTCTTGCTTATTATCAAACCTTTTTGTAACAATAGTTTTGAGAACTTTATTTTACCTTTAAGATAATATTACTAAATTTTGCTTATTAGTAGACACTGACTCAGCCGTGTGCTATTCAAAATCTGCGAATCTGATTGGTTCTAGCATCGTTCTCTATTCAACAAGGACAGTCTAGCTAGTATCAAAAATCTTACCGCCCTTGCGTAGCTAATCAGATCGCGTGTTTCCTTTATACTCGGTTGGTCACTGAGTTATGCTAATCGCTGATAGAACCAGCTGTTGATGTTAAAAGGGAAGTTAGGATTCCTAAGTTTAAAATGCACAAAATTTTAGGTTTTCAACTATAATCCTTTGGGGTGTCTACTTAAATAATACACTACTCGCCTTGGCTTAGCAGTTTCTTGGTGTTGCGGATGGTACAATCACGTGGACCAAATGACGTTAAACATAGGATTCAAAAGACAATAAACAATGCTCAAGCCACGGCACAATAGCTAACTAAAGAAGGGATCGCCCAGTTATTATACTTTAAAACATAATTCTCCTAATTGAGGACAACGAGCAAGCGTTTTCACTGGCTAAGCCACTAATGAGACAGCACATCCTGAAAAACAAGTTAAGAGGAAAAAATTACATGAGTGAAGTATGGGTAAACTAATCTGAATAGCCTGTGGCCTAAGTGAACGAAAGAACCAAAGAACCAAAGAACGAAAGAACGACAGAACAAAAGAAGGAAAGAATGACAGAACGAAAGAATGAGAGAACGAGAGAACGAAAGAGCGAAAGAACAAAATGAATGAACGAAAGAACGAAAAACAAAAAAAGCAAAATGACGAACGAACGAACGAACGAACGAACGAGCGAGCGAGCGAACGAACGAAGGAACGAACGAACGAACGAACGAACGAACGAACGAACGAACGAACGAACGAACGGGAGGTATAAACAATCAAACAAAAAACAAACGAACGAGCGAACGAACGAACGAACGAACGAACGAACGAACGAACGAACGAACGAACGAAGGACGAAATGACGAACCAAACATCAACTTCATTAGCATGATATCTTGGCAGGTCTCTAGCTTGTTTCTATTAAGTACTCTGACCATTCAGTGGCCCTGCTTTTCAAAGATAACGACGACAGCTTGCGAAAGAATATGTTACGCACGCATTGAATATATAGCCGTTATACTTACAATTTGTTTATGAAGTTCCCAGTCGTCTCCAGGAAACCTTAGAACATCACATCATCCGAAATACAACCATCATCACATGCACACTTGGATGTAAGAGTAGCGCTCTAGGACGAGATCAATTGCAATTTTATAGGATGGAAATAATATGTAGGAGAAGCCACAAAGCCTGCTCGTGAAACAAGTTATCTCTCGAATTATCGATAACGGCAAAAGTGAAGGTGTGAAGTAAATTCAATAACAAAATATAAAATTAATAGTTCTTGTCTGTCCAGGCCCTAAACAGCTAATAAGTTTGTAAATCAAATTATTATTATTAAATAAGCAAAGAAAAACAAGTTATCAAGTTATTTTTCATGTAATAAGAACGAGAAAATGCACAAAGTCAGTTCGTCATGCTGTAACTGGTTACTTAATGAAATGAAAGAAATCTGCTTCGAGCTAAAACAGCCTAGTCCCTAGGCGTTCTCGGCTCAAGCGAGTCTGGGCTTCATCGTGAACGGTGACGCCACCAGCTCCCGCCCCAGGCTTCGCGCGGTCTCCGAAACAAGAGAGAACGCCTAGGACTGGGCTGCAGCCAAGGTACATACATAGGTTGAGTACATCAGCATGTAATCTTCTGTAACACCGCTCATCTCTCCAGGCAATTTGTTTTCATCACATTTTAGATTAATCCTGACAGCCCTGACAAAGGAAGTACACCTGCGGTAATACATTTGAAGAAACCTAATTTTGAAATTTGGAGCGGGTACGGGTGTAGATTTCTAGACATTAAATTTTCACGATTTGACCTAATTTCTTGAAACCAGGGAACTCAAGTTTCCATCATAACATTCCATGAAACTAACTAAATATTACCATCCGTCCCACCAATCACCTCACCACCACGCCCCAAATAATCCCATATTATTGGATTTTACGGTATACTGTTTAAAAAGGATTATATACACGAAACGCGTTGAAAAACAGAAACCGGGCATGACCATAAACAAAAAAACTAAACATGAAGGAAAAATAAAATGTACTATAAGGCATCTCACTGTTTATACTCTCTTCACTGAAAACATATAAACAAAAAACAAGAAAAAAAAGGAGAAGGACGAATGGCATTTTTTTAGCATGTATTCTCAGGCTTTTAAAGCCGCTGTGATTCCTAGCTTGGTTATCAGTAACTGAACGAATTTGTTAAGAAATATATATATATTATTTTCATGTATTTATTTTGCTTGTTGCCCTCAGGCTTACAAAAGCACAATCACAAGACCGACATAGGCATAAGCACTAGCATAAGAAAAGGAGAAGCCACGAGCCAAGCGGCCCACACTGCCGGAGCTTATCCCAGTTTCCGTAGCATTAAGCGGCTAGCATAAGAAAGCAGCGTATTAATTATTCTACCTTTTTATCGGGTTATTATCATTATTTAGGTACGGCACGAGTAAAGAGGGACGTGCGATAGCCCAGGCTGAATACAAGGATAGGCGCCACGACTTCTTTAGATTTCTCTTCAAGTAGAATCACGAAAGCGTCTTTTTTTTCTTTATGTGACTAGAAAGCCAATGATTATGGCTATTAAGCTAAAAAATAACAGCCATCCAGGGGAATAAGCACGTTCCCATCCACCTTAACACCAGTCCCCCCCTGAATGACATTAATGACACAACCTTGGCAGAACTTACGTATGGTGACTTTCACATTTCTTTTCTCTAATAAGAGTTTTGTGATAGGAGACTTTACCTCGCTTGGCTGTAAAAGAGTTGTAAGATTTTTTTTTCTGGTTTTATAAGTCAACGGCGAATCTCAGTGAAACGCACCTTTTGAAACCCGTGCTATCAACAAGTGGCTCATACATTATGGTGGTAGTTCCATCACTCTGCACTTTAAAGTCAACAACAGTGCTAGCACATGGGTGGGTATCTGCAGTACTATCAGGATCTTTCTGACACATCTTGAAGAAAAGGAAATTCAACAGTAATCTCTCGAATTCTGCCGCAAATGGCAGCATTACATATCAATTAAATTATTAAGACAATTTGTCTTTTCGATTGGTAATTCAAAGAGCCTTCGTACATTTCAAAAGTTAAAACATTCAAAAGTTTCACAGTCCATTTAACAAACTAGCGTCGGCTTTTTATGCGTCTGTCTTCTTATTGATAGTAAAGTATTGTCGAGCCGCGGCTCGTGGATCCGCAACAAACATTGACAATCTTATGACGCAATTTATCATCAATAAGAGAACAGACGCATAACAAACTGACATCAAGTTTTTTTTAGATAAAAAAGGCTAAAAGGTCAAATACAAGGTCAAATGAAGAGAAAGCATAAGTAAACTTGAACTGTTACAATCAGGGCGCAACTATAGTCAATAACTTTTCTCGCCTCCTCATTGGCTCCTGACAACACACAGTAGAATTTCATTGGTTAAAAAACTGACAGCATGCTTATCACTACCTATTTTTAATTTGTATATTTCAGTACCTCGCGAACATGGAGATCTAGAGCCGATTGCGTACTATGAAAACGATTAATGTATGTTTCCGTTTCCCCATTTACTTTTGGTTTCTTTGTTATTTTTTTAAGTGTTTATCTTTGTTAACTAAACGTACAAGTAACTTAACTAAACTTACTAAACTAAACGAATGAAAAATATATTTTAGATGATACTGTAACTACAGTCAACTTTCGCTCGGGGCGTCGTTTAGTATCCGTAATAGCAAGAGTGCGTAATAGCAGGGTGCGAGGCAAACATGTGCCTTTAACATACGTTATATAATATAGACTATGAAGAGCTTATAGTGGATCTGATAAGTAGTCGCTGGGAATGGAGGATGCGGGCTTGATAAAGAGTCTGAAGGGAAAAGGCAAAGTCATTTGTACCAACTACCAAAGTCCACAAAAACCGAGAGCGAGCCTTTTAATTGTTGTAGCATAACCCGAAAGAATTGATTAATTTTGTTATCCCTTTGAGTTTCCTTTTTAGTTCCCTAGTGACTTCCCTACTGAGTTTCCTACTGAGTTCCCTAGTGAGTTCCCTAGTAAGTTCCCTATTGAGTTCCCTAGTAGTGGGTTCCTTAGTGAGTTCCCTGGTGAGTTCCCTTTTGAGTTCCCTTGTGAGTTCCCTAGTGAGATCCCCAGTGATATCCTTTTTGAGCTCCCTAGTGAGATCCCTAGTAGTGAGCTCCTTTCTGAGTTCCATAGTGAGTTCCCTAGTAGTGAGTTCCTTTCTGAGTTCCCTAGTGAGTTCCCTAGGAGTTCCCTTGTGAGTCTTGTGAGCTCTCTTTTCGACTCTTTTGAGTTCTGTTCTGAGATCCCTTTTGCATGGTTTCCTATTGAGTTCCCAGTGAATTCCCTTTTGAGTTCCCTTTTGAGATCCCGAGTGAGTTCCTTGGTAAGTTCCCTAGTGAGTTTCTTAGTGAGTCTTTTGTACCGTTACTGATGGAATTGATGTAAAATAAACATTCCTGTAGTCTTTTGAAGTGTGTTTTGACAAACGACTAGCATTAAGACTGCAATTTTATGTTTTATAACTTATATGACAAGTTCATGGTGTACCGCTTTATCGAGAGTCTAAACAAAAAAAACTGTGATGTTGGTAACAACAAAATGTCCGTAATTTCGTAATAGGGAGAGTCCGTAATAACGGAAGTCATTTTCAGTAAAAGCTCTATTGCCACCGAGGATGTGGATTTTGTTCCCGATAGCGAGTGTAATATCGGGGTGTCCACAAGGCGAGAGTTGACCTTGACCTTAATACAATCCTGCATTATTTGTCATCGCCGTAATGCCTTAACGTTTTGCTCATCACACAGCCTGGTAGATACTTTTCATGAGTTAAACGTCTCTTTGTTAATTCCCTTTCCCAGTGGTACGTCGCTGTTAAGTTAAAATTCGTTCTTGTTGCTTAGCATGCACCTTAAAAGGTGTTGGAAAATAAAAAAGGGAATTTTCAAACATGCCAGAATGTAGATCTTATGAAACTATTACTGAAATAACTCTAAGGGACGGACCATTATTTTTTTAGAGGGGGGGGGGGGGGATGAAAAATATTGAAAAAAATTGTTTGCAGGGCCTGGAAAGACAAAATAAATTGTTTGCAAACACGATATGTATAACAAAAAATAGCAAGAATTTCGAAAAAAAATGTTTGCAGAGGTGCATAAACTAAAAAAAAAAGTTTGCAGAGGAAAATTTTTCATCCCCCCCCCCCCCCCCTCCAAGAAAATAATGGTCCTTCCCTAAGGTCAATCACATTTTTTTACGAGAACTAGCGGCTACGATGACGGTCTGTCAGCTCTTGATAATGTAGATTAAGAGGTACATAAAAGACGAAGTAAATCTATCAGGGCCGTTACCATACCTTGGCATGACCGCCAAATAATTTTGACATCTAGAAGCTCTGAAACTCTTTCTTCAACATTTTTCATAAGGTCAGTTTCTTGAGAAAAATCAATCTTGTTCAACTTGGGATTTTTTCAACAAAACCTATTTCGTTTTTATTTTTGGATTAACAACCAAAACAAAAAGAACATGCAAAATAACATCCGTATGCAGCTGACTTCGTAAGGCAAGCATTACCAATCAAAACTAGAAAAACACGACTACTTTTAAGGCAAAGTTAGCCTTGGTTCTAATTAAGGAAAGCAGTAGTCAAAGTTGCAAGAAAGACAAAAACATGTTCACAGGTGAGGTGTTTTTGTGAACGTAGAATTACTGAGCAAACAGGAAAAGTGTGTCGGCTAATCTCAGCTTGCCAAAACGCCCTTTGATCAAAACTTAAAAGTTACAGTAGATGCACATCCAGTTGGTCATGTGACGATCCATATTTTAGTAACTGAACAACAACAATAATAGCACAGGGAGATTATAGCCTTGAAATCTACTCACCATCGACCTCGAAAAACGACGTTCCACTGAACATTGAATAACACCTAAACTGGAAGCCGTGACTAAATCTTTAAAAACAAAAATTTCTTCAAAAATCATTTGAACCAGGAGCCAATGGGCTCCTGTTTGAACTAAAAGAAATGAGATCATGAGCTAAACATAGTAAAATAGATGTTTTAAAAGCAAATAGTATTTCACAAAAACGCCCTCTATGCGCTGACCAAAAGTTACGAGGAATAGAGGTACGGAATGAAAACTAAGAAATGGTTCAACTACCATAACATAAGAACAAATATTTATAAATTCAACTATGTTATCAATTTCACAAAATAAAAATCGACCTGAAGGTAAAAACAGAAAAACGAAAACAAATCAAGATATTGCCAAGAAAAAGCACGAGCAACACTAAATATAAGAGAGTTTGCCTAGACAGTTGGCAATCAACAGCAAGCTTTAAGTTAACATATAACCCGCTAACTGAAGCTAACCGAACAGCTTCAACCTCATCTAGCTGCCTAGAAAAAAAAAATACTTGGTGTTAATTACGTAGTTCATATAAGTGTTAAACAATGTTCAGTTCGTGAAAGTTTCTTTATGAAGTATTGGATGATCGTCTTTTCCAAACACCTTTAAGGCTGGGCTTCCTGTTTAACTGAATGCTCCTGTTTCTTCTTGAACGTAATAACGTTCAACGTCTTCGTAAACACTATCGTCCCCTAAATCGGAATGATCACCAGCACAAAACGAAATTTCCGAACCTTTACTCTGGGTAGGAATGATACTCTCGGGAACTAAAGCAGGCGGTGGGGTGTTTGTTCTCGGCGAACTGAATAACTCGGCTTCCTTAAAAGTCTAAATGGCTTTAAAATACATCGTTTTTGCGGCTCAGGCCTAGGGGGAGGAGGATCGGGCCATATAAATGAACCAGTTCCAGCTACAGAATCTAACTCGTGACTTTGATTTTGCTAGGCCAGGGCTCGAGCTTTCTCAGTCTGTTTAAAACCGGCAGGAATGAAACTTAATTGAAAATCTTCTTCTTCAGCAATCTAGCCAACTAACAAGCTAACTAACTACCTTTAACTTGTACAATGTGCAAGCTTTTTATGACATCCTAAGGTACGCTTTGGACGACAGCAAAGCCTTAGCCAGGTGGCTAACAACAAAGTATTCGGATGCACATCCCAAGCGTATACAGCTGACTTCCTAAGGCAAGCAAAAATTAACCAATCGAAACTAGAAAAACACGACTATTTTTAATGCAAAGTTAGCCTTGGTTCTAAAAGTAGTAGTCAAAGTTGAAAGAAAGACAAAAACAAGTTCACAGATGAGGTGTTTTTTGTAAACCTAGAATTGCTGGGCAAACAGAAAAACTGTGTCGGCTAATCTCAGCTTACCAAAACGCCCTTTGATCAAACGGTTAAACGAAGGTATTTGGCTTTATAACAATAGAGGGTAAAACATTTTACTTAATGACAATTTGAATGATTACATGGACGATCTGACTACAAACAATATTTTCGGCATGACAGAAAAAAAATTTAAATTGAAAGGAGAACAAACGCCATTTGTTGGCAGAAGAATTTTGAGAAGGACCGTGGTATAGCTTTTGAGAAGTTGTTGTTCAAGTACTCACCAGAACATCTTTGCAGCCAAGACCTTCGCTAAAATTTGTGCAGGGATTCCAGTCAAACACGTACCTCACACCCAGTGGTGACACAGTATTAATATCTTTAAAGCTAGAAATAAAAACAATCAAAGCAAAAATAAAATATTAGTCTATCTATACAGCTCAAAAAAATTCGTAAAGGAAGGTTGAGGGCAGATTTGCGATTTCAAAGGCTTATCCTGACGGAGAAAATGAAAAAAATAGGTATGGGGTCATCCCTCATATTTTTAGGATCGCGAACTAATTTTTATTTTCCCAACGGAAACAAAGTGTACTGGTCGCCTGGGCTTAACTACTGAAATATTCCTACACCACCACCACCATTCATATGGGTTAAGGCAGGACTTTATTGTAAATACGACTTCCAAAACGAGGTAAGCAACCGACGAATATATGTTCTTTGTTTTAAAAGCCACCAGTGCAAACGGAATAAACCATCTACGACTCACTACGGGACTTCAGACTGCAACAACAGTTGATTATAATTATAATTTCACATTGAACCACTACGAGACTGGAGGCTGCAGTACAAAGATGATTTCAGCACTTGCCAAACTTTACAGTGAACTACTGCGGACCACGGTCCGTGCTTTTCATGGTAATGCACCCTAATCAGGCTGGATATTTTATAGTGAGGTTTTGGTCAAACGTGACATGAAGTTAAATTATTCTAAGAGGCAATCAGATCGCTCATCTTCGTGACCTGAAAAGACGAGATTTAAAACTATCCCTTGCGATCACTCGATCACGAGAAATTGAAAAATCAGACCGTCCCATTGAACACCCCTCTGTAACAGACCTGGTGAAACCCGACCTGGTGGGTTATTTTGCCCTCCCTGGTGGAAATTTGACCTCCCTGGTACCTGGTGGTTTTCTAAAAAATCCCTGGTCAATTTTATTTCTCCCTGGTGAAGAATTGTGTTTACCTGGTCAGGAAAAAATCAGCCAAAATCTTTATAAACAAAAGAAAACGACGCGCGGCTATAACTTGATGTAAATATATAGCAAAAAGTAATTGTTAACTTTTTTTCTATTGTTTTTGTCGCTTGTTCTGCTGTCATGCACGTCTGCTGTCATGAAGAAAAAACAGATCTGTATCCTTTTCTGTATGAAATACGAGCTGGTGAATAATTCAGAGCGATTTGAACAGCCCGCGCAGCTCAAAATAAATGTGTAGAAGTATTTTTGATCCAGCTTTCTACAACATTTTATCGAATAACTACGCAGAGGATTATCAGCTTAACCGACATAATTCTTGGTGAGTATTGAGGGGCTTTTTTCCCGTCGCTTTAGCAGCCTTGAGCAGTTTGGGAGGCGTTTGTGCATAAAATGTCGTGTTTAACATTGTAGCCCGCCGACAGAATGTAATGCAAAAAATACGAAAGTTATTCAAGTTCGATTTAAGTACATACAAGATCATTCAAGCGGCGTATTACGGTAAATTTTAATTAAGCTGCCTCAAATTGTAAGTACTGTCTAAATATTACTTTGCGTAGCTTTCACCTGCATGAAATTATTGATGCCTTGCTGGAGGACTGCAGTCATCATAACGTATTTTTCCTTGCTCGCTTAATCCGAAAAAGAGACAATTTATTCGACCTGTAAAGTATATAAGCAAACGATTTTCCTATTTTGACGTCTTTATTCTTTGACCTTCTGAAAATGGAAAAACGAATAAGGGCCGGAATTTTGAACATTTTGCAACATTAACGGTAAACGGACCGTTTAAATTTAGGGACTGGTGGGGTGGAGGTGGGTCAACAGTTTCTGAGCCCTCGAAAAGGGGTGGGTTATGTAATTTTGAACTACACGTAGGGGGTGGGGCATCTTATTTTTTAACTAACTTTAAATTTATCAGTATATAAAACTGATAAATTTCTCCAAATAAACATTTTAAAAAAGAATTTCTAGCCATTTTTAGAAGGCCCAAATATAAAAATTTCCCAGGGGGAGCAAACCCCCTGACCCCCCTAGATGGCTTTTGATCATAACATCAGGTTTGCCTGTCTTTCTTCGACCTGCATAGAATCACGCTCAGCTTTTAGCCTTTTAAGAACAAAACTCCCTCTTTTACCAGTAAATTCAAACTCTTTGCAAATATGGATGATGGACAGTGGTTTTAGTTTCTGTTATCAATTTCCGTATAAAAATATGAACTCTTAAATAGTTGTTTATGAATTAATATTGCATACACAGTTTCAGTTTTCGCATATGTTTTTGTCTGGACAAAAATACGGAGCTTTGGTATTAACTGAAAAGTTCGAGAAATAATGGTGCTTTTTTAAGTTTACTTTAAGCTGCCTAGTTACATATGAAACTCCCTTCAAAACTCACGAAATGTTATTTCTGCATGTATAATTTTCAAATTATCCAGGGGAGGCATGCCCCCTGGATCCCCAGTAGGTTACATCTTCGGCGTTCATGTTTCAGATCTTTGGCGCTCCGAAGAACCATCGTTTTAAATCATGCGTATAGGCCTGCTAAGAACTGGAAAAGTAACATGCATCTAGAGGAATCATTTTAAGGCGATAACGTCAGTCCATCGCCTTATATCATAGACGGTCGCTTCTGCATGCATTGCGTGCCGTGTATGATACTCTGATCGACAACAACGTGCTAGAATAGCCCAATTTCGATATATTAAAATTCAGCCTAAAACAATAGACCTCAGGACGAGGCTCCGGGGACTAAAGTATAGAGTTTGTGGGGATTATTCCCCGGAGCCTCGTTGTGATGTCTATTGTTTTAGGCTGAATTTTAAAATATCGAAATTGGGCTATTGCAGAAGATTTCAGGAATACAACCCCGGCGACTGATTCACGTTCAAGTGCGTATTGACAGTGTAAATAGTATGATAACTCATTGGCTCATTGTGACAATTACATTGCGGATCTAGTACAGTGGTGGTAATAGAACGAAGAACGCTCGGGGATCGCAAAACGGCCCGTTTGCCATATAACGCGAATGCTTAAAAGGACTTTTATCATCACCCTTACCTGGTGAAAAAAAGTAATCAACCTGGTGGATATTTGACTTCCCTGGTCGATTTTGGTTAAAAACCTGGTGGAAAATCAGATGTCACCAGGTCTGTTACAGAGGGGTGTCATTGATGAGTCATTTATCTATCTATCTATCGATATGTGGCGTATTCAGCTGCATTTGAAATTAAATTTGCTAGAAAACAGGTTAATTTCGGCCAGTTTTCTAGTTACGTTTCGTTCAAAAAAATGGAATAAATAATTAACATTTTTAGGCCATATTCCAATAGCTGTCCATGGCACTTTCCAGCATTGGATCACAAATGCTCTTCTGATGGACTGCTTAAAATTATTTTTCCCACTACAGTACACTCGTGTACACATGCATTCTCATTAATGGCATAGTTTAGGAAATAAAAATGAAAACAATAAAACTGTAACTTACGCTGGCCTCCAACCTCCATCGATTTCCCACAAGCTGATGACTTAACCGTTGTCTTTCAGGCAGGCACAGTCATCAATCTTTCGGCAATTATCGGCAAGACTCTTCACGAAGTAAAATACAAACAGAATCCAAATAACGAGGGAAGCTTTCATTGGGTTGAAACGTTTTCTTCCCATCTTAAAATACAGCAAAATGTGAATCTCGCAAAACAACAAACTGTCTGTCGCGTGACTTGTAATCCTATCTGGGCACTTGTACAGGAAGTATTTGATGTAAACAATGGATTCATTGTTAGCATTGTTAGGGTGTAGATGCTGGGTTTGGGGGGGGGGGGGTCTAAGAAACAAAGTGCTTACTTGTGGTAGGAAGCCTGAGTACACGATTTTTTTTTCACACTCTTACTATGCATGAACCCCCCCCCCCCCCCCCCCCCCCCCCACCATTCGCAACGTCCAGCGCTGTTAATCGCTGTTTTAGAGTCTCGCACTGCCGTCCTTCGCTCAAGACCACGATTTTAATATCGGTGATCGAAATGTCAACAGGACGGGTCGAGTTGCTATAGCCAAGCCTGTCATTTTGAGAACGACAGTGACATCACCTAAGTGCCAATGGCACACCTTCCTCTCCCGGGGGGGGGGGGGGGGGGTGGACAACTCTCTCAAAGTGCAGCACCAAAGGGTATCGTTTTCGCGCAGTTTTGGACCATCTAAAATAGGGCATGGTTTGTGTACTCAGGTCGGCAATTTGGTGGGTGTGCTAGAATCTAAGGTATTTCAATTTTCGATAAATTTTTCAAATTTTATATTTCAGCTATCACTGATTTTAACACCACCCAGACCTAATAAACAGGGGGAATTCAAAGTCCTTATTAAATTTTCAGGCAAACCGAAGCAGTTTCTTCGTAGAGTCTGGTATGAAACAGGGTATCGACTTTTAGGTAAGGTCTAAAATAGGGTTGGGAAAATCGCATATAGTTTGGTCTGCAATGAGTTAAGGGAAGTTCAGCGCACACACCGCACACCCCATCTAAAATTCCGTGAGTAGGCCTTTCCTTGGGGCAATATACCAAAGTTCGAGGTATGTATTCACCCACAGTTTTAAATTCTTTAATCACATTTTAATTCATACATTCTTTTACATAGTTCAGTGACTAAATTTTTAAGGCATTCCAACAACTTAAACATTCATTCAGTAGTTCGTAGAGTGCGATCGTCCGGTTGAGAGTGGTCTCGCGACGTAAACAAAACCAACAACGAACCACATACAGAACGGCTTAATTTGACTAACAATAGACGAATCGAAACTGATCAATTACTGTTAATAAACTTTACATGTTACGTAACGTAACTTAAGTAAACTAACTTACTTAACTTGACCTAAATTAACTTACTTAACTTAACTTAACTTAACTTAACCTAACCTAACTTACTTAACTTAATTTAAATTGACTTGACTTGACTTAACTTGACGTAAAGGAATTAAACTAAACATAGAAATCCCCAACAGTCACCAAGACAGTATGGCTTTGAATCACTCTCCCTGCAAACCAAGCGTATGGGGGGAAAGTTAGCAATCTTGAAGCGCTAGATTTAGGAGTACAAAAGAACTTAAAAAAACAACACGTTTTTTAAAGATTAAATTGAATTTTTTGTCGCTACGGTGCTAAATTTTTCTGAACTTTGCTAGATATGCACTTTCGCACACGGCAGCAAGAGTTTGACGAAGATTTCATGTCAAAATGTACAATGTGCAAATTGATGACGACACAAGTGGTTGAATGACCATTCCTCCAAACCCCGGAAAAATCCGGGTTTGGCACATAAGGGTCAAGTTTGCTGATGATAATATCATCCAGACGATCATAAAAAAACACGGCAAAACAATGTTTTTGTGCTTATATATAAACTGGAATCTGTTCAAGATAAAGTTTTGCCATCATCAAAAGATTGCCGGCTCGTGTTCATGTCTTTTGGTCATTGATTTTACCTTCTGCTGAGGATGTGATTAATCCTCGAATTACACTTCGCTTAGCCGACTTACGCTGGCTACGCCTAGAACCCGCCGATAAAAAATGCTACGCACGCCTTTTTTTATGAAATGGCTATTGTACTTACATTATGAAAAATGCTTCCAGTGCTAAATCCAACAGAATTCTTAGAAAACTCCATTATCAGGAATACAGCCATCGTCACATGCACACTTGGATGTAAAGGTTGTATTCTAGAGCAAAATCAATTGAAATTACATAAGATTAAATCACAATGCAATAATAACAAAAGCTAAAAAATCCTGAAAGTCACGCGACGCAGCAAAAACTGGGGAATAAATATACAATAGCCTCCACTTGGCAAAAATCTGCAGTGATAATCGTTCGCAGACATAATCTTCTTCGAGGAGGGAACAGTTTTCCGTAAACGAAGCTCAAGGAAAACTGTTATTGCGGAACAGATAATATCTAAAGACAAATATCTAACAATTATTCTACGAAATCGCGCGGAATATAGCCTGATACTTAGCCGTAGGCCGACGAGGCCGTAGGCCAAGTTGGTTAAAATCAGACGACATTCCGCAAGATATATTGGGAAAGATAGTTGTTTTATAAATCAACAAATTGTCAACGAAACTTATTTTGCAGATTGAAAATCTGTAATTAAAAAGCCTTTTACAAGTCTTCGGAGGAACATCGCAGGATATATATCTGCTATGTATGGATGACAGAGAACGTTAACGTTTTGACCATATATGGGCCGCGCGCGCATTTGTTGAATAATAACAGTGCATAGTTATTATATGGACTCGTTCTGGAATGAAAGTCATTCCGGAAGTATAAACTATAAAGGTACATACATAGATCGAAGACCTAAGTGAGAGCCATTCTTCAACACTGCTCATCTCTCCCGGAAATTTGCTCTCATCGCACTTAAGATTAATGATGACAGACCTAAAATGTAAACAGGCGTAAAATACACAAGACCAAGGCCAGTGTAAAAAAGAAAACATTCCATTATTAAAAAAGCAATAAGCTAAGTTAAGGAGGCTCGATGTTGTTTTATAACGCCATGGATTATCAGTAAAACGACTGTCCTTTTACTATCCATAATTAGCCCTAGGGTGGTTGTTTAAAAAATGAAAATTATCCAGGAAGCCAATCTTCGATGTTTGCCAAAATACACCATAATGATCCAATATGATCAAAGTTTAATTTTTACTGGTCACTTATTCACAAAGGTTAACTTAGCAACGATTGTTCTGAAACTTCTGCGACTCCAAAAACGGGCAGCTAGGATTATCCTCGACGCCGAAAGAACAGCATCTTCTGTCAGCCTATTTAACACTTTTAAGTGGATCCCATTCTATGCAGAATCATATGTTAACCGATGTACCTTAATCTATAAACGGATAAATGGCACCACGCCAGAATATATAAACGATCTAGCCTACTCATCAGAAACTCTGATACTCATAAAAGATCAACCCGTTTTTGTAACCTAAACTTAAGTTGCCCTCGATATAAGAGGAATACTGAAGGCGGCAAGACGTTTAGTGCAAGGACAATCAAAGAATGGAACTCACTTAGCGCGGACTTAAAACGGAGCCCAAGTGTTAACTTTTTTAAGCGTTCTCTTTTTAAACAAATTTTAAATAATCAAATCCATACGCAATCATTCATGTAATTTTAATTCTTAATTGTCTTATTGTATTTAATGTTGTACATAGTTTTATCTAAATCAATATCTATTTTTAAAGTTTATACCATTGTTATATTTCCGTTATTGTTATATTTTTATGAGGGCCACAAGTTTATCAGTTTGATTACTGTCAGGTGTCACCCTCGTTAAATAAAGTCATACTTACTTACTTACTTACTTACTTACTTACTATTTTACTATTATAGTTTTTTAGTTTTCTTTTGTTTTCAAAAAAGCCTGATTTTCTCAAAATCTAGATGGATAATTTCGATATTATAAAATGTTTACTTGGCGGCACTTAGGAAAAAAAGCATACTTAATCATCCTTCAAATCCTTCCATCCCTTGAAATGATTTTGCTTTTGTTTTTATTTACGTTAAAGAGGTACTGCGAAACTTTAACAAAGGTAGTTACAGACACTCAGGGGGGATGGAATGGATATACGAATCGAACAATGAGATTAAATTAAAATTTTCAGAAATCATAGACTCAGCTGCAAGGAATATATTAAGTACGATTACCCACCAAAACAGGGTAAGATATTTTAAGGGTGACGTTAATTCCTGAGGATTTCTCCCTGTAGTTGACTATATAGTAAGGCCCCGCCCGAAAGGGGTGCTTTTTTTTAAGATGGAGGTGTATCAAATGGTAGAAATTTTACGAGTTATCCGTAGTTATTTGTTTGTTTTACAGTGCGAATACTCGAACCGGGGCAGTTGGAACAAAGTTAACCAATCACAACGTTAATTGAGAACAAAGAATGGCGACCTTTTTCGTTAACGGACCAATGACGTTCAAGAACGCAAACAATAGATTTATAACAAATTTTAAAACTCAACAACGTTGCAAATCGTTGCAGACCGCTCAGGAAACTCACCTTGTTTTTGATTGGTTAGTTTCGATCCTTAATTTTCAAGAGGTCAATATGTATGTGACCCTATTTCGCAAAAAGTGAAATCCCCAACGTTTCTATTTATTTTCTGCTCACAACACGCAACATGAGCATTTGAGACGTTCCTTGAAACTATTCCATCCCATTTGCGCGTCTTCACTTGTTGTGATAAAAGCGTCCTGCGTTATTCTTTACTGTGCTATCATCAACGAAGAGCGATTGAATTTTATCAGAAAATTTCTTCTGAAGAATTTTTCAGCCAGTGAATGCAGACTTTTGATTACGGTTAAAAACAAAACGAGCGCTAAAATTCGGTACAGTCAGTGAAAATTAGCATCGAAACTAACCAATCAAATACGAGTCAAGTTTCCTGAGAGGTCCGCAACTGTTTCAAACGTTGTGACTGTTTAAATTTTGTTGCAAATCTATTGTTTACGTTATTGGACCTTTGTTCTCAATTAACGTTGTGATTGTTTAACTTTGCTCCAACTGCCCCGGTTCGAGTATTCGCACTGTAAATGTTTGCACAACTTCTATGTACATCTAACTAAAAAAATATGCAAATAATGAAACAAACCTGGTATGGCCAGAGTATGTGACGGGCTGGTAAGTTATTTGGGTCATTCCATTGTCGTCTACTTGGAAGTCGGCCACCGACATGGCACATGGATACGATATAGAAGTATCAGCGAATACTTGACACATCTTGTAAAAAATGAAGAGAAAAATGGCGTAAGGTTCTTTCACACTAAAATGGGGGCTGGGCCCGAGTTGGGATGTCACGTGTCAAACCATAGTTAATAGAGGGAACTGGTTATGAATCTCGGTAAACATCAAAGCAAGAAACAAAGAGGCCAAGATTTAGGTTGAAAGGTCCACGAAGGTGCACATCTTTTGTTTTTCACTCATACACTATGCATGAATTACGTAATCGCAATGTTTCTATTGGTTAGTTGCATGAACTCACGTAACCACCTATTACGTTTTGCCATGTTTTGTGCACTCTCAACGCCCAAAATAGCGAACAAAAACCTACAACAAAGAACTTTGCGGGGTTTCATAACCATTTCCCTCTATTAACTATGGTCAAACTAAGTGCTGTAACTCAGTTTTCTGTCTTTTTGACATACGAACAACAGCTTTGTTTTATTCGTGAAATCCAGGGTCACTAAGCTGTTTTCTGTTTATTTTCTTGCGAGGCAGACGAATGGCGTTCAGTGTGTGAGAAAAACATAATTTATTTAACCCCTTTTCGGACGACCAAATTGAATTGCTTTATCTTTCTGTTGTAGAGGCAATTGTAATTTTCTGTTTGAGAATTTTACTATTTTTGGTACTTTATACCAGTTATCACACGATTTCTAGTATAAATTAAAACAAATAACCAGGAGTAAAACGAGTTGTTGTATTTATTAAATAAGAAATTGAAAATTTCTGTCACGCTTTGGTAATCTTCATGACAACTTTAACTTGACAACTTTAACAACTTTAACTTTAACTTGATTAGCTAATAATTCTTCATGTTAATGATGTGCATTCTCGTCCAAGAGCCGCTTGTCCCTCTTGGCCGGCAGAGCCTGGGGCACGAGGAACAAGTAGCTCTGGGAACATGTGATTTGATTGGCTAGATTTTTAACAAAGATAATTTAAATCTTTAAATTTGTTAAAACCTGGTTTGTGTACAGACTGGGCCAACGTTTTCAAATAGCCCTTATGCATGTTTACGTCAGACTGGCTTGTTTCACCATCAAGCCTCGCTTTCAAAGTGCAAACTTATAAATATTATCATGAACGAATTCCCAAAGCAGCAAAGATGAAAAGAATACCCACGTGAAAACTGCATGAAGGTGGCGAAAGGTTGCGAATAATTTGCGTAAACGAGGCTTGGTGGTGAATTTTGAGCTTATGACTTATCATGCATAAGGCCTATTTAAGGTCGCGGGGGATAGACAGTAAAGACTGCGAATAGTTTGCGTAAACGAGGCTTGGTGGTGAATTTTGAGCTTATGCCTTATCATGCATAAGGCCTATTTAAGGTCGCGGGGGATACCTACAGCATGAATAAATTCATGAAGGGAAATTTTGCTTGACCTGCATCTTTTAAAACGCTTATTTCTCAGCTGTTATGGGTGCGATTAAGCTCAAATATTACAGAGACATAAAAAAATGATGAAAGATTGTGAATGCCATCTTTTATTTGGTAGATTGCATTTAACGGCGATGTTATAGCCTCGTTAGTGCCAAATTGGGAAAAACATGATTTTGTGGCAGAGTTTGCGGAACGAGTACGAGACAGCACACTGTGATTTTGTCAAAAACTAATCAGTCAAAACCTCTAGAGTGTCATAACAGAAGCGGATTTTTTAATTTAAAGTTTGCCAGCAAGTTATGGCGGTTTAAGTGCGCAAATTTGAATTTAATGTCTTCTACCTCTTTCTAAAAGCGCTCATTTAAAATTCCGCTTCTGTTATGACACACTACAGTATTCATAGTTTACCTATCTGCAGTGGCAAGTCATGAAGTTCTGCATCCGTGCTGTATTCTCTGCCACAAAATTGTCGGAAAAGTCCAAACTTTGAGATTTCCGAAGGTGTCCCGACCTAAATACGATCATTTTGCCACGGAGAGATGTAATTATGGTAATTATATTCCACGCTTTTATGGTGAGAACAATGCGTTTTTAAAAAGGACACGATTGTTCATGCCAAATATTTTTGTGATTACTCTGAGTTGCAGAAATATTCAAATTTAAATGAAAATAAGCTCAAAGACTTCCTACAATCTATATGAACGTATATCGCTAAGTGTTGTTTTAAATTGGTTAAAATATCAAAGAAACAGGGATTTTTTACAAATCACGCGCACACGCCCATATTTTTGTCCAGTCTTAAATATCTCGTAAAGTTGTCGATGTCAGTCGTTGCACTTCGTGCATACGCTTTAAATAAATGCATAATGATGAGCCTAAGGTGTCCCCCGCGACCTTAAAGTCTTGGAAGACAATTTCTTGAAAACCATCGATTGTAGGGTATTTACATCTTGGAGAATGATTTTTTTTTTATTTCAAAAGTTATTTTGCTTAACAGTGAGTGCATCCTAGTAGTTCAAGAATATTTTACACCGGCAAAACTTAGAAGAGGGTCTGAATGGGGCTTAGTGTTAAGGGTTATTTGCCCAAAAATTTTTAAGTTTGCTGTTAAATGCGCGATTTTTTTAAATATTTACTGTTTCCGGAAAAGATACTGTTAAGTATTTGGAGGGTACTTGAAAACCCATAGTCTTTGTAATTCTTATCTGCTCTTCGAAAATCGGTAATAAAATCACTCATGAACTTTGAGCCTGCGCTATTCGTCTCCTCGGAAATCTTCGGTAGTCTTCGTTCTTCGTCTTTCATCTTCGTCAGCCGCCTGGAATCCTCGGTAGTATTCAGAAATATTCCAAAATGATCGGGAATCTTTGGAAAATGGCCGAAAACTTCTTGATATACTGAACAAAATAAAATTGGCATTTTTTGAGCAGTTTTTTTTTTGCATTCTGGATAAAATTTACTATTACAGTGATTATTTTGCTGTTAGCGTTTAAATACTTAAATTTAACTGTATTATGTTACAGAGTCAATAAATAAAGTGTTTAGTGTTATCGAGGTACCCCCGTTGAGACCCTCTTGGAAGATTTCTTGTGACGCTGTCACTTTAACCCTCGGACGTACAAGCAAACTCATACCCCCATCATCGTACAATGGGGGGGGTGGATGGAACCCCTCCCCGGAGTTTTCGTTATATTAAGGCATAGCGAAATGATTTTGCTCTGACAAGAAAGCCCTTAGCTTACTCTACAAGATGACATAATTTTAATTGGCTGTGACGTCATATGACGTCACGTGACGTCATAAGAGCCGCCATCTTGGATCCGCCATCTTGGATTTCAACATTTTCTTAGAAAGTCACAAAATAACGGAAATTGATGCAAAATCAAGCTAGAATGCTTATGGAATGTAAAAATAAACAAATCTTGCACTTTTGTTTTAAAAAACTGGAAAAAATCAAGAAAAATGTTAAAAATGACGATTTTTGGCAAGACCTGCTTGTGTATATGACGTTGCCATGGCAACGTCATATACCATGGGCACATGGTTGACATATCAAAATTTCCGCAAAGGATGAATGAACAGCTACCGAAAGTTTCAGCATTGTAGGGTAAATGCTTTTTTCAAAATTCGGAAAAAACCTTACGGGGGGGTGGCATCCACCTCCCCCCTTGTACGTCCGAGGGTTAAATCATCTACCAGAGCTGTTACCTGCACTCACCAGTGTATCTTTGCAGTCATAACCCTGGCTAAACTTTGTACAGGGATTCCAGTCGTACAAGTACCCATGTTGGGGGTTTAAATCCGTAATATTTCTAAACCTAGTAGCAAACAAAAATCGTAAAATGAATAGTAATTTCATAGCGATTGCTGTTGAGGCAGCAACAAACAGATAACCCGGGATAAAACACATGCGGGGATTGTAACCAGACACGAACACTAACACATAGGTATTTTTTTGGTTCCAGACCTCACATTAGCCAACTGCGTATTTTAAACTCAAAATGGCGGCCACAATTAACCCTATTCAGACCGGGGGGGGGGCTTTTGAGGCCCGCGCTGACTTTGATCTTTTATAACTTTTTTAAGATTTAACCAAACGCTGCCAAACTTTCTGAGTTTTCCTAAAATTTATCTGGCAACAATTTGGTAAGGTTGGATGATGCGTCAGGAACTTGACATCACCATGGCAACGGCATTTTGACAGGCATGTTTTCCCAAATTTGTAATTTTGCGTGTTTCTGTTAATAAAAATCAACTTAAATGAACCTATTTTTACATTTTTACGGGTTTAAAGCACATTTTTATTCATTTTGAGTACTTTGCAGTGATTTTGGGTGGTTTTCTGGCATTTTGGAAAAATTTTGAAATCCAAGATGGCGGATCCAAGATGGCGGCTGTTTTGACATCATGATGTAATTGTCACGTGATGTGACGTCACAATCCCACGTGACGTATACCAAAAGAAAGAGTTTCGGACGTACAATACATCCTATAAGTTTCATGGTGATTGCTTAAATATTCTGGGAGTTACATAGGGGGGCTTCCGAAGCCCCCCCCCGGTCTGAGAAGGTCCAAAAAAAGCCCGGTCTGAATAGGGTTAATTGACCTTATAGTTTCAACTTCATTTCAGGTTAGCTGTCCCATTTCAGGCCATGTGATGGTACTCTTGAGAATTAGTTCTTTCAAATTTGAATAAATCCACGTGGAAATGAATAATAATTTTTAGATAGATGTTGAATGGATATTCCAAAATCAGAAATTCGCCGAGAGGCCGGAAACCATGCACTTCAGTGTGTCTGCGGTTAGTTCCACACCGGGTGCTTGCGGTTAGCTAATTTATTCAAGTCACGAACAAAACAAATCTTGAGAACATCACATGATTTAAAATGGGCAATTTACATATGAAACCTAAAAGATCTGTTTTGAGAGTTCCGTACTCCTCTCGAGTAGAACTAACTAGCCTAGAGGTGCAGGAGGGGGGGGGGGGGGGAGGCACTCAAATATATACGGGGAGGCTTCGCCCCGAGCTCTAACCCTTACCCATACCCTTTTATATACCATCTTGCTCTTGTCGTTTTCATGTAGCGCGTAAGAAATTAAAATAATACAGCCATAAATTGCAGCTGTTCCAAATATTTTAATTACAGGCCCTTTTAAAAACCTAAATGGCAGATTTCCATACCCTTTCGTATACCTAAACTTTTGAAATCCCTACCCTTTAATATACCTAAGGTACCCCTTTAGGGCGGAGCCTCCCCGTATAGGCCATTATAGGGAGTACCCCCTTTCCCCCAGCACAGAGGCGGCGGAGCACATACTCCCCATCAGAGGGGAGTGGGGGACGCATCCTCTAACTTGAATTTCCAAAAATGTCTTAAACAGAGTCTGGTGTATCTGTAATCGATTTAGAACAATGCACAGCTTCATGTTGCTTTTTGGGTTGTTCTTTAGAAGTCGGAGAACAGAAATGTATGCTCTGAAGTCGCCGATGCCTGTCACATACAATTCTAGCAGACTGCGGGCCACTCCAAGTAGCATTTTCGGGAAATCACAAAAAAATAGTGTCTTGGGAAACCAATTTTATGCTGCGCTAGCGATGCTTTCGGCATTGGAATGTGTTGGGCCATTGCCCCCAAATTTATGTCTGGGGAGGTACAGCCCCCCCCCCCCCCTCCCCTTCCCTCCCCCCACAACTGCTGTGCTGACTTTGTAGCCAGGATTATTTGAGAATAAAACTATTTCCATGTTTATAGAGTATTCTATAGCTATGACCTATGTCCTATAGCTATGCCCCCTGTACCTCGTTCGAATTTAGCACTGGGTCAGAATTCACGCTTATTAATTGACTTATAGATTTCCCAAAAGAGCAGACATAATTGGAGTATATTTTAAGAAAAAAAATGATAATAAAAACTGTAGCTTACGCTGGCCCTTTACAACCTCCATCGATTTCCCTCAAGCTGATGATTTTCCCGTTGCTTTTTATGCAGGTACAGTCGTCGATCTTCCGACAAACTTCAGCAAAGCTCTTCACGAAGTAAAATACAAACAGAATCCAAATAACAAGGGAAGCTTCCATCGAGTTAGAACGGTTTCTCGCCATCATAACAGCAAAATGTGAATGTCGCAAAACAACAAACAATCTGTCGCGTGACTTGGTCCTAAGCCTTAAATTCCATCTGGGCACTTCTACAAGAGGTGTTTGAGGTAAACAATAAATTTGTTGTTAGCATTGTAAGAGGAGAGGGAATAGAGCTAGAGGTCATTATGCATAGGGCTGAAGTGGGCCGGGGGGGGGGGGGGAGGGATTTTTTTGAAAAATGACTGTTTACTTTTACGGCTGAGGTGAGTGAAATTATTTTGAGGAATGACTTTTTATTTTCACTGCACTTTTAGTGGCGGAGCTGCAGCGCGCAAAATACGCCAGCGGAGCACCATGGTTAAGGAAATTGGTAAAACTATGCAGCTGAAAAAATATGCTCACTCGGGCGGGTGGGAAAAGAAAGCCACAAGGCCAACCGAGCGGGGGAGGGAAATGCCATCTTATCATACCTAAACGAACGTTAAGGTTAACGTCGTCCAGTTGATATTGGGCATCTTTGTTATGGTCAATTGACAGCTGTCAAAACAAGATATCCGCTGAGCAATATCACATGACCATATCGGTGGTTCGGGTGTACAGCTTATCTAGGTCATGAGTTATTTAAGCTGACCGCTGAGCAGGTTGTTTTCCATTGTATCGCGGGCTTAAATCTTACGGTTTTGTCTGGGGGCAATGACAGGATTTTGCAAGCGCAATTTCTGCGAGTTGGCGATTTTTTCGGCTATGGATGTTGCTTGAGTAGTGAACTTTTTTATAACTTCAATTACAGTAATTTCAATGTGAGTATTTTCACAAACGTTCAAAAAACCAGAACGAAGTGTGGAGCGTCGCCTTTAGGCTTGGTTAATTCTAGATATTTAGAAGTACTTACCTCACTTCATTGCCCCTCTTCATGCCAGGCGGGTGCATTCGTCAATTTGTACTACTGCAACGTAAACAAGTGTTGTGTCCGCGCAAACATTAAGGGGGAACAATGATTTCGCAACAATCTGTTTCGGGTCAAAATGCCGAGAAGGTGGGGAGGGCGTACTGGTTAAAATTTATATACGGTGAGGCTATGCCCTGAGGTATAAACCCTTACCCCCTTCATATAATTTCTATAGAAAACGTAACCCTTTCGATTCGTAATCATTCGATAGGAAAATGGTACCCTGTGGCTTTCATATACCTACATAACGGATATTCAATCTCTTTTCTTAATGTTTCACAAGAAAAAAGCCCTTAATATAAAATACTTCAATGAATCGACTTTTCGTTGGATCTGTTAGAGCTATTTTGAATGGGCCTTTTAAATACCTAAACTATAAAAGTTTTTCCTACCTCATTGTATACAAAACTCGTGTGAAATCCCTACCCTTTTCGTACACTTACAGTCTCAAAGAGGTACCTCTATCGGGCAAAGCCTCCCCGTTAAGACCGCTATAGGGAGTACCTCCAACACAGGGCGACAGTGTTTTCTCGTTTGCGGGCCCTAGAGAAACCCTTCGTGAATCGTTCCGTGATATATTTTCTGTTTGTAAACGCCCTACAAAACACTTACACTGAAAGAATTAAGTTACCAAGTTTATTTGATGTTTGACGGAAAATTTATTTGAATAGCACTTACATTATCTTACAAATGGTTCTTGCTTAAAAATATTTTATATGACATTTTTTCTTAATTTAAGCGTCTATCAATTTAAATAGAATTTGTTTTTATCCAATGCCGCTTGATCCCATTTCTTTAATGGGTTCAATGTTTCTAATTCTATACTGCGGCTCTCTCCTCCGAATGAGCCTCTGCGGAGGAGAGAGATACTGCAGTCAATCTAACGGAAGAACCTTTGTGAACTAATTCGATCTCCCTTGCTGGGCTTATGCTAAAAAATAACAAAAGGATTCTAATAAATAGCTGTATTACAGTTGAGTTCCGATAATATATCCTTATTCCTTTTTAAGAAGGCATACAAACGAGGAGAAAGGGTCAACGGGTCAACAGATCTGACCGTCAACAAAATACAGAATAACGTATTGTACTCGTTTGCATGTCAAGCCGCTGAATATTAAAGTAACAGCAGCTACAACGAATCACGTGTTTATTGTGCCCATCGAACACAGCCATGCCCACTAAAACTTTAAACAATGCTTCACTTGATTATTTTATGAAATGTTCGCTACATAAATACTGTCGAACGATTTCTTTGTGACATTTCTTATGAGGGAACCTCTCCGATGCAAGCATTGATTCGAGGTTTTGGCTACACAATAACAAAATAACTTGTAAGTTAGTGTAAGAACATTAGCTATAGTCTTTTTAGTCACCACTTATGGTGGTTCGCCTATTATTATTGTGTACAATAAGCGTCGGTAATTATAATTTAAAGTCGGAGTGCCTAACTTCTTAGTGCGGCTATGTCTCAAAGTACGAAAAAGCATAATTATCTCCTACATGTAAATAATTAAAGCTGATTTCCAGTCCGTACTGCGCAGACTCGGGGTTTGTTTTCGTTTTTGTTTTGAATTCGTTGAAACGTTACACTTCGGTGACAGCATACATGAAGATTTTTAGTACGCCATTGCAGTTCGTTTCGTTCAAGATTTTCCGATGAGCTGAAACGTCGGTTTAAAATAGCGTCAAGGTTCCTCTACTCGTTATTATTTGTTCTGCAAGGATATCTGGCGTTAATAATGAAGAAAAAGGTAAGTTTGTCGCGGAATTTTAAGTTTTGCTTATAAACATTACTTCGTGTTGGGCTCACATAAACATTGCAGCCGAGATTGCGCAGTACGGACTGGAATTCATCTTTAAACCTTTAAACAATCACTATCTTAGAGATACAAAATATAATAAAACCAAAAAAACTTCTGCTTTTTGCATGTCAGCCGTTAACTGTAATCATTGCTTAACTCACTGATACGAGTTTTTACCTTTAAAAATATTATTAGCCGAGGTAGCTATTGCAACCATTCTTTCTTGATTGAAGTCTGCAAAAACGGCGGTTACACAACACAATAACAATTTCAACTGTGCATCCCGACTCTAAGCATTCATTACTTCTTGTTTTCTTCCTCCTGTTGTTTTTTCGGCTGTTTACAATTTTATTATACAAAGCAATTACCAAGTGACTATATTGCGGCGTAGGAGTTTCCTTTCATTTTCAAGTAGCAACTTCTGCAACAAGCAGATACCCCTTGAAACGTGAAGACACATCCATCCTGTGTAAACAAAAGAAACAGGAAGATTACTCTTTCGGTCCAAAAGACGGGTTATTTACCCGCCCTTCTGGACCATGATTCTTATCTGGATCATCCCAAAGTTACCATTCTTAGTTGAGTATCGTAAAACCAAACCAAAGTAATCCTTCTAGCTGATTACAAAGGACTAAGGCAATCTAGGGAAGAATTAAATCAAAACTGGAAGCAAGTACGTACACTGCAGCCGGCGTAAAGCGCGGCAAAACCTGTGTGGGCAAATCATGATTTCTTTTGATTTTCTGATAAGTCGAGAAAGTGGCCCAAATGGAATCATCATGTGATCTGAATAGCATAGCAACAAGGACGTATACATGCTAGCCGAATCCGTCTAGTACTTTCACAGGCAGACCACCCTATGTGTTCGTGGTTAATTTATTGTTGTTGACATAAGACGAACAAAAGAAACTTTGAAATCTATAAAGGCTAGCTACTGAAATAAAACTCTGGAAATTACATATCTAAACTACATTTTAGAGCGAAATGTAGTTTAGATATGTAATTTCCAGAGCTTTATTTCAGTAGCTCTTATAGATTTCAAAATTTCTTTTGTTCGTCTCATGTCAACAACAATAATTACCGTATTTATTCGATTAAGCGCCCTGGGCGCTTATTAAATTTCTGGACCTTGAGAGTGGGCGCTTAATCGAGGTGGGCGCTTATTCGAGGCTGGGCGCTTATTAAATGTTCACGATTTTCAGCAAATAGTTAGTTTATTTTCGTAACAAAACAATGAATAATAATAAAACGTGGAGATGTACCAAAGCAGAATTTTAACTGTTCATTAAATGTTTCTGCAAAATACTAAGAAAACTCGGTCATGGGGGAAGTCCCTTAGTAGTACTTAGTCAATTTCAATAATCAATACTCCTCTTGTGCACTTCAGTTGTTTTTGTGGGGTGGAGGGTGGGCGCTTATTCGAGGCTGGGCGCTTATTAACTTTTCCTATCTTCAGGGTGGGCGCTTATTCGAGGTGGGCGCTAATTCGAGGTTGGGCGCTTAATCGAATAAATACGGTAACCACGAACACATAGGGTGGTCTGCCTGTGGTACTTTTGACACTCAGGTGAAAATCGCTGTATACAAGTAATCAAGTAATCGGGATATCCAAACACCGAGAAGAGAGTTGAAAATACGACGCAGAGCGGAGTATTTTTGACGAAATTCGAGGTGTTTGGATAGCCGATGGAACACTGTCTCGAGTGTTTGATATATCTTCTCACTCGAAACAAAATCTACGTAGTAAGCGGAGAAATAAACTCGTAAAAATCTATGCTAATTAAAACCAGGTATCCAAACCTTCTTCACGGTTATGATTTTCTTTGTTTTAACTTGATGAATAATTAATGAGTCTGAGAAGAATCGGGTGAAACATAAAGACTACACTGGATCTGCGAGTTGAAGGGCTTTTCTCGATAACACAGTTAACAACTGGCTCAGTCACTTTGATTTGTAAACTGACTTGTTTTGTACGTGCAAGATCTCCGTACATGTTCGGTGAACACAAGAAACGAGTTATGTCAATCAGTTTACCGTATGACTTACCTTGACCAAAAATGAGAAATCTGCCCAGAAAGAATGATTTGGCATCATTTCTGGAAAGCTTTCAACACCTCTATTGTATTTATTGAATAATAAACCGGCAACAATATAAAACAGAATTAGCAGAAAGAACCTACAGAAAAAAAGGAAAACGAATTAGTACAAACAAATCAAAACAAATAACAAATAAATAAAAAATATTTTTTGCGTCTTGACGGGACTTCTTTGAGGTAAAAATGCCTTTTTTAAAGGCGACGTTTCGAATAGTTTTACAATATGAACGTTAACATCTTCAAAGTATAAAATAACCGCTTCAGCGGACTAGTAAGTGTTCATTAAACGATAATACACAGATCTAAATGATCACCAAAGGTAGCCAATAAGTAAAACAGCAAGGATGATGGTGACATTAAGGCACCATTAATAGCAACACAATTGTGCCGACCACGACTGGGGACAACTTTCGTTCCGTTTCGAAAGTGGTGTATTTGAATGTTCAATTAATGAAAGAAAGTCAAGTTACCGTATTTACTCGAATAAGCGCCGCGGCGCTTATTAAATTTTTCGCGCCTGAAGTGCGGCGCTTATTCGAGGGCGGCGCTTATTTTAAATATGGACGCCACAAAGAATCTAATATTTTGCAGTTATTGAAAATAGCGTCTTCTGATTTTCAGTATTCGTCTCTTGCTGAAGAGGGAAGTGGCGCTAGCTCTCCTGGTAAAGTTCGCGGCCTTCACGACCTACAGAACTATGTATTGTAAGAATGTTGGATAGAAAACTAATGGGCGAGCAGTAAAACCATCACTGTGAACTGCGAAACATCGCTTTTGATGAAAAGAAATGTCCAAGTTTGTTTTAGATTTGCTTTGTAGTGCTGTTTTAAGTAAAACGGAATTCATCGAATAAGCACCGCGTCAGGACTGCAGTGCTTATTCGGAGGCGGCGCTTATTAACTTTTTATCCCAAATGCGGCGCTTATTTGAGGGAGGTGCCTTTTCGGGGGCGGCGCTTATTTGAGTAAATACGGTATGTTAATCTAACTTAGGCTCAAATTTACGTACACTATCAGTAGAATACTGCCAGTACTCAGCCCTTTACTTTGTTCAGCGTTTCCTCCAGGGTTATCTGGGCAACCTCCATCACATACACATTTGGAACGAAACGTTGTAATCTGTAAATCAAAAGGGGAAAAAAACTCTTGTTAGGTGGGAAACATCTCCTGGTGGAAATTAAACCCGTTACTGTAACTAACGTTTTTGTGATATGTCTTGGAATGTTGCCGATCTGCTCCCCCAACAAAACTTGTTAACAGATGGTTTTATTTCCTCTGTTAACATTTCATCTTGAAGTAGTTTTCAAACAAAGTATGAAGAGCAAAAAAGTCGATGAAGTACTACCCTAAAATATCTAACAACGCCGGGCATATTTAACGCAAATGTATTTAACAATATAATCAGTCAATTAGATTATTCGCTTCAGCCTCAGCAACAAAATCACCCCATAAAAATGTGGGACTTGCACTGGATGAGCTGTGTACATCCAATTGGATTGAACTATATTTCTAAATGATCCGGCCTACATCTTCCTCCAGAACTTTAATTAATTTTGGAGAAATGAAAAACACGCGAGAATTTTGTAGAGGACCTCCAGCCTTATAATGGCTGGTGGTAGAATTCTACTAGTATACTAACATGATACTAATACAACTGTGACAATCTGGCAATCTACTCATATACTATCAGCCATTATAGTTCACCACTAAATTTTCTCCGATTCTGATTGGTTTAAATTGAACACGTGACGCGATAGTGCCCGCGCGCCGGAGGGCACTATCAGCCCATAGTGCCCTCCCGTGAAAATTGCCCGGATCGATAGTGCCCGCCCGTGACTGTTTTTTGTAAACAAGCTGCCTGCAGACAAAAAAACCCAACCAAATTCACTGCATTTAGTGGGTTTCTCGTCTGGTTTTGTTTTGTTTGTTAAATTTCGGCTTTCAATTGAGTTTTTTATCTTCCAAAAGTAAAAATAATTCACGATGCTTGTTTTTGTATGTGCGCGCGGAAGAAAATTGAGTGGTGAACAATAAAGACAATAGAGTGTTTCTGTCTCGGAACTATTGGTCTGATAGTTGCCCCTTGGAAATTTGATGTTCTTAAAACTAGCATATTTGCCCTCGAAGCTTCGCTTCTCGGGCTAATATTTGTTTTAAGAACATCAAATTTCCGCGGGGCAACTATCAGCCGATAGTTCCTCGACAGAAACACTCTATTGTTAAATTAGCATAAACCACTGACCATCTATTAGTTTGGCTATAATGTGACCTTGCACGCTTTTTCGTTTAACGACTTAAATCGTTTGTTAGTCGTTAGATTACCGTTAGAACGACTTAGAAAATCATTAGAAGCGTTAGAATGGTCGTTAAAAAAAAATTCTTTGTCGTTAAAAGCGTTAGAAAAATCGTTAAAAAAGATCATGCAAGTCGTTAGATGTATCAAGAAAGGCCGTTCAAATCGTTAGCAATACACAGTTGTCGTCTATTGATTGTTAGATGGCTTTTGAAGCCCGCGCGGCTCAGTTTTTGCTGATTTTTATCAATCAAAACCTTCAATAAATCATTTCTAGCGACTTTCTGCGTTCAATAGATCAGTTCAGTAGATCGGTCAATGGGTTATGCTAAAACAGTTTGATGGCTGGCTTTTGGCTTCTATCGACTTTGATAGTTGACAGGGAGCAAAGTCTCGAGCCAACCGTCTAATAATTTTGCTAATAATTAGTAAATGAGTTTGACAGAGCTCAGAATGTGTGAAGAATAATTTTGCTTTATAATGCAGAGATATTTAGAAATTGTTCAATTGGACGTACTTTAGTGAGAATTCTTGTAAAACAGTTACATGTACTAGATTATTTGCTCTCCATTTTGAGCAAAAAATCTAAAAGGCCGAATACATGATCTGGTCACAAGGTACACAATCAGCCATGCTTGCTCCCCAGGGCGCAAGTTATGCATACCATGCAGTAGACACAAGGTACATGAGGTCTATATGTCTGCATGTCTTGCAAAATAGGCATAAAATTAACAGCGTTTTTATAAACCTGTTATTTTTATTTGACAGCATGAATGAACAGTAGAAGGAATTGTAAGTGTAACAAGTCATGTTAATTAATCTGATGCAAGAAACAAAAAGCATCCCTTGGTACAATGATGCAATTCTACAGTTATACAGGTATAATACATATATAACATTAACTGACTTGTATGCAAATAACTACAGCAGGCACAGACATACACAGTGTGAACAGATTTCTTCAAAGGTACTTACATACTGCGATATATCTGTCCCAGTACCCTTCTCCTCTTTAAATGTAGCAGGCTTCCCAGGATTCTGGCTTTCATCACATACCAAATTAAATTTCGCTATTCTAGAAAACAACAGTGACCAAATAAAGTACTTTAAAAACTGTAATTAAATGAAACAATTAACCCCTAATTAGAACATCGATTGAAACAAAAGGAAATATAGATGTAGACAGCTCACACATCAGAAAACCTGTAGACAGACTGCACAATTGCCTGTTATCCATTTCTCCTAACTAACTGTCAAAAAACTTCAGAATAGGCTATAAGGGCAATTTGCAACATTTTTTTCAGGTGGGCTTTTATTTTCAGGGGCAGAGATTACGGGGGAAGGGGGGGGGGGGGGGGGGGCAAAGGAAACAGATTTGAGCCTGTGCAACCAGAGTATATGTATCTTATCCAAGTGCCATACCAGATAAAAGTTCATTTTCTCTTAAATACCGTATTTACTTGAAAATGCGCCGCAGCGCATTTTAAATTTTTCGCAACTCAAGTACGGCGCTTATTCGAGGGCGGCGCTTGTTTGAGGGCGGCGCTTATTTAAAATTTGGATGCCACAAAGAATCTTATCTTTCACAGCTATTGAAAATAGCTTTTTTGATTGTCAGTATTCGTCTCTTGCTGAGACAGAAGTAGCGCTAGCTATCCTGGAAAAGTTTGCAGCCTTCACAACATTTACAGAACTACATATTGTAAGAGTGTTGAACAGAAAAACTAATGGGAGAGATGTCGCTTCTGATGCAAAGAAATTATCAAGCTTGTTTTAGAGTTGCCTTGTAGTGCCGTTTTTAGTTAAACGAAATTTTTCAAATAAGCACTGCATTGGGACTGCGGCGCTTATTCGGGGGCAGCGCTTATTAACTTTTTTGTCCCAAATGCGGCGCTTATTCAAGGGCGACGGTTATTCAGGGGGGGGGGGGGGCGCTTATTCAAGTAAATACGGTAATTATTGTTGGTCCCTAAATTTTTCCTATTATATTTCACAGAGTTTGGCTTTACCTAGTGTGGCCACTATAGAGGACTTTCTCGTAAGTCAAAGTAATAGAACCATCATTGTTTTCAGCAAAGCTGCTAGCTGTCTTTGCAACTGGGTAAGTTAGCTTTCCACCACCATCTTGTTGGCATAACTACATGAATTTAAGTAAGGAAAAAAAAACATGAATAAGCCAATGTAGAAAGTACAAGTATTGCATATTTCCTTGCACATTTGTAGTTAACATTTAAGATGAGAAAAGTGGATCTCGCCTGTCATCTCAGGAAAAAAGACAGTCAACCAAAAAACTAAATTTACACAAGGATAGATAAAGAGAGTTAAAATAATTTTGGTTATACATGTAGGGCTACAAGAAACTGCTTTGTTATTATGACATTGTCATGGCAATGGCAAAAATCATGGACACATAATTGACATATGAAAATTTCTGCAAGGGATGAATAAGCAGCTACTGAAAGTTTCAGCATTATAGAGAAAATCCCTTTTAATTTTCAAAATTATAAAAAAACACCAACCCCCATTGCACATGCAGTTAATTAACAGGTTACAAAAATATAGAATGTACAATGTTCAGCACCATAATTTTCTAGTCAAGTTGTCCATGTAAATTATACTCCAAATTTCAAAAAATTGTTTTCAAGCCAATACTACAAGAATTTTTTCCAGGGCTCTCCCTGTTTTTGAAAGTATTAAAAAAATATCTTTACATTTTTACTGCTTATCTTTTGGCTAGACTTTGCACATATTCTACAGAGAAGCACAGCCCAAGCATTACTCACCAAAACATTTTCACATTTGTCATCAGTAAATTTTGTGCAAGGATTCCAGCTAAATGTATAAGTTTGAAGTTTGCCTTCTTTGGTCCCTTTTATACCTGTAAATCTGAGAAAATAACAAGGCAGTGCTTACAATCATATTCAAAGGTGCAGAAACTGTTTATTAAAATATTATTCAACTACAGTTGAACCTTCACAAACAAACTCCTCAGAAATCATAACCAAAGCTAGTTGTTTTTGAGAATTGAGCACTCGTAAGCTATCAGTCAGCACTTTTTTCAGTCTATGGTCAACACTCTTCGTCCAGCTGTATATTATCTTGAACTTTCAATCCGACATCTTTGTCAGCAAACATACAGTCATGTAATACAGGCAATGTTCTATAATTTTAGTAACTGTAGTGGTTGAAGTACTGTATACTTCTTTTAAAATGCTCACTAATAATTTGAGTGCATGGTCACTCATGAGAGCTTTAAATAAAACAAAGTAAAAGACCAGTCGGTAATTCGCAAACGTGGCCACAGTTGTTCACAGGAGCTTTTAATTGCAGAATTTGAGTAACACCTCAAATGGAATTTCACAGCAGTGGTCCTAACTAGAGCTGCATGCTTATAAGGGAGGGATCAGTCAACGGCAGCTTTGGCTATGTACATGTAGTAGGAACCTACTATGTATCTCAAACTACCAAGAGAAAGAAAAGTTGTTTGAGACGACAGGCAGTTTGAGATACTGGGTTATTTTAACAGTGAATAACTGAAAAAAAAAATACAACTAGGGAAATGACAGCCGGCCGAGAATTTGAGATAAGCAAGTTCAAGATGAGTCCCACTGTATCCCATATTACAAGGCAGGCCTGATCTAGTTAATTGGAACCGGCTCTCCGAGGTTGAATGATCTTGAAGAGGCTGAAATGTCACAAATTCTTGTCACTTATTTTTATTGCAAGATGTAAAAAAAGGCCAAGAAAAACTTAGCTGGCACATTAACAAGCCCAGCCAGCCCAGGTCTCTACAAATTTTTTTGCCAAAGATCTTGAAGGATCCTCAACTGGATCTTGCCTATATTTTTGCAAGAATCTTTGCTACATGTATGTAATTTTTGTATCATCGTTAATATCAAGAAAAATATCTTTAAAAGATTCTTTATGGATCCTTTAAACGTCCTGATCTTTTGGGGCTAGGGTGTTTAGGTTATGACTTTGCTCAAAGTCATCACCAGTAGATTCTGAAGATTTTTCGCCAGAGCTATCCTAATCACTTTATGCTATAAAAACCGGGATAAGCTCTGTTGGTGAAGGCCATAGTTACACAAGTAGAGACTCTTGATTAAAGTTGAAAGCGAAACTAAACAGAGTCAAGCTTACATGTACAAAAATTGTACAAGTCATTAAGAAGAAACAATTAGTAATGAAACTTAAAATAACTACACAGTATTGAAAGTGTGCAAAGGATTATTTTCTGCAAGAAAGTTCTTCTCGATACTATTTTCAAATATTAATTCGATGTTGAAAAACAGACCTATCGCTGCATGCTTAAGATTATAAAAAAACAAAAGTTCTCTTATAAAGTTTTAAACTATTTCATCACGCGAAAACGGTCACAAATCTGACCTTACCCGGGCTTTGAGGTCCCACTATCCACTGCCTTTAAGCTCATAACATTACCATTGCTCTTTTTACACTCGCAGTCGTTTATCTTCGTACAAACAGCCGCAGTTGTTTCGTCAACTGCGACAACAAACAGGAACCAAAATATCAACTTGCAAGCCGCCATTTTGAACGAAACGGGAAGTAAACCACACCGTGGTAGCCTGGGACGAGGAAGTGCAGGTTCCAATGATGGGGAGTCGGGCAAGGGGGCAGGGTGGAGCGTCAAATAGTCAATAGAACAAGAAAATGTAATTCTCAAGATAATAAAGAATCATTTGAAGTTGCTGGTTGCTGGGATCGAATCAGAAGCGCGTTTCTCCACTAAACCTCCCTGAAAGCCTGTCACGCATGCTAGCATTCTACCATCTTGCCGCGATGGGAACAAAAATCCTCATTACAAAGGGCGATGTGCTTTAGTTATATACCTGCCAACTTTTTCTGGGTCAAAGGCGTGAGATTTTTACCCTGAGAGTGCCAGGATTTCCGAAAACAACATGACCATGTCATGTTGTTTCATGTCATACTTCATGTCTGAAGTATTTCCATTCTCGTCCCCATAGCCCTTTTCGTTTCTCCTAGCCGGCAGGGCCTTTGCACGAGAAACGAAGTGCTCTGGGGACACAGGATTTCCAGTCCTAGATCCTAGGACTTCCGTTCTTCATGTATGCAGTCATGACGTTTCAAAAGAATGAACGAGAGAGTCGTTACGTTTTCGACTTCCGTTTAGGAATTCTTTGTTCCAAACAGCCAATCAAAAAAATTCGAATTAATTCAAAAATCCTATGTCAAAATCCAAGTCACTCACTGACACCCACCCCTGCGGGACTGTTTGCGCCGTGTCAAATGTTACTCTAACCCTCTCGGCGGGGAAAATTAATTATAACTCCGCTTTCGCAAAAAATTAAATTTCCCGCGAGTGCAGTAATCGGAAACGTTGAATCTCCCTCGTGTATTAGCAAGTCATTGTTTTCGCCACTCCTCACGAAATGGACCTATATGGCCCTTTAACAACCGGTTAACAATACCTATTGTTTTCGAATTCGAAACCCAATTCTTGATACGAAGATGTCTTTTACGACCAGCTACAGAAGGTTACAGACAATTAATAATGGGTGACTAGAACGATTAAGTGGGAGAGAGAGGCAAGAAAAAAACAGGGAGTAATGGCAAAACAAGCCTTGAAATGCGCAAGAAATGACAATGGAGAAAAGTTGGCTGCATTTGCGCAACAAACAACCTTGTAAACAAATCTACAACATTTCCACACAAAAGTACACTAGGACATCACCCAATGGCCACACACGTAGGTCGTACAGAGGTGCCATGGTTTCGGATCGATATGCGTCTAAAGCTCAGTAAAGTCTTTAAGATTAGAAGGCAGAAGGCACAAGTAAATTTGCATGCAGCAAACTCAGGAACTGCAGTGGGACAACAAATTGAATTAGAACTGAGAAACAGATTCAGTTGTCTGATAGATGATCATGAACGTTTATTCGTTTGTCTCACGATAGAATCGCTTTGAGATGTTGATCGCGACGTTTCGACTGCAATACTGCTAGTCTTCATCAGGCGATGAGGTCGATTGTTTACGCGTCGCTATTTATGCACGTTGGTTCGCTGTGATTGGTGCATTTCGATCCTCATTATTATTCCGACTAACAGATGATGTTCCCTCATAGGTCCGCTTTGTAGTTGAACGGCTGTTATATATACTTTGCCGCATTCACATGGAATTTTGTATACAACACCATCTTGTTTGCCTGGTTCTAGGGCGTCTTTCGGTCGTACTAAGTAAGACCGAAGAGTTGTGTCAGATTTAAAGACGGTGCGAACGCCTTGTTCTTGTAGGCAGCGGCGAAGAACCTCTGATACACCTTTAATATAGGGTAAAACCGCAGTAGATTTAATTTCCTGCGTGGGTTCGTTGTTGGCTGTTGGTCTTGTGGTCTTAGTAAGTTTTCGTATGAACGAAGACGGATAACCGTTAGAAACAAGTACCGACGATAAATGTTTCTTTTCTTGAGAGATAACTGATGGTTTTGTTATCAGGTGTTTGGCTCGGTCATATAGACACTTAACAATACCACGCTTCACTGACTGAGGATGGTGTGAGTCATAGGCTAAGTACTGATCAGTGTGTGTGGGCTTTCTATATACACTGGTAGTAAGAAGGCCGTTTGAGTCCCTTATAACTGACGTGTCGAGAAAGGGAATGCTGTTATCTTTCTCGGTTTCCATGGTAAAACGAGACCACAAGACCAACAGCCAACAACGAACCCACGCAGGAAATTAAATCTACTGCGGTTTTACCCTATATCAAAGGTGTATCAGAGGTTCTTCGCCGCTGCCTACAAGAACAAGGCGTTCGCACCGTCTTTAAATCTGACACAACTCTTCGGTCTTACTTAGTACGACCGAAAGACGCCCTAGAACCAGGCAAACAAGATGGTGTTGTATACAAAATTCCATGTGAATGCGGCAAAGTATATATAGGGGAAACAGGGAGAGCGATGCAAGACAGGATAAAAGAACACGACAGAGACATAAGGCTTGCTCATACACAATCCTCCGCAGTTTCGGAGCACGCAAACGAAACGGGGCATATTCCTTTATGGAATCAAGTCAAGTTTATCGATCGTGACCCTCACCGATACACACGCAGGGTCAAAGAGGCTATCCAAATAAGACTTCATTCTAATAACATCAACAGAGATAGCGGAATTGAAATTCCTGAAGCATGGATACCTACGATCAGAAAGCATAACAGCCGTTCAACTACAAAGCGGACCTATGAGGGAACATCATCTGTTAGTCGGAATAATAATGAGGATCGAAATGCACCAATCACAGCGAACCAACGTGCATAAATAGCGACGCGTAAACAATCGACCTCATCGCCTGATGAAGACTAGCAGTATTGCAGTCGAAACGTCGCGATCAACATCTCAAAGCGATTCTATCGTGAGACAAACGAATAAACGTTCATTACCTATCTTACACCACGATGAACAATATTCACATCTTTAATGACATTGAACTGAAATATGGGCGCACAGCCCTAAGGTTGATTCGTCGCCACGAGCGTTGTTCACGCAAGCTCGCACGTTTCAGCAACCATCTCACCTTTCTAACAAGGTGTATTAAGAGCCACATTATTCCACGAGACCTTCGGGTCCAACCACCTGTTCCAACTAAAGGCGCTTGCAGAGTAGCCGAACTAGCCTCTAAAAGATTCTTGAGGGAAAGAATACGACTAACTCAGAGAGCTAAGGGAGATGCGAAACGAGAAACTGAATCCACAGCCGAGGGAATAACAGCCACCCTTACGGCAAACGAAGCCAGTGAGATACTTGAAAAGATCAGAGTTAATACCCAAAGAGTATTTAATGCCACCAAAGATCGACAACAACGCAAGTTCTTAAAACTTGTACAGGAGAAACAGGCCTCTGTTTCACCACATATTGACCCAACACCGCGAGTCGACAAAAACAAATGGGTGATTAACTTATCATCACGGCCTCTTAGTGATGCTGAGGTATCATTACTAGAGAAAGGGTTAAATTTCGCAGTAACACCAACCACCATTCCAGCCACTGAAATAGTTGCTAAAGTTGAAACAGCCATAAGAACGCTTGACTCAGAACAAGCTGACACAATAAGGAGAACCGTTAATAGCGTCCTTCAACAGGCTGAACCACCAAAGCCTAACATCACGAAGGAAATGCATGAAGCCCTTAACAACTTAAAACAAGACGATTCTATTATGATACTACCAGCCGACAAAGGTCGCGCAAGTGTAGTTCTAGACACTAACACCTACCATGATAAAATGAAGGCACTAATCGAAACGGGTCCATATCAACTTCTTAATAAAGACCCCACGGATCGACTCAGCCGTAAACTCACTGAGAAGCTTCTTAGCTTAAAACGAAGTGGACATCTATCAGAAACTATCTACAACAAGATCAGGCCCAAGCACAAACAGCCGCCTAGGATCTACGGTCAGCCTAAGATACACAAATCAAATATACCTTTGAGACCTATTGTATCGTGTATAAACACCTTTGCTTATGACTTGTCGGCTCATTTAGCTGACATCCTGTCCCCACTGACAGGCAAATCAGAGTACGCAGTTACCAACTCTACTCATTTCGTGAATACCATCAACCATGAACGAATACAAGAAAAGGAAATCATGGTATCATTTGACGTAGAATCTTTATTTATATAGGGGAAACAGGGAGAGCGATGCAAGACAGGATAAAAGAACACGACAGAGACATAAGGCTTGCTCATACACAATCCTCCGCAGTTTCGGAGCACGCAAACGAAACGGGGCATATTCCTTTATGGAATCAAGTCAAGTTTATCGATCGTGACCCTCACCGATACACACGCAGGGTCAAAGAGGCTATCCAAATAAGACTTCATTCTAATAACATCAACAGAGATAGCGGAATTGAAATTCCTGAAGCATGGATACCTACGATCAGAAAGCATAACAGCCGTTCAACTACAAAGCGGACCTATGAGGGAACATCATCTGTTAGTCGGAATAATAATGAGGATCGAAATGCACCAATCACAGCGAACCAACGTGCATAAATAGCGACGCGTAAACAATCGACCTCATCGCCTGATGAAGACTAGCAGTATTGCAGTCGAAACGTCGCGATCAACATCTCAAAGCGATTCTATCGTGAGACAAACGAATAAAGGTACAATTCAGTCTGTGTTTCGACATATGGAATGCGTGACTAACTACACGACACGATGTCACGCTTGACTACTTATTGTAACATCTCCCCTCTTTTGAAAACTGAACGAAGGCTAACATAACAAAAATGAAAATGAAAACTAACTTTGTAAAAATAAAAATAAAAACTTATACATAACCATGGTAGCTCTACAGTCTTAGAAATCAATGTCTCTTTGTGTGCAGAGTTCTTAACTTGATAGACCTAGCTAAAATTTTTAGTTCCTTTGTTTTCTGAACTAGACTAAGTGACATAGTCTTTAAATCTTGAGGGAACCTTGACTACTCGGGTTCTAGTCTTCAGGACAGCAGGAGGTGTCTTTGCAGCGGTCTGTTTGCCTTCAGGAACTACTGGCTGCGTACTACTGCTCAAGGGCTGACTTTCCTCCACTGGAACTGGTTCTGAAACTGGTTTGTGAGAAACTGAGTCAGAGGTAGGAACTACTGGTTTCTCAGCTGGTTTAAGGAACTCTCGATTTCGACGAACGACTTGGCCGTTTCCTTCAGGTTTGACCAGATAGGATCTGTCTGACAATTTCTCCAGGCAGGTGCCTCGTTTCCAAGTTTCGTTCTTCTGTAAGGGTGCAACTCGCACTTCTTGTCCTACTTCTAGCTCTGGTAAAGTACGGGTGGAACGGTCATGATACCACTTCGCTTTTTGCCGTTTTAACTTTAACTTCTCGGTGACACTCTCAGGAACTTTCGGATAAAGGAGGCTTGTGGCTGTGGGCAGTCTGGTTCTGGTACGACGACACATTAATCTCTGCGCTGGGCTTGCCCCAAGTGACTCGGTTGGTGTGTTTCTTTGATCTAACATTGCAAGCCAAGGATCTTTGTTGTCCTTAAGTGCTTTCTTCAGTAAGGACTTAGCCACTTTCACTGCTGACTCCACTTTACCATTGGACCTGTGGTGGTGCGGAGAGGATGACACGTGTACAAATTCCCAATCACGTGAGAATTGTTGAAATTCATAGCTAGTAAACTGAGGACAATTGTCAGTTACGAGTGTGTCTGGTATGCCATATCTGCTGAATTGCTCTTTGAGAAACTCGATCACTGAACTGGAAGTGTTCTTTTGCAGCTGCTTGACCTCAATGAAGTCTGAATAGAAGTCAACAAGGACAATGTACTCTTTGCCATGAAGTTTGAACTGATCGGCAGCAACTCTGCTCCAAGGGCGATCTGGAATCTGATGACTTTGCATAGGTTGCTTCTGGTTCTTGGCCTGAAATTCGTTACAGATGGAACATTGCTTGATCAGGTCCCGTACCTCTGCGTTCATGTTAGGCCAAAAGACTGTGTCTCGAGCTTTGCGGAGACAAGCTTCAACTCCCAAATGGCTGGAATGTATTCTTGATTTCACTTCGGGTCTCATGACACGGGGTATGACCACTCTTGAACCTTTAAACAGGATCCCATTGTGTACTGTTAACTCTTCCCAATATGACCAGTATTCTCTGATGTTGACAGGTACTTGCTCTTTTTGCATTGGCCAACCAGTCAGGACTGTGGTCTTTAAGGTTTGCAATGCTTCGTCCTGTCCAGTACACCGCTGTAACTGCTCCAATCTCTCTGGAGTTACCTTCAGGGCTTGCATAGGGTTTAGGCTCTCTAACTCCAAGGAAAACACTTGGAAGGACTCTTCTGGCATGGTAACTTCATGCTGTGCTGCTCTTGACAAGTGGTCAGCCAAGAACATCTGAGAACCAGGTTTGTAACTGACTGACAAATTGTATCGCTGAAGTCTGAGTAACATTCTCTGAAGACGGCAAGGTGCTGATAACAGCGACTTCTTGAATATGGCCTCAAGAGGCTTGTGATCTGTCTCCACTGAAATGTTCTCTCTACGAGCCAGATATTGGTTAAATCTTTCACAGGCAAAGACGATTGCCAGGCATTCTTTCTCTATGGTCGCATATCTCTGCTCTGTCTGAGAGAGGGTTCTTGACGCGAAGGCCACAGGTTGTCCGTTTTGAGTCAGTACGGCTCCCAACCCCTTGTTGCTGGCATCTGTCTGAATGGTGACTTCTTCTTCTACGTCATAGAATTTCAGCACTGGATGCTGGATAACCAACTGCTGGATAGCGACAAAAGCTTCATCGTGTTGTCTTGCCCATGTGAACTGAGCTTGGTTGGCAGTGAGTTCTCTTAATGGTGCAGACACATCTGAAAGCTTGGGTAAGAACTTGGAGAGGTAATTCACAAAGCCAAGCAAGGTGAGTACTTCAGACTTGGATGTCGGTTTGGGCATGTTCTTAATAGCGGTGACCTTGTCTGTATCTGGCTTCAGCCCGTCCTTCGAGATCACATGGCCCATGAATTTCACTTCAGCTTGTCGAAGCTTGACTTTAGACTTGTTGAGCTTTAGGTTCACTTGTCTTGCTCTTTCAAGTAGGCGGATGACATTCTGATCATGATCGCGTTGCGCCTCTGAGTCGTTTTCCCCATAGCCAACTACCAGGATATCATCTCTGATGACTTTCACACCAGGCAGGTCAGCAAGGCACTCTTGCAGTTTACTTTCAAAAACTTCTGGTGCAAGACTTATTCCAAAAGGCATTCGTAAGTATCGGTATCTCCCCAGGGGTGTCCAGAAAGTAGTCAATTTACTACTGTCCTCATCGAGACTGACTTGATAAAATCCATCCTTTGCATCGAATGAACTGAAGATTCTGGCTTTGCTAAGTTCAGGTAAAAGTTCTTCAAGAGTTGGCATTTGGAACTTTGGACGCTGAATAGCACGGTTTAAGTCCTTTGGGTCTAAGCAAATCCGAATCTTCTGTGGCTTGGCTACTACCACCATGCTACTTATCCATTGTGAGGGCTCCACTGCTTTTGTAATGATTCTTTTCTCTTCTAATTCCAGAATCTTCTTCTCTACATCTTTCCGTAAGGCTACTGGTACACGACGAGGTGAATGTTGGACTGGTGTAACACTCTGATCAACCACTATCTTGGCATCGCCAATGTGTCCTAGCCCATTAAAAACATCATGAAATTTGCTCATCAGTTCTTCCTTTGACAGAGGCTCTGGAACAACACTGTCCTTTAGCTGGTGAACACTATCCGTAACACTGGCATTTAACTGGATGAGCTGTAACTTCTCACAAGTTTCTGCTGACAGCAAGGGTTTGCACTTATCTTCAATAACTTGAAACTTCAGAACATGTTTCGTACCATTGTGCTTGATGTGCAGGTCACATTCTCCAGCTGGCTTCATTGTTGAACCACCAAACAGCTTCAACTTGACTGTGGAGTTTTTCATAGGTGGGTCTCCTAACTGTGTAATGGCTGAAAGATCATCTAAGCATAGTACATTGCAGGTAGCACCGGTGTCGAGTTGACATGCCAAAGTTGTTGAGAACTCTTCCTCAGCAGAATTGAAGAATATGATATCTGCAAACCACTGTCTTGACTTTGTTTGAACCATGGATACTGTTTCAACTCTCAGGCAGCTCTCATCTGAACTTGACTCATTGCTGTCTTCTACCTGGTGTACTTTTCTGGAAGAAATGCACACCGACGCGAAATGACCTTTCTTTTGACATTTGCTGCATGTTTGTCCGAACGCGGGACACTCCGTTCTTCTTACATGACGTTGTTTACGACCACAATATCTGCATTTGGTTTCAGAGCTTTCACGTTTCGTCTTCTCGTCTTCATTCTTCTTCGCTTTGGACGATTTTTCTTCTTCCTTCTTACGATGAGGTTTTTTTTGCTTTTTCTTTCTGTCATTAAACTTCTTAACTTCTTCTGTCTGCTTGTCTTCGGCGCCTTGAATGTTCTTCATTTGCCGCGAGGCGACTTCACTCGTTGTGCACATTTGAATCGCTTTTTGTAAATCCAGCTTCTTTTCTCTCAGCAACCTGACTTTATCTCCTTTGTCCTTTAAGCCGATGACTAATCTGTCTCGTATAAACTCATCCGTCAGTTCGCCGTATTCGGAAGAAGCGGCCAACTTTCTCAATCTTGTGACATAACTTTGTACGGATTCTTCGTTTTGCTGCACGCACGTATTAAAGACGTATCTTTCGTACACCACATTTCTGCTGGGCTTGAAGTAATTCTCCAGCGCTTCCAGACATTTGTCGACTTTCTTTTTGTCTTCCTCTGTAAGGTTTAGGTTGAGAAACATTTGAAGACATTCCCTGCCCATTGCCGATCTCAAGGTCGCGAGGCGGACCGATTCGTCTCGCTTGTCGAGGCCAGTTGCTATCTCGTAATCACTCCACTGCTGTTTGAAGAAATCCCAGTTTCCGACGACATCTCCATGACATTTCATTGCATGTGGCAGCGGGAAATTGTGCGGATAAACTTGAGGAACAGCTACTTGAGGAACAGCTTGTGATGGCGCTGGAACTTGCGAACTCGACTCCACGTGGTCGGTGTCTGGCATCTTCGTAAACTTTCGACGTACGTATCCCTGTGAAAATTAAATACGGTCGACAGAAGAGGATAGCATCTGCTTTCCGTTGACAGCGTTTTTGCCCGTTAGAGCGAACGTGTTCGACGTAAAATACGCTTTTGTTCTGACACCATGTTTCGACATATGGAATGCGTGACTAACTACACGACACGATGTCACGCTTGACTACTTATTGTAACAGTCTGCTCAAGAAACAGAAGATGTAGAAGGAGAAGGAATCGAAGAGAAGTCTGTAAGGCTACGAGGAAATTGTGCAATGACGAGTTGATATTAAAGGGCAGGGGAGGTAAATTGCTAACAAAGGAAGATAAAGCACGGAAGAGATGACAGGGCACTTCATAGAAGTGTTAAAGAGGCCTGATCCAAAACGACAGCATTTAAAGGTCGTGGATGACTGCGATATCAACGATATTAGCGTAATCAGGGAGCAGGAGCGGTATTTGACAAACTGATGAGTATCCGAAAAACAGCCAACTGATTAAGTGTTGTTGTAAGATATGAATCATGGAGGACGACAAAGGGACATTTTTAATTCGAGGGCCGCTTGTTTAGCAGTTTTTTGATTGTTTGATTGATTGATTGATTGATTGATCGATCGATCAATCGATCGATCGATCGATCTTTATTGAAGGAAACTCCTAGGCTACTCTACATCAATTTAAATTACTTTAAGGTAATGGGCTCCTGCTATTTAGCATGGTTTTTTCCATGCGCTTAAATGTTCGGATTGGCTGTGCCTACCACATTTAAGTTATTTTGCTTTGCGAGACTCCATCGTGACACTTTGAATTCCTTGTCCCCCGAAACACGTGATGTGGCAGCGCGTGATTCGGGGGACAAGTGAGTTCAAAGTACGGAACTTGATACAGTGTACGGGTTATTGGGCAATTTATTTGCGTTGGCCCTCCGAGCTGGCGTCATTTAGATTCGCTACACCGCACTGAAGAGTCCCAATAAGGACGAAACAGCTGTCTGCGGTTGCAATCCTGCTGTATCGGTTCTAGTCGTGGTGTTGTCTCGCAAAGTCTATCTTTCAAGTAATATGATCAGCCTTGCTTGCAGTTGTTTGTTCCTGCTACTTTCCAGTTTCAAAAAATAGGTTTGTTTGGCATCGATGTTGCCATAGCAACCCAGTGAATACGTTATGTTTTTTAAATATCAAAGCTTAATTAACGGGAGCATGCAGGATCTACATGTATGTATGGGGCAGGGTTGAGAGAGAGTTCGCATCCCAACAATGTGGCCCGGATTCGATTCCCTGACCCGGCGTTTTATGTGGGTTGAGTTTGTTGTTGGTTTTCTTCCCTTTTCTGAGGGTTTTTCTCAGGGTTCTTCGGTTTTCCTCCCTGCACAAAAACCAACACTTCTAAATACCAATTTAGTAGAGAATCCGGAGGCCACAGGTTTATCAGTCGCAAGACTTTTAAGTGCAACCACAGAACCAAAGACATCCCAAGCTCATAAACGGTAGGCGCTACGAGAGGAACGTGACTGTCTGGGGAAAGCGGTGTTGTGTTACATTGTAAAATGATGTGAGGAGCGGAACGCTCTTGTCTCGATAAGAGATACGATGTCGGCTGTTGAGAATTTGAACTTTATTACCGTGAAATTCGGCGTTTAAGGGTGATTTTTGGTTTCTTCTGTTTTTAGCATTAATAAAGGAATAATTTAATAGCGTTCCTCTGCAAATCGAGACGAAGAAGAAGCTTGAAGTCGGCCAGGATGAACTGAGCTCAGTGTGAGCTGAGCTCTTACTACAAATTTCGTAACTTAACGAAATTATGCAGGCAAATGATTAGTTTGAAAATCATTCTGGAAATTCACTTACCATTAAACAAAAGTTGCGTGCTTGTCTGTCTTTCTTTCCCTTTGTCCCAAACACAATCGTTTCAAAAAGGAAAGCCCTGGCTGCTCAACGAATACCAGAATGTTTTATCAATAACTGAATTCCATTCCTTGGCACGCGTCTTCAACAACTGCAACATGGGAAAACCCGTTTGCTCTTGAAGTCTTGTTGTCTCTGCTGTTTGAAAGCCCTCTGCCTATGAACCTCCGGGATCAAACGATGGATAATCAAGGACATCGGAATTTTGGTTGAGGAGAAGCGAAGAACGATTATCCATATCTTAAAACGATGACCCTTGTGAATGTCCTTGAAGATCGCCCGCTATTATGTTACAAGCATAACCGCTGTGGGTCACGGACTGCTGTTATGTGATGTCGTCAGATATAGTACAACAGATCCTACAAAACAAGTTGTTATTGGAGGGGCCGGGGAGTTAATAGGGGTACGCAAATCCTCTGATCTTTGTTGTTTGTTTGTCTGTTTGTTTGTTTGTGGCATGGTTTTAATGCATCTGACTGTAGATGCTTATTTTTTAATCCCGATTTTTATGCCGATTTCTAACGACGTTCTCTTGTTTATAGGAATGTAATGTGACAGCATTATATAACAAGATTATAGATCATTTGAGTCTCGCCCCCCCCCCCCCCCAAAAAAAAAAAATAAAAATAAAAATGAACAATTACTCGTGTATTCAACGAACTGCGCCAGAAAAACCGACTCACTGCCGACTTACGAATTTAAAGCAGTGATATGTATACTTTGAAAAGATATGGACCATGTTCGATTCTCAAGAGGAAACTGAGATGAAAAAACTTTTACGAATACTCAGGAGCTCTCAGGGAAATAGTGCCAAGTGCAGAAAATGATTTTTTTTTTCTTATTATTATTTAGAACACACATATATAAATCATATATGGCTTCATGTAGGCCACACGCAGCAGTCAACGCTCACCGCTTCCAGAGCACAAAAAATCGTGGATTCAACCAAATCTAGTTGTTGTTATATAGTTTGTCTTGTTTTGTTTTGTTTTTTGTTTGTTTGTTTTTCAAGCCTCGGCAAAGTACAGTAATTAATTTGACTGTCTAAAAATGGGGCAAGAGGCACTGCATTTTCCCTTGAGAACTACGAAATATTAAAATATAGAATATCTTACACTCGCTTCAAAATCGGAAAACAATGGTCTACAATTTCAACAGGAAGTGCGTTCGTAGCTTGCGCAGTTGATGGAATTCGTCTGAAGTCAATATCGCCTACAAAGATCAAGTAATCTTGGCTTTTTATTAGGATATTATAAACCACTATCAACTTGCGTTTTAGGCTTTAATATACTGAGAATAGAAAATAATGAAGCAGGAGTGTTTGAGTTTTTATCCACTCTGATAGGACCTAACAGCAATGCGTGACTCAAAACTGACATCTGTAACATAATATAATAGCGTTTAAATAAAACCTGGCTATCTGCTCGGAAATTTTCATAGGTCACGTCCACTGTACAGCTGTCGAGCTATGAGTGATCGCTCCTCGCTTCTCCGCAACAAAAAGTATCCCAAAGCCCTGGGCTACTCCACGTTTGATCCTGGAGGTTCTACAGACAGTGGGCTTTCAAATAGTACAGGCGAGAGAAGTTCAAGGGCAAATGGGTTTGCTTATGCTTCGGCTGTTGAAGACGCCAGGGAAAGGGTTTCGATTTCTTGGGAGAACATTCAGGTATTTGTAGAGCAGCCTGGGCCTTCCTTCCTGAAGCGATTGTGTTTTGGAACAAAGGAGAACGAAAGACCGACGAACAAGCAAGTTTTGTTTAATGGTAGGTGAATTTTTAAAATATTTTTCAAATTCAAACTTAAAATGATCGCGTGAGTCTTCGGTTGTGAAATCAGCAAAAGCTTCACCATGGACGGATTTCTATTTTTTTAACCTTCGTCTGACCGCTTCGCAGAGTCTTTATTTTCTTTATTTATACAAGAAACAGAGTGCAAAATCTTGGAAAATAGCACCTCAAAATTTCGTTTTGCCTTCTTGTCGATGTTCTATTTTGAGTATCACTACAAACAGACTCTCGGGTCAGCTTGTCACGTGACTCGCATGCTTTATCCTGTAAGATGATCCTGATGCCTTCTTTCCCCACCACTTTTACCGGTCACGAACATTTTAACTTTTTCAACATTTTAACGTTTTTGAAAATTTAACTTTCTTTAATTAGTTAAAATGTTCAAAATTTAACATGGAAAGCAACAGTTAAATACTGCCTGTTTACTATAAAACGAATTTAGGGCCATGATTCACACGTCAAAAAGATTTCCTTTCCAATTTTTAAAGGGCTATTTTGAAAGCTTTTCATGAAATGTTTACCACACGAAAATAATCCTCTTCTCTTTGGAACATTCGCTAAATTATTTATTACAGTCAATTCATTGAATGCAGTCGCTCTCCAATATGTAGATTGCTGACTTGTCTCCAGTCGTCTTCATATAGCATGCGGCAAAGGGAGAAAAGCGCCAGAGGTGGGGGAGCAGGGTATGATTCCCATCTCACCTTGCGCTCCCTTTCTCGGTACCAATCTCTCCTTGCGCTGTATGAAGACGACAGGGGACGAGTCAGTGTAGATTGTTAGTCGGTGAGCCCATTCTCGTCCCCAAAGCCCTTTCGTTTCTCTTAGCCGGCTGGGCCTTGGCACGAGGAAAACGAAGGGCTCTGGGGACACAGAATTTCCAGTCCTAGATTCTAGGACTTCCGGTCCTCATGTATGCAGTCATGACGTTTCAAAAGAATGTATGAGAGAGTCGTTTGGTTTTCGACTTCCGTTTAGGAATTCTTTGTTCCAAACAGCCAATCAAAAAAATTCGAATTAACCCTATTCAGACCGGCGGGGAGGGGGGGGGGGGGGGGGGGGCTTTTGAGGCCCGCGTTGACTTTGAACTTTTATAACTTTTTTTAGATTTAACCAAACGCTGCCAAACTTTCTGAGTTTTCCTAAAATTTATCTGGCAACAATTTGGTAGGGTTGGATGATGTGTCAGGAACTTGACATCACCATCCCAAATTTGTAATTTTGCGTATTTCTGTTAATAAAAATCAACTTAAGTGGAATTATTTTTACGTTTTTACAGGTTTAAAGCACATTTTTATTCATTTTGAGTACTTTGCAGTGATTTTGGGTGGTTTTCTGGCATTTTGGAAAAATTTTGAAATCTAAGATGGCGGATCCAAGATGGCGACTGTTTTGACATCATGATGTAATTGTCACGTGATGTGACGTCATCATCCCACGTGACGTAAACCAAAAGGAGTTTCGAACATACAATACATCCTATAAGTTTCATGGTGATTGCTTAAATATTCTGGAAGTTACATGGGGGGACGGAAGCCCCCCCCCCCCCCCCCGCGGTCTGAGAAGGTCCAAAAAAGCCCGGTCTGAATAGGGTTAATTCAAAAATCCTATGTCCCCAGCTGCCCAGAGCCCTCCGTTTTCTCGTGCTAAGTCGGCTAAGAGAAACGAAAGGGCTATGGGGACGAGAATGCGGTGAGCACAGCCACAGCTATAAACCGTCATCTTAATTAAAGCTAAACAGTGACTCTTCACACTCAGTAAGTAAACTAATGAACGGTTTTTTTTTTTCTTTTTTGGCTTGTGTAGTAAGTGGAAACGTAGAAGCTGGTACTTTATTGGCTGTCATGGGTGCAAGGTGAGGCTAAATGTATCAATTTGCTATTTACATCTAATCTGATCTATCTACATCTAACTTTTTTGCAGGAGCTGTCTAGGGACTGCAAAAAAGTTACAAAATCATCGACGTTGATTCCAAATTGTAAAGAAAAATAGATAAACATAGAAGTTTGATGAAATCGACAATACTTCGAAACAGTAGCCTCCTTTGAACGCTGCCCGTTTCATCAGCGAAATTTCACTGGCAAAATTTGATTCAAGTCTTAATATTTCCGGTCAAAATAGGGGGTGGTGGAGAACGAGTCCCCTCCTGTCCCTCTCCCTGTTATAATTACGAGCCTGTGTTATTGTTTCTTCAGTCGTCAATGTCAAGCTCGTACCCGAGAATTTCCCACGAAAAAGGGAAACACCCTGGCAACGAGGTTCGTCGATGTTGGGGTTGACCGGGGCTGTTACTGTCGATGCTGTCTTTTGTATCGTGGTTGATTTTTACAGTCGATTCTCGTTATAGCGGACACGCTCGGGACGTCGTTTAGTGTCCGTCACAGCGAGAGTCCGTGATAGCGGGAGTCATTTCCAGTCAAACCTCTTTCGCCTGGGATCTGAATTTTGTCCGTACAAGCGAGTTTCCGTAATAGCGGGGTGTCCGCAAGGCAAGAGTTGACTGTATATGCAACCCAGTAGGGGTTCTTTAGTTGAATTACAAGAAATTGCAAGTAATTCCTTTTGAGAACCCCTTGCACACTTCGTAGTAAGTAAATTATCTGCATATTTTTCAATCTATTTTTTTTTTTGTTTTCCCCCCTCCATAGCGGGGCCGGTAAAACCACTTTGATGAATGTCCTAGCTCATCGTAACATCAATCAGATGGACGTGAGAGGTACTGTGGAGGTTAACGATCGACCAATTGGAACAGAGATCACTTCCATGTCCGCTTACATTCAACAAGAAGATATCTTCGTCGGATCGCTGACTGTTAGGGAACATTTAATTTTTCAGGTGAGTAATGATGTCCCTTTGTTCGAACTAGGGCTGGGTATAGGCAATGGAGGATGTAGGGAGTAGTTTAGCAACTTGAATTTAAAGCGTGTAGGACGTCTGCCTCATTCTGCCTACTCTCAATCCTTCAGTCTTCCATTTTTTGCTGAATTAGGTTTTTCTTATTTTACAAAGGGTTAGTGATCCTTAGCGAATCTCCCACCTTAAGCAAACTCTATTTTGAAAAACTACAATGAAAACGGACACTAAACATTAAAAAAAAAAGCGTTTTGAGCGGTTTTCAATTGAATTTCTAAAGATATCTGCAATTGCTTTTCTTTTTTTTTTCTTTTTCTTCTTATTTTTTTCTTTTCCTTTTCTGGGCTTTTTCCCCCTTTTTTTTTCCTACGTTCTGTGGTGACTCGACCAATCAAAAACAGGCAAGATTAAACCAATCGCATCTCAGTAAGACGCGTTTTCACGCGCTTGGCGCTAGTTTTGGTTTTATTGCCTCGAGTTCTCGTTGCTTAATTGCTTTCTTAATGCAAGTTCAGACTCGTGCCCAGTCCCTACTTTGTCACGCTACTGTTTTCGAGAGTGGATTTAGTGTGTGGGAATTCCTTTCTGAGTCATGTCCGTATGTTTTCTGCTTTTGTTTTTTTTTCCTGCTCCCTTCCCATCACTCATCGCGTGCCACGTTTTAATCGATCCCAATCTTCCCTAACCTGAGAATCAAATAAATAGCAATGTTTCATTTTGACTTTTCAAGGCTTTTCTACGCATGGACAAAAAAGTTCCTGATGATCAGCGGATAGGACGTGTCGAGGAAGTGATACTTCAGGTATGTTGCATCAATCGTCCAGGTATTTCTGCTTACAAAACATAGCAACGCCTTAGAATACAGATAAATATACGAACTTGCTCAGCTTCGACGTCAAAATGTAAAAAAAAATGATCCTTACCCAGAATTATTCGGAAAGAAGACCCAAACATTTTGTTGCGGCGTTCGGCCTTCTACACAAGGGATATAGGGTAACCGCGACTAGGCTCTTACCGATAGTGCTCGTAAAAAAAGCATAAAATGCTTAAAGCAGTGCTTGTTTTTTGCCAAAAAAGTGCTAAAATAATGCTAATTTTTTTTAAAAAAGTGCTCGTGGGTTACATAAAAATGCTTACTTTTTTCCATTTTTTTTAAACATATAATATTACATTTTTCAGTTTTTCAGTTACATTTTTCATTTTCTGACTTGGCTGGCTGACTTTCATTGTTCCTCGATGACAACGTGGATGACGTCATCTTTGGAGTGTGACGGACTGGGTTTCTAGATGGCAACCGCTGACCTATCAAACCTATTCCCCAGGCCTCCACGGCTCCTTTGACTAAAATGAGAGCAAAATGCATCTGGGAGGCTTTGGACGCCATAAATAAAGTCAGACTGTGCTTTTTAACACAACATTATACAAATAATCAGTGGAAAATCAAAAATAATGCTAGCAGTGCTTTTTGGGATAAAATGTAAAAGAAAATGCTCGCGAAGCCAAATAATGCCAAAGAAAGTGCTAGCGCTATCGGTAAGAGCCTACACCCAAGATTTCTTCTCTGAACTGCTTTTGAGAGAGCAAGACTTGAATTTTCGAACACAGAACCGGCAGCCTGAAAAATCATCATGTGGTATTTGTGCCTTTATTATAACGTAACCAATCTTTTCAATTGACTTTTTGGGAACATCAGAAGAAAAGGAAAACAAAACTGGGAACACCGGTATAAAAACATATATTAGGGAACAGGGCACACCAAAATCAAGGCAATACTTTTAGGGAATACGGAAAAACGCGGAAACGTTCGTTGTGAACAAGGAAACATCCCCTCGGGGCAGGCCCTCTGTTGTTGACTAACATCGGGGTCCATTTCTTCCTCTTTTTAGCTTGGCCTGACGAAGTGCGCTGACTCATACATAGGAATACCAGGGAGGATGCGAGGGATCTCGGGAGGAGAAATGAAGAGACTGTCGTTTGCTTCCGAGGTACAATATATTCATGTATCATGTCATCAAGGTCGTACTATTTATAGTCTGAACATGATGTGATGTGGTTTGCTTAATTTTCAAGGTTTCATGTAATATTTGCCAGGTCATCACAGATCCTCCACTGCTGTTTGCTGATGAACCAACTTCCGGTCTTGACTCATTCATGGCTCAGAGTTTAATCGCAGCACTGCAGCAGTTAGCAGAACAAGGAAGAACCATAATTTGTACGATTCATCAACCTTCGTCACAAGTGTACGCCATGTTTGACAGGTAAAATCCTGGCTAGCGCTAACAAAAATGATACAGCCAAAGTGCTGTATCTTTTCTTCCCTTATACATAACTGTAAATAAATATTAATGTGAGCTAATTATTAAGGGTTTATTTTCTCTACCAAGTATTCTGTTACTGGCTGAGGGAAGAACAGCTTACATGGGGTCAAGAGCTGACGCCATCCAGTATTTTGACAGGTAAGGGTGTATATGTATTTTCAGTTTTCAGTGTGCCTGCTTCAGGAAGATTTCATTTACTCTAAATCTAGCAAAGAGATGGAAAAAACCTTGCTGAATTTCCCATCCAGCCAACTTTTTTTTCAATTAATTTTTAAACGTTCAAAACTCCGTGTAATCTTACACCTGAACATGAATGGTCTCAAAATTGATAAACTTTAAAATCAATCGCGCACTCTCTTTTTGATCATACTGCCCTTTTCCTGCTGTAATTGACATGAGCAAATGACGGGTCTCTACAGAAGACCTATTTATATCAAGCCAAGATGTGTCTTGAATGGGCTGGTTAAGGTAATTTTCCCCATAGCGCAACCACACGAGCTTAAGTTGAACACTCTCTAGACTGTCCAATTGGACCATAAATTTATTTTACTCTTTCCGTTTAATTTCGACAGCTTGGGATATCCTTGCCCCGTCAACTATAACCCTGCTGACCACTTTGTTCATACGTTGGCAATTGTTCCTGGTAATGAGGAAAACTGCCGCAAGAGAGTCCAGGTTAGATGTCTAGTGTTTTACGGAATATAAAACGAGACGGTGGCCTAATGGTTAGTGCTCTGGACTCTCGATCCAGCACTCCGAGTTCCAGCCTTGGCCGGGCACTACGTCGTTGTTCTTGGGCAAGCAACGTTACTCTTATAGCGCCTCACTTCAACCAGGTGTATAAATGGGTAACGGCGAATTACATGCTGCGGGTAACCCTGCGGTGGAGTAGCATCCAGTGTATTGGGGGGGGGGGGGGGGGGCTACGGATACCGGGATAAGCGCCGGCGTGATGGAACAGTTGGCTATGGAATAGTTGGCTCGAACGCAGACTCAACCTTTTATTTTAAACCGCACCAAAGCATAAGTCAATTGTAGGGCGAGGCTGATTTGGCAGAGGAGCAAATTAAAGTTCAAATAATATTTCTTTCATTTAGAGCTAAGTGCCGTCAATTTTCTCTCTAATATAATACGCACGCAGAATGGGCTGGATTTATCACAATATAATGTTTACTGGAAGTACAGTGTTATCGAAGCAAATCTAGTCTTGTCGAGAAGATTATTGATTTTTTTTTTCCTAACTTCAACTATGTTTATTCAGGACATCTGTGATGTGTACAGTGCACACGAAGCAGAAGTCACCGAGCCGGAGACTAGAGAGAGACAGGCGAGATTCCAATACTTCGAATTATTTTAGTTAATCTAACTAAGTAATTTACTTGGGTTTTGATATAGGTTGTTAATTGAAATAAAAGAAATAGGTACAGGGAATAACAAGAAATGAAAATACCCCAAATTTTTCAAAAAGAGACTGATTTAGCAAATTAAACTAGGCCAATAATGGCGAATCAAACGAAAGAAAGATCATAAGATAGACATATATTTGACAGATTTTATAACGTAGACTAAAGGGGAGTTTTATTTGCCTTTTTTAAAAAAAATAAAAACAGTATCGATAAAGAAAGTTTTATTTTAACTTTTATTTGAAACTTTGTTCTCCTAGGACTCTTTTAAGGATGATGTTCACGCACTGTCTCGTTCACCGTAAGATTCCCTTGTCTATTTATTGTCACCGTACAATTCGCACTTTAATCAGTTGGACATCATCCCGATTTTGGAACAGCTTTCATTTAATTATCAGGCTCTGTACTCTAAGTGAGAGTAAAACCCTTAATTAGAGCGGTTTTCACTTGAGTGTCGGTGACTTACGCACGCTCCTCGTCCCCCCTCCCTACACTCTATACTACAGGCCGACTCGACTCGACCGAACTTCCACCACATCTCCCCTCCAGTGAGAAACAACTGGGTCATCATTCGCCTCCACAAGAACGCCACTCTGGTCCTACCACATACTGTCTAACAAACCAACGGCAAACCTACGCAACAAAAACAACAACCATACAAACAACGTACAAACAACAACACCCCACCACACCCCACGAGACCGCGCTCATTGGTTCGTGAAGAGGCCCGTCTCCCTCGGTCCGCGGTCCGGTCTCGGGTCGGTCGGCTGTCTATTATTGTGTAGAGATCGGCGCGATCTGTGGAGGGTCTCTGTGCTACTGGGCGCGACGAGAGACGAGCGCGGGAGTGTCACTGGGCTCCGATAGTTTTTTCGGACTTTGGGGGGAAAACATAGGTTCTAGGCAGGAAGATGCCAGTGCGCGCGGTTTTTATCCTTCTTAATTGCGTTTGCTTTGGTGCATACTACGATCGGTGATTGGTTAAGCGCCTCGAAACATCTGATGCTCCGCACTTTTTCCCCGCTGCGTTTGATTGGTTCATGTGTCTTTTCTTTGTGTTGGCAGAGTAAACTTTGGTTTGGACACTCAATTGAAAACTGCTCTATAACAACAATTTCTGCATGACTGGTAAAGAAACAGAATGCTTTGCTGATACTTTCGGAAACATGCAGTTTATTGCTTCGGGGAGAGCAGCTATTTTTTGCGTGTGGTTTCATGCCGATGGCATAGCCCCATAGTAATCCATATCAGTCTTATTAGAGAGCTTAAGGAGGCTCGATGTAGTTTTTTTTTAGCCCTAGGGTGGTCGTTTTAAAAATGAAAATTATCTAGGAAGCCGATGTTCGATTTTTGCCAAAATACACCATAATGATCAAATATGACCAAAGTTTATTTTTTTACTGGTCACTTAGTCACAAAGGTTACCATAGCAACGATTGTTGATTCCTTTTGTTTTAAAACAAGCCTAATTTTCTCAAAATCTAGATTGACTTTTGGTATTCATTTTTTGATATGTTAAAGATTAGTAGATTAACTAGTAAATGATAAATATGGTAAATTTTAAGCTCGGTAATAAATAATGAAGATGAAGTATTCAACATGACACGAGCACGGGACAAAGAAAAATTCTGAGTCCCCGACGGGAATCGAACCCATGGCCTCCCAGATACCGGTTGGGCGCTCTAACCAACTGAGCTACGAGAGACTCGTTGTGAGCTGGGCCATTTAACTAGGTTAATAAGTGACACGCGTCCTGCATACTGCTAGGATCAGCAATGTCGAATTCATCAAGTTTGCAGTAAATAATAAAGATGGTAAATTTTAAGCTCCGTAATAAATAATGAAGATGAAATATTCAACATGACACGAGCACGGGACAAAGAAAAATTCTGAGTCCCCGACGGGAATCGAACCCATGGCCTCCCAGATACCGGTTGGGCGCTCTAACCAACTGAGCTACGAGAGACTCGTTGTGAGCTGGGCCATTTTCCTAGGTTGATAAGTGACACGCGTCCTGCATACTGCTAAGATCAGCAATGTCGAATTCGTCAAGTTTGTATTAAATAATAAAGATGGTAAATTTTAAGCTCGGTAATAAATAATGAAGATGAAGTATTTAACATGACACGAGCACGGGACAGAATTTTAGAAAAATCTGTCCGAACGTTTTCAAGTAAATCAAGCATGAAATTTTCAGAAACATTTTGTTTTAATGTGAAATAGGTGCTTTTAAATTGTTTCGTAGTATTTGAACGCAGTTATTCAAAATGGAATATAAATACTTACACCATCAAAGACCATTAACTAAAAGCAAGAGAGTTTTTCTTTAATTTGTTTAAATATATCGACTGCTAATTGTAGGCGGAAACTACAAGAAGTTACAAAAAACTTCACTCTTGATTAACTCTAAAACGCTCTTACATATTTTTCTGAAATTTTGTCTACAGGTAGACAATCCACTGTACGTTAACATATCAAAAAATAAATACCAATTGTCAATCTAGATTTCGAGAAAATCAAGCTTCTTTGAAAACAAAAGAAAACGACAATCGTTGCTATGGCAACCTTTGTGACTAAGTGACCCGTAAAAAATTAAACTTTCGTCATGGTGTATTTTGGCAAAAATCGAAAATTATCTTCCTAGATAGTTTTCATTTTCAAAACGACCACCCTAGGGCTAAAAAAACTACATCGAGCCTTCTTAAGCAAACTACAACGACAAGGTGCATGAACGAGAACGACCGAAGAAAAGGTAAGAGCAGACAATAACTCTGTAGGTGCGTTTTGCATCTTGGTACATTTCATGGCCGTTCTCTACAAAACAAAACGTGAAATGACGTAATTCTACGTATCTTGGAGAACGTGAATGATGACGGTAAAATTTTCGTGTTTCTATTTAGGGTTGAACGCTCTCTTTACATATTCTGCCGGAGCAAGTTCCTAAACCAATAGATACACTGAATTGATTGATTGATTGATTGATTGATTGATTGATTGATTGATTGATTGATTGATTGATTGATTGATTACGTATGGATAATCGCGAAATTCTAGAATACAAAATAAGTTCATTTTTCACTAGGCGCTGTGCTGGGCGTCACCGTTGTTGCTGCTTTATCTATCGTCTTATTTGGCGAATTGGATATTTGCCCTAAATTGTCCGTATGAAAACGTGTCTATCCCGGAACTGCGACAAGCTTGCATTTTCCTCAGTTAACTTGATATTCGCTTTTTATGTTGTTTTAGGTACAAAGCTTCTTGGTGTAGACAGTTTCGTTCCGTTCTCTGGCGATCTTGGCTTACCAATAAACGAGATGTAGTCATTTTGAGAATTAGACTCTTCCAGTGTTTAGTAAGTGCCATTATCCAAATTATTATTCAAAACTCGTCTTTCATTTACTTCCCAGCCGGAATTTCTAAAATTGCCTTTTATTTTTATGATATTTTTTTTATTATTATTAACTTTTGTAAATGATAAACAATCTGTACCTCTAACATTTTTCGACATTTTCCTCAAGTTTGTAGGCCTTATTACAGGAGTAATCTACTTCCAAACAAGCATTGACCAAGATGGTGTTTATAACCTCTATGGGGCATGTTTCTTTTTATGCACTACCGCCACCTTCGCCAACATCGGAGCAGTTACATTTGTAAGTGTAACCCTAATAGTAAACCCTTCGTTCATTCGTTCGTTCGTTCGTTCTTCCTTCCTTCCTTCCTTCCTTCCTTTCTTTCTTTCTTTCTTTCTTTCTTTCTTTCTTTCTTTCTTTCTTTCTTTCTTTCTTTCTTTCTTTCTTTCTTTTTCTTTCTTTCTTTCTTTCCTTCTTTCTTTTTTCTTTCCTTCTTTTGTTCTTTCTTTCTTTCTTTCTTTCTTTCTTTCTTTCCTTCTTCCTTTCCTTGCTTCTTTTCTTCCTTCCTTTCTTTCTTTCTTTTTTTCTTTCTTTTTTTCTTTCTTTCCTTCTTTCTTTCCTTCTTTCCTTCTTTCTTTCTTCCTTTCTTTCTTTCTTTTTTTCCTCTTTTTCTTTTTTTTTCTTTCTTCCTTTCTTCCTTTCTCTCTTTCTTTTTTTCTTCTTTTTTTTTCTTGAATTAATTCCTCTGTTTTTTTTGGTTGGTTGGTTGCTTGTTTTTAGTGTATATTTAAAAATCAGATATAAATATACTAATTCATTCATTCATTCATGCATTCATTTATTTTTATTTATTTATTTATTTATTTATTTATTTATTTATTTATTTATTTATTTATTTATTTATTTATTTATTTATTTATTTACCTGTCTGTTACTTTGTTTGCCTGTTTTTATCAGACATTCCCTGTAGAACGTACTGTGTTTTTACGAGAACACCACAACAGAATGTATCGAACAGATGTTTACTTTTTGGCCAAAACCATTGCCGAGGTAAGTACCCGGTAAAAAAAATTACGCTATCACACGGTAGCGGGAAGATATGGGGTTTTTTTTATTGGACAGTCAGACAGACAGACGGACAGGCAGACAGTTTTTTTTTAACTCGACATTCCTTTATTTCATGTAATTACAGGGAATTGGTTTCCAAGAAAAAAAAAGTGGATCGAAAATTGTATACAAACAATCATTGAAATCGTATACGACAGAAATAAACAATAATAAGCTAGGAGACTGATAGTCAAAGTTTCCAGGTTAGGTAGCTCACTTGGTTTGACGAGAATATTAACCAGTTAATGTTTGATCGTACTTCTCTTTTTCAATTGTAGACTCCGCAGTTTTTTCTTGGTGCGTTCCTTTTAGTTACCGTTGCCTACTGGATGATCGGTGAGTAGCATAATAAAGAAGCTAGCTACGCAGGAAACACTATATTTGGTAATATGTGACACAAAATGAAACAGCTATACCAGACATGCTCCAAAACAGTCTTATTATCTTCTCAAAACAGGAACAAATCTAAAACAAATTATGGAAAATTTAATATTCGATTTCAAGGCCCTAAGATATTGAATGCTATTAATTATGACATAAAGCACTTGTCTATATATTTCGTTATTCAAAGACAAACTGAAACAGAACTTTCTCTAGAGCTTCTAGTCAGCTCTTCCACTACGATTATACCAAGTTTTTTTGCAATGTCCTACCATCTGGTGTACATTTCAGTTTGATATGTTCTTACATTGACATATATCTACTTTTTTTCTCTTTAATGTTAAAGTTTACTGCTGTAAGTTTTGGCTTCCTTTTTTTCTCTATTTAACAATTAGATTATGAGCTCACGATTTCAATGAAGTGACAGTTCTGTAAAACAACAGCAACCAGGGAAATCAGCCTTGTTACTAGCTAGTTTTATTTTTACGTTCTTATGTTCCCTTTTTTCTTCAGGACTGCGAACCGACGTGCTCAGGTTTCTTATCGCGTATGGAATACTAACCTTAGTTACCATGGCAGCGGTCTCATACGGTTTGTCAACTAATTTTTTGTTTCGTTTTTTCTTCTATTGCAAATTGTTTCATTGACAGCTACAAGTCTCACTACACTTCTTAAGGAACAGGAATTGCTAAAACTCTAAAATGAGAAATACATCTACAGGGAAACCGGCCTTTGTGTAATGAATGTTCTCAAAACATGGAAAACGATTTCTGGAAATCCAGTAACTTGAAGCAGTACAAAACAAAGAAAACACAGTCATCTCTAAACTCGGTCGAGCAGTTGCAAAAAATATGCTCCCCCGACGCCCGACACCTCTATTTTATTGACAGCTCACTTGTTTCCATAGAAACCAGAACTCATATTATATTTACCTTTATAATACAGATCGGGCACATCTGTAATACGGACACTTGGCTCTGTCCCTATAGTGTCCGTATTAAAGAGACTAGCTGTATTTTGTTTTATATTTCAGCTTACGTCATATCGACATTGTCACCAACCGACTCAATTTCAACCGCGCTCTCCGGGCCGTTGACTCTGCCATTGTTAATTCTTGGTGGTTTCTTTGTTGAAAACACGTGAGTAGACGAGTGTAAATTAAAGGAGGCATGGTGAAAAACTCTTAAAATGAATATCAGTGAGACTTGATGTAAACACTCATATTCTCATATTATACAGAGAATGAAGAAGCAATTGGTAATGGTCTATTGGGCTCGATTGCGGACTCAGTGGCTGCTAAATACGTCTTAAACTGTGGCCTGCCGTGTGCGGGGCTTTTTATTGCAAGAAAATAATAATTTCACGCAAAATCGTGCATTCTTAAAGGTCGTTCATCAATCCAAATATTGTATATGACAATTCATACATGGACTATTGTTTTTCTTTACTTTTTAGACAAGAAATAAGTAACGTTATGTTTCACTAGTCACGAAGTGTAGGTGATCGAAAATAAATATACAACTTTGAAACACAATACAAAAAAGAAAAGTTCGTGTACATAGTAAACACGGATTCAAATAGATTCAGATTCAGATTCAGATTTTATATTTCACACTATATATTACTGGATTCAAAACTCCGTCATTTTACAAGTTTCTTTAACTTTGCGCACTTTAAATTTCTTTTCGCTTGCGTTTTATTAGGACTATACCAGATTGGCTGTTCTGGTTGAAGTATCTGTCTTGGTTTAACTACGGATTCGAGGCCCTGGTTGTTAATCAATGGGACAACTATGGCAATATAAGTATGATATTTGAATTTGAATTTAAGTAAATATTTAACATAGCCAGAGAATTTTAAATAAGTACAGTAGAATCCCGATTTTGTCGAACTCTCGGTTTCTCGAAACTTACGATATCTCAAACCAATTTTCGTTTTCCTTGAATAGTACTTCTTTATAATTTTACCCCTTAATTTCTCGAAGCAAGTTTCGTTTCCCCGGCTGGAGGTTCGAGAAGTAGGGAATCTGTGTGTGCTATCAAATGGAGAAGAGTGGAATTAGGAAAAAATTACACGTTGATTTTATCACAATTCTAAACGAATTTGAAGCATTCGAGCAAAAACGTTAACTGCGTAGCTTTAAGCTTCTTCATGCTTCTTGTTTTAGAGTATGCCAATTATTTAAAAACTGCAAAGACAAATCCAGGATTTGTGGGAGAGGTTGCCAACAAACAGTCGTGCAGATCCAATTTCCTGAAACTCGCGAACATTTGATCAGATAGCACACAGCAAAGGAAAACAAAAAAATATTTATATCGACTTGATTACTTTATAGAGCGTTGAGAACAGTTCACTAGCGATTTGTTACTGACGTGTACTGTAAATCAAGTGATAATATATGAGTAACTTTTTTTTTATATCTTTTCTTTTGCAAAGCTTGTACCGAATCTAGTAATGCACGTTGCATTTATAATGGCAACGAAGCTATCGAAAACCGCGGTTTAAAAGAGGTTGGTATTTAAGTACGCTCTTGCAAAATCGTTTGACTTCCAATCAGGACATGCCCATCGAAATTTCATGGGTTCACAATTCCCCTGGATGTTCTTTAATTACATACATTCCACGAAGGCCAAAGTGCAAATTTGACAAATTTCCACCCAAAAAAAAAGAAAATGTGCAATATAACATATAACCACTTACTCGGCAGCTTTCATTTAATAATGGATACATACACCTTGAAGAAACGTTGACCATGTGAAAAGCATAACCCATGAACGGTATGACCTAATTGCGGGTAGACAGCCTTGGAAAGCTTAGTCAGTTTATTGATAATCAAAATATTTCCTTCTTTGAAAGCCAAAAGAATCTGTCTTATTATCATGTTTATTCTGTCAAAGACGACGATTATTATTATTATTTCGAATTCCCAGTTAACATTGGAGTCGCATCCTTCATGGTTTATACTTTTCATGGGTCAACGATTCTTCAATTAGGTGTATACTAGAGTTTCATCCAAAGCTAGATTCATTTTGTTTGACATGGCATTGCCATATAAAAGAATAGCGCAAAAGTCTTTATTAGTGTGGTCATATACTAGGGTTTCATCCGCAAACTTTTAAGATAGAGCCCCCTTGCACACAGCATGATAAAGAGTACCGCGCGAAAGTGATGTTCAGAAGCCTTCATTTAAATAGACCTTTTCATGGTTCTCGACGCCTTCTTGACGGGCAGGCAACGCGGTTAGAAATTACAGTGTTTGAATGGGAATCCGACGGCAGATTTTTTTTTCAAAAAGTTGAATTCTGTACAACTTTTGAATCGTCAGATACTAGGCAAAATGTTTTATTCTCCAAGTTTGAAGAATGTTGGCTAGAAAGCGTTCAGTATGCTTTCAATTTCCCATACATTTGTCCATGAATTTTTCACCGCGAACCACGTCCATTTCCGGGCCACGTCCATTTCCGGAAGAAATATAAGCATATGTATGGAAATTTAAAACGTTATTCTAAATGATCGCTTTCTAGCCTAAGTTGTACAGAATTGATTCAATTTTCGAAACAATTATTTGCCGTCGGATTTCCATACAAACACTGTAATTTCTAACCACTTTGCCTACGCGTCAATTTTGCGTCGAAAACCGCGACAGGGTCAATGGACACACACCAGGATTCCATCCACACACAAACTCAAAAGTCTGAGACAACTTGTACACCATAACGTTAACGAACGCTATACTGCTTAAAAGCTTAATTTTGAACGTTCACATAGTAGAGCCTTATCCACAGATTTAATTTATAGCCTGTATCTCTAAATGTTGCACTTGATAGCATCCATTTAAATGCTATCACACAGAGCGGGTTTCATCCACAGATTTAAGTTAAACAACCTTAATTGTTCAGGATAATAAACAGTACTAACACGGAAAAACTGCTCAATAGCTACCGCCTTAATGTTCACAAACATAAGGGTTTTATCCACAGGATCATATAGTTGATGGATTGACTACAAAGTAAACATCAATATTTGAATTATTTTAATTGCATTTTTTTTTCGGCAGGAAAATCTACTGATTGACGTCTATGGGCTGTTGGCTTTAACGGTTGGATACCGTATCATAGCTTTCTTGTTTCTCTTAAGGACTGCTTTTAAGAAACCTTAAACTATAAGATTTCCCTTGGATTTAGAGAAATGACACCCATCCATCCTGGCCAGCAATAATCTTTAATGGAATGCTCTTTCTTGCTGCAACAACAACAACAACAGCAACAACAACAACAACAACAACAACAACAACAACAACAACAACAACAACCACGACAGATAACCAACAATGTAACGACGAACGTTTTCAAAAAGGTGCTGTCATGGATCACACAAAGGGCCGGACCGGTTTCAGAGACGTGTCAGCAGCGACATTTAGCAAGGACAACGATGTGCCTAGGGTCATGCTGCAGCAACGCGTACCTGAGAATTATTAGCACAGACGAGGAGATTGTCGCTGCTACATTTACATTTTTGTGCGTGTATATGTTATGATTTTGCCCCTGCTTAAAGGAGAAGTTCACTCCAGAATGGCCATTTATTTTCTTTAGGCCAATAAAAAGTTTACACAAAGATATGTTATTCTCCAAACTGGCAGCCTCCAACGTTCACTATAACCCTACGAAATCTTTCCCAAAACTCGACAACTGAACGCCGCCATCTTGGAGCTGGTAATGTATGCGTGACGTCAAAGAGCTCAGCCTTGGAGCTCTGTTTGAGCAAAATGGAGATGCACAAACAGGCATTTTGACAAACAAAAGCCACTACGAAGAAGCAATTGAGTTTTGAGCAAAATGGAGATGCACAAACAGGCATTTTGACAAACAAAAGCCACTACGAAGAAGCAATTGAGTTTTGAGTATTTAAATTTTCCCGCCTAACTTCAGGCTGAGCTCTTTGACGTCACGCATACATTACCAGCTCCAAGATGGCGGCGTTCACTTGTCGAGTTTTGAGAAAGATTTCGTAGGGTTATAGCGCACGTTGGAGGCTGAAATTTTGGTGGATAACATATCTTTGTATAAACTTTTTATTGGCGTAAAGAAAATAAATGGCAATTCTGGAGTGAACTTCTCCTTTAATGGAGCAACGTCACGGGGATTTCGCAGATTTTTGGTTTAAACTGCTCTGAAATTAGTGATAGGCAACTTAACCAATTAAAAAATTATGTTTGAACATCTAAAGGAAGTTATAACCTTAATTTGCGGAAAGAAATCAAGCTACGGCTATAAAAATCGATTTTTTTTTTGGAAGACGCGCGGAAACAACTTGAAAAAGTAAGCCTAACGTTTTCAAGTTGCAATCCATTTGAGCCATCCGCAGCCAAAGGTGCTCGTTAACAGTTTCAGTTCTCTAATATAGCAATTTTTTAATAAAAAGGGACTATTATTTTTAGGTTTCCTGCGAAACGAATATAAATTTTGGCTGTTCAAAACTCTGGTAAAATCCGCCGCTTTCCCTCGAAATGTTCGTGTGCGTGTCATGATTAACAGAGGCATTTAGCTGCAGGCTACAGAAGTATCAGCTGGTTTCTACACGTCTAAATTATAAAAGTGGTAAACTTCAAACTCGTCTTCGAGTATAAAAACGATTATTTTTGTAAGGAATAACTTAGGCTTTGTTCACACTTAGTGCCCGAGCACTGGTACTTGAGCTATGCAAAATTAAAATAGCGCTGTGTTCAGACACAGAAAACCAAAGTACCCGTACCTTTAAGTGCCTGAGTACAAGGTCGAGACGTTGTACTCGGGCACGGGCACCGTGCTCAAATTATGGCGTGGGTTCTTGAAAAAGTAGTATGTTCACATTGCTGCCCAGCGAGAATCGTACTCGGCCACCGTGTCCAGTCACCAAATGTGAACACAACCTTAGAAAATTATTCCTTGCCATGTAGTAATTTATTTGCATAATTTATGTATTTTGAATTGGTAATAAGAGCATGCTTTTCTTTAAACGGGTAACTTATATGATGAAAGTCTGGATGGGGTTTAGCTCATATGACGAATTAGTTGGAATTTTAACAATCAGCTGGGAAATGACGTTTTAATTTTTTTTTAATTGATAGCTTAGATAGAGATTTGCAAAATTTGCTGATAGCCAAGAAATGTGCTAAAATTTTAATCCAGCACCCTATCCAGACTCACACTTATCAGTGATGCGAAAAGAAACTATAATAAATACTGTGTTAGAGCTAAATAAACACTGTTGTAAGTTATTTGGTGCTCACTAACCAATAAACTTGATGTGATTTCTCGCCATACTTCTCTTGTTTGACTTAGGTTACGGCAGGCTCTATAGCTTTTTCAAGGCAAACGATAGGTAGATCGCAAACGAAAGCGTAGTCTAAAACGTAGGTCACTGGTTTAAGTCGTGCTACATTTACTGAAAATCAGTAGGGATCTGCTAGCCAAGGAAAAAGGGAACTACATTTCAGTCTCTTTTTCACAGTTTTATTCGACTGGTTTTCAGATTCTAGCCGTGAGTTCTCAGTATCGCTGCCGGCCCCAAGTTCGTCATCCTGAAATCCAGTGGATCCGGCCACCGTGATTATTAACCAAACTTACGTTAACTAATACCCGAGGCTTTACATTTCTTAAAAAAGAAAGATGATAAACTTCAATATCCAGGTTTAACTACTGTTTTGTTACTGTGATATACACATTTCCTCTTCGTGTCATTTAAGTGATTGCGTTACGTATTTTCTTTTTCAATAAGCCGTAGGTAGCGAGGAATCAAAAGCGCCAATTGGATCGGCTTCTGGTGTGACTGGGATCCTGGAGGTAGAGCAATAATCATGATTAGTGGATTCACCCGATATCCCAGTTAGCCATTTCCCTCGTTTAACAAGTAATGATTCATTTTCGCCTCACCCATTTTGATGTACTTTTTCATCACGTTATTGAAGGACACCGGAAAGTCACCATCTTCAACGACAGACTCAGAATAATTGAAGGAAGTGGTCAACGAATCTATTTTTGATTAAGCACTAATTCTTTGATTTGTCGCTACGGCAATTGTAGCATACAAAAGCCAGTCATTGTTTAATGTTATCTGAAGTCTTCCCGCCTCTTCGCTATTTAGAATATAATTGAGCCCGCGTTTTTTACTGAGCCTGCTAGAATAGTCGGGTAGCTGTGGGTCCGGCAATCATATTGCAAGCATGAAGGTGAGAAGAGTTTAACTCAACGATCATATGGAGAGTCTCACTGAAGTATGGCCACACCACTGGGTGCGGCTTACCAAGGTAAAAGAGCCTACATTCGTAGATACAGGTAAGAGGGAAGAGTCAAGGGGACATGTCCTATGAGTAGTCCTATACGTTTAGCTGAGCAATGCCTACGCAGTCAGTTAGAATTGAACTGAAGTACTTGAGTGACAATAGCATGTTGGTTTTTAAAACCGTATTTATTAACTTGGTTTTCGCTTCTTTTCTTAGAAGAAAACAGTATAGCTAAATTCCTTATTGTTGACAAAAAAATCACAAGCTTGCTAAATGACACATCCTCTTAACAGTCATTGTAAATTAATTCTATCACCATATTGCGCTCGTTCTTCTCTTAACGACACTTTTTAGACTATCACAGCTAAGCTGTCATTTACTTCGAATTTTGAACTTTTTTGCAGCTGGGGGTGTTGCCATTGTTGCCACTACTACTCCTGTTGTAACTGCTTCTGCTTCTGCTTCTGTTTGCGCTTCTGATGATGATGATGATTATAATGATGATACTTCTATGGCGTTGTTGTTTGATGTTTTTGTTGTTGCCGTTTGCTGTTGACACCAGGTCCGCAAAAACCCTCATTTACAGAATACTTGCTTCGTGATCTCCGATGTCTTCTGCCATTTTCACGGTCTTTTGTAAGCTTTTCTCAACAGAAACAGAAACGCTATGATACGGAATCCAACAGTTAAAGCCAACAGAGCGATGATGTCGGTCAGCACTTTATCCTGTCAAAAAAAACAATATAAGATAAGCGATTTTTAACCAGGTCTTCTCTTATTTGCGTTTTGTCTCTTTTTAAAACTGATCTCTTATGGAAACATTCGGCATGAGGCCAGTTTGACATTGTTGAATTCACCATAAGACAAAAAAAGATGGGGGCTATACATTTTACCGCAATAATACCTTAAGAACCTAACACAGCCAATAGACACATAAAAACTAAAGGCTTTTTTAGGGCAATTCGTCCCTGTACTAAAACATTGAGTATTCTAGTTTTGATGTTTTCTTTGCGTTTCTATAAAGGTTTCTAGAGCTTTCGTACTCTCAGAATTATCGCTAAATTTACCAGTCACCATCCTTTTTCGGTACGGAGGGTGAATATTCATGGATGAGAGTAAGAGTAAAACTCTGTGGAAGTCTTCAACGGATTCCGTGACTTTCCACTAATTTTGCTCTAGCGCGTAATTGAGGTCACGTGACATGGGTTTTGCACGTAGGGCAAGTCATTCCAGTCATTCCATTAATTGCTAAGGTATTCGAGAGGATTGTGTATGACCAGCTTTATAGCTTTCTAATTAAAGTGTTTAAAGAGAACGTAATTTCTGAACAACAGTCGGGCTTTCGCTCATTGCATTCAACTGTTACTGCTCTATTAGAAGCTACTGATAGTTGGGCGTTAAATATCGATCGCGGAAACGTTAATGCTGTAGTTTTTCTAGACTTTAAGAAAGCGTTCGACACTGTTGATCATGAAATTCTTTTAACTAAAATGAACATTTACGGAGTTCAAGGAGTAGCTCTTGACTGGTTCAACTCATATTTAACTAGCCGTACACAACGATCCGCGATGTCTTGTTAATGGTTCTCTTTCTCAAACCTGCTTGCTAAAATGTGGGGTACCTCAAGGAACAATCCTTGGTCCCTTATTGTTTCTTATTTACATTAACGACTTGCCCAACTGCTTATCATCATGTCAGCCTAGGATGTATGCTGATGACACCCACATCACATATGCGGGAGCTGATCTGAGCTCTATACAGTCTAATCTAAATCACGATCTAAGTAATTTAAATAAATGGCTTACCTCTAACAAACTTACTTTAAACGCGACTTAAACTGCATTTATGTTGATTGGTTCCAGACAAAGATTGAGTACCCTTTCAGATACACTTGAGCTCTCAATTAATGATGTTCCAATAAATCGTGTATCCTCAGTCAAATCGCTCGGTGTGTTGATCAACGAAAACCTAACTTGGCAAACCCATATTGATAAATTGTCTAAAAAGATTGCATCTGGGATTGGTGCCATAAAACGAGTTAGGCCTTTTGTTCCACCAGCTATGTTGACACTGCTTTATATATACAATGCTCTAATTCAACCTCATTTTGATTACTGCAATCTTGTCTGGGGTAATTGCGGTAAACCTTTGTCGGACAGGCTACAGAAGCTTCAGAACCGCGCCGCTCGCCTGTTAACTTCCTCTAGTTATGATGCTGATGCCAAAGATCTAATACGACAACTGGGTTGGAAAGATTTGTGTACCCAGCGTCAAATTCAGAAAGCCTTTTTTTTAATGGCTTGGTCCCTGAATACCTATCGTCTAAATTTCTAAAACGTAACGGAATGTACTATTCTCTAAGGGATTCCGAAAACAAACTGGTTGTACCTCATCCACGAACTAACTATATGAAAATTTGTATTAATTTTTATTATAACTGTAATTTAGTAGTATCTTCCTGATGTTTTTAACCGTGTATAAAGAAATGTAAGCAACAGCAACAAGAACAACAACAATTTATTAGTTTAAAATAACTTTACAAACCTTGTCTACGCCAATGAAATCAAGAGCTTCATCACCGGTATCAATACAAGATGTACTTGAACGATTATTTTTGACGGCACAAGCTAAAAAGAAGAAAATTAGTAAGCTTATTCACGGGCCGGACTACTGAGACCTAAAACTGATACTTATCAAAACACAGATCGTGGCTGTTGCAAGGCTAATGTAAGCAGAACTTTTAAAATGATTTTACGGTTGAAAAACCGGCCAAATCAATTGTCATTTTCAGTAAAATAAACCCAAAGAAAAAATAGAGCAGATATGGCGCAGTGGTGAGAGCGCTCGCTCCGCCGGCCGGACCTGGCGTAATTTGTGAGTTTGATTTGTTGTTGGTTCTCGTCCTTTCACCGGGTGTTTTAATCAACATTTCTACATTCCAGTTCGATCCGGAAACAATAGATGAATAGCCACTCTGTGGATATGCCATGGCAAATTCATATATATTCTCTTTATTTATTGTTGTTGTTGTTTTTATGCCAAACTTTGTCTAAGCTTGTTACTGAGGAGTTGTTCAGTTTTACTTTCATTCACGTTAGGTAGCAAAACTCGCTAATTGTCAAACTATTTTAGTTACTTACTGATATTTCCATATCCGTCCCATTGGTTCACGATTAAAGCTTCAAATCCGTAGTTAAACCAGGACAAGTACTGTAGCCATGACAACCAGTCTGGTATAGTTCTGAAATAAACAAAAGGGCAACAGAATTTACGGTCTTAACGGTTTAAGTTGCAAATAAGAATAATTTTCACCTGTTTGTGGAAGTATCGGCTTTTGTGTACATTATATTAGTATGGATCGTTTGAGTAAGATAAGACAACGTAAAACTTACGTGTTTTTGACGTAGAAGCCACCAAGTAGTAACAGCGGCAGAATTAAGGGTGCACTGATAGCTGAGGCGGCTGCCACGGTTGGCGACATTGTGGACACGATGTAACCTGAAACAACGAAGAATATATAATAGTGATACATCCAGGTGTATTATTTGCCGACACTACCAACCTTACGAAACAAGAAACAATCAAATAGGAAACCTCTTTACTAAAGTATATGCAACAAACAGACGAGGGGCTGCTTCAAAGCACTGGGGAAAAAGTTCGTGAACGGTTCGCCTAATCAGCCAATTAACGGCTTTTATTCATTCAAATACAGCAAAAACTCATTTAAAAAAGGCAGTTTGTACGTAAACAAACCGTAAGAAACAGCGACCATGCTGACCAAGGCGAGTATTCCATAAGCAAAGAAAAACCTCAGCACTTGGTCTCGCAAACCTGAAAAAAGATACACATTTTAGGTTTTAATAACAAATAAAACATGAAAAATGAACTAACTACAGTAGAATTCCGATTTCTGGAACCTTAAGAGGAAACGAAAAATGCTTTGGGAAATCGTGAGGTTGACCTGAAAATCGAGGGGGGGGGGGGGGATTACAGAGAAGTACTGTCCAAGAGAAACAAAAATTGGTTTGAACTTGAGAATTGGGAGATTCCAGAAACCGAGGGTTTAAGAAATCGGGATTCTACTCTACTTACTTTGTTTTGTAAGATATAAAACTTATGAATTCAACTTTACTCCATTTCCCTTTCGGCGAGAGCTGGGTGTATCTAGTTTCCATGCCAGCTATTTCTCTGTTCACATTATGAAGCGTACGAAATAACACTGTATAAACGTTGAGCAATTTTAATTAATATTAACAGCCCCATTACTGTCTACTCACCGATCATCCAGTACGCAATGGCAACCAAAATGAGAGGATTAAAGAGAAACAGAGGTGCCTGCAATGAGACAAAGTGAAGTTAACGAGCGAGACCGTACGGATAGTTCAGATTTTCGTTTGAAATTATCAGTATCCGAGATGGCGGCTGTGTTGTAAAAAATATCAAGAGCTCCAATAGGATTTTAATTCAAGACTTTTGCTTTACCAGTGCGATGCTTGACGGTTTATTGAGCAACAAGGTCGCATTCCTTGGAGAGTTGGCTAATTTTAAGACAATCCTGACCTTTTAACGTTTCAGCGATCAATTGTTTCTCTTGAAAGTTATGCGGTAGATTGCACCACGTACTCACCTCAGCAAAGGTCTTGGACAGGAAATATACATCTGTTCGATACATTCCATTGTGGTGTTCTCTTAAAAACACAGAAAGTTCCACAGGAAATGTCTGACCAAAATAAAATAAAAAAGTAAGAGTTTGATTTAACACACAACCCGTTGAGACGTCCTGTTTTATATTCTGCTTAGCCTGTGACGGAATTTGTTTTGTTAATTTAAATTCGGGAGATACAAGGTTTATCTGTGACATGAAAGTGATAAATTCTGATACAAAGTCACAAAACAATTAAAAAGCAAAAGAAAACATTCAATAAATTAAGATATTGACAGTTTTTTTTACTGTGAGGGCAAGTTAATCAAAATTAACAGTAAACAAATATTTAAACCAGCATCGCTCTTTACTATGGATCACTCCAAAAGACTATTGCCCATACCTTGCAATTGGTAAGGGGAAACATATCTTTAAAGCCTGGCACATCTTGATTCGTTTGTGCCCTTTAATTGTCCTTATCATAAAGGTTTGTTAGCACTTCTTTGCATTATGTCTTGGTTTTTTCAATGTTTATCAAATTTAAATGACCACTGCTATACTCACAAAGATTACGGATGCGATGTTGTTAAATGTGACGGACGTTAACAGGAAGAATACTGCACCAGATACGTTCGTAATGCCTGCTTGGTTGATATCCGTTTGAAAGTAAATTATTCCCGCTATCAGACCTATAAACTAAGGAGAAATATTAAAACAATAAGAATTATAATGAACGTTAGAATGTGTGTAATTTTGATTTGTGGAGCAAACGATGGAAATGATAATACTCACTATGCTCTGGTAGAGTCTGATTCTAAAAATGACAACATCTCGATTAAAAGTGAGCCACGATCGCCAGAAAACTGAACGGAACTGTTTGCACCAGGACACTTTGTACCTAAAGAGAAACAAAAACGATAGGTAAATAGACAAACAAACGGACCGACGAACGAACGATTGAACGAAAAATCGAACGAACAAACGAATGAACGAAGGAAAGAACGGACGAACGAACGAACGAACGAAAGAACGAAATAACGAAAGAAAGAAAGAACGGAAGAACGAAACAACGAACGAAAGAACATAAGAACAAAAGAGCGAACGAAAGAACAAGCGAACGAACAAACGAATGAACGAACAAAAGAACGGATGAATGAAACAACCGTCGAACAAAAGAACGAACGAATTAACGAACGACAAACAAACGAACGAATGAATGAATGAAATAAATACATTGATAACCTAATAAAAGCTTTTGATTTCTGTGCAGAAGAGGAACCTTGCATTTTATATACAAGCATATTATAAACATGCAAAAAGGGTATCTTACGGTGAGCGAGTGTAAACGTCATCTTTGAAGGAGTCCTACAAACAAAATAAAGATTTTTAGTACATTTCATCTTCATAAAATAATTCTTGACCATATGATGAGCGGTTAAAAGCGAGTAAGTAATATATGTTAGGCCGCTTCGGGTCGAAGAGTTTCTAGCTATAGACTACGAGAAGTCGGGTTTTGCTCCTGAGATCCTACGCCCGACGGGAATTTGCCTCTCACCCTCTCACCGCTCTACTGTATCTCGATCCCCATCATTCGCAATCGTGTTTTCGCGACGCAAGCTTTGAAATGAAAGAGAGTGTGTAAAGAGTTGCGTGACGTGACCCATTTTTTCCTACCCGTCTTTCGGCAGTCTCCGGCTCCGTGACCTCGGCTTCATTCGCGCTGTATACATCACAGATATCCTGAAAGAAAACATTTAAATAAACAAAAATGCTGACTAATGAAAAAACTTAGTGACTCACTAATCCTGATTCGCTCACATGCGTTTTCCGCGCTTTGCGGGGTCCACTTGTATTTGCTTTGTTCAACTTTGTGTTTTGATTGGTTGACTGGATTTTTGGGCCTTTTGTCATTGACTTAAGTGATTACTTTAATTCTGGTTTTAGGAAACTCGAAAACTGCTCTGTCACAAATTCACACGAATACATGTATGTGCATTCTAGATCACTTTACGAACATATTCATGTTACACTGGAGTGTTGGCGCGTGCAGAATGCCAACCAAGCAAACAGATGTAATTTCTAATATTGATGATAACAAAGATTGACGGATCTAACCTGGACTCTCTTGCGACAATTTTCCTCGTCACCAGGCACAATGGCCAACGTATGAACGAAGTGATCAGCAGGGTTAAAGTTTATGGGACAGGGATAACCCAAGCTGTTGAAATAAGCCAAGGAAGTAAAGAGTGTTTCTTAGTGGGACTGTCCACATGTCCATATTGTACATTTAATTTCTCCCCATTTAATAACACGCGAACTTCAACTCTGCGCAATCAACGGGGTAAGTTCTTCGCTGCCGTCAATCATTTAAGCGGACCTCTCAGGAAAGTGAAGCTCGCATCATCCAGCTAAAAAGGTGACGTCTGTCGGTTGTGATTGGTAGATGTCCATCCTTTTGTTTGTTTCAGTCTGTTCTTTCAAGGTTCGTTGGCTGTCACCATAATTATGATTGACGGCAGCGAAAAACGCAATATAGTTTGATGGTTTTGAAGTTAAAAGTAATCAATAAGTAAATACGCTACACATAAAATTATCGATGACATAATTCAGTGGCAAGTTTCGGATGAGGGAAGACCACAGGCAGCCCAAGCTAACGATAAGAGCCACAGCACTCTAAGACTCAATTTATAAGGATTTGTATGGGAATGAAACAATTTTCTTTTACGATATAGAAATTCGAACGTTTTATGAATTAAATTGACTTACACTGTTGCTGTGTCGTGTTCTTTCTTGTTTGCCAGCTCCTCGGGCCAATTTGAAGCGATTTGGACGAGTTATTGCTTTGCGAAATTTTGAACACGTGTACTTTATTAAATATTCCCAAGGCTGGAAACTATTTTCGACAGCATCACACTCGAAGCGAAATATCTTTCGTGAAATTGGTTAAATTGCTACAGAATTTCCAGCACCGTAATCTCCAGTAATTTCTCTTTCCTATCGTTGTCCATTTGGTTCCGAGTGCACTAGAGAAGCGTAGAAAATTCTTCCAAAGTGCGATTTTTGCTTTTCTTGTTATGCGCGGCCCATCAAACCACACACAAAATGGCGTCAGGTCGACAAAATCGCCCTCAGTGGTGGAGGGCATGGCGATATTGTCACTAACTCTTAAATACGCTGTGGGACCCGGAGAGGTCGATTTTCTACCGGAAATAGAAAGTCACCAACACGTGATTTCTTAAACACCGTTTTCTATTTCCGGTAGAAAATCGACCTCTCCTGGTCCCACAGCGTATTTAAGAGTTAGTGACAATATCGCCATGCCCTCCACCATTGAGGGCGATTTTGTCGACCTGACGCCATTTTGTGTGTGGTTTGATGGGCCGCGCATAACAAGAAAAGCAAAAATCGCACTTTGGAAGAATTTTCTACGCTTCTCTAGAGCACTCGGAACCAAATGGACAACGATAGTAAAGAGAAATTACTGGAGATTACGGTGCTAGAAATTCTGTAGCGATTTGACCAATTTCACGGAAGATATTTCGCTTCGAGTGTGATGCTGTCGAAAATAGTTTCCAGCCTTGGGAATATTTAATAAAGTACACGTGTTCAAAATTTCGCAAAGCAATAACTCGTCCAAATCGCTTCAAATTGGCCCGAGGAGCTGGCAAACAAGAAAGAACACGACACAGCAACAGTGTAAGTCAATTTAATTCATAAAACGTTCGAATTTCTATATCGTAAAAGAAAATTGTTTCATTCCCATACAAATCCTTATAAATTGAGTCTTAGAGTACTGTGGCTCTTATCGTTAGCTTGGGCTGCCTGTGGGAAGACATTAAACTTGAATTAAATTTCATTTGTCGACTATAATTAGCCCGTTTTAGTCGTGTCCAAGTTTATCTTCATGCACTACCCCGGCAGCATTTTTGTTGCGGTGTTCTGTCGCTTTAGACAGAAAAGTTATCTTGATGCTTGGTTAAAAGAGCAAAAACCTCGCCCCTTTGAGTCATTTGCCTCAAACATAAGCATTCATCCTTCAGTAGAAGTATCTTCAATTAGTCTGTCATAGACTAAACCTATTGACACGTTAGTAAAGATTTTACATTTCTTCTTTTACATTTTTATTGGTCTGTAAAAAAATGTCAAGAAAGCAATATCTAACCAAAAAAGTAGGGAGATGGCCTTTATCAATGACAGATCAAAATTGATTACAAATCAAGGCCTCGCTTTGTAAAAACTTGATTTGCAAATGATTCCGATTCCTCATATCACAAAAGTAGGGAATACGAGAGCTCGGGCCATTAACAGTCTGTTATAGAAACGTGTTTGATTTGTAAAGTAGACATACCCGTCAAAATACTGGATGGGGTCAGCTCTGGTGCCCATGTAAGCTGTTCTTCCCTCAGCTAATAAGAGGATACTAAGAAGAAGGGAAAAAAATGACTAAGTTGATTGACAATAGAACTAGCATGTTAAAAATAGCATATAGACTAGTTATCACTTGTTGTGAAATTTGTATTTTCAGCATTTGAAAATGTAAAAAGGTAAAACTAGCCTGAATTACAGACGACTTCCTCTGGTCGCGTGCTCCCGAGAAAAGCCGTTCTTTTTCCCGATCCCGGGAGCGCGCGATCAGAGGAAGGCGTCTAAAACTCAACAAGCTAAATAAAAAATTAAAACCAAATTCCGGGGCGGACAATATACCAATTTTCACACTGTCAAGTCACTGTGCATTCTTGTTAATATTCCCGTTTTTGGTATAATGCTGCCTTGTTTTGAATGTCAATTTTTTTGCTCCGGTTTTTCCTCGTCCGAAGTTCAGCTGGTTTCCGCGTTTCTGGATAAACAAACTCCGAGATGGACTTTATTTTACCTGTCAAACATTGCGTAAACTTCAGAGGAAGGTTGATGAATCGTACAAATGATGGTTCTGCCTTGTTCTGCTAACTGCTGCAGTGCTGCGATTAAACTCTGAGCCATGAAGGAATCAAGACCGGAGGTAGGTTCATCAGCAAACAGTACTGGAGGATCTGTAATAACCTGATAATTATCAAATGACCATATCAGCACAGTTATGGAAAATATTTTATTACTCACCTATAATTAAGCAAGCGAAAAACGACGGGCTAATACTCGAAGTCAAACGTTCACTTTTTAAATCTTATACTACGCGCGAAAATAAAGTTATATTACGAAAATAAAGGTCCGGATGACGGTATTAGGTTGGAGTAATCGCGCGCAGTCGATCGTAACATTTCCCCCGATCGCCCGCTGACTGACATCACCGCCTTCGCTTAACTGAACGCGTTTCCTTATTTCGTAGCCTACAGTTAAAGTTTTGTCCAATTATCAGCTATCAGTTTAACCCCATCTAGTCCCTCACAACTGTGTACATCTATTAGATCTTGTTGTCTGACATTTTAGAATAAAGTTGATTTTAGAATAAAGTTGAAAAAGGAACGACATTATAGCCAACTACCGTAAAATTCCGGTTATAAGCCCCCCTCCCCCCGCTTATAAGCCCCCCCCCCGGTTTTAAGCCCATCTACATGGAAACAGAAAAATACATCCGATTATAAGCCCCCTCTGCTGGATGACAGTACTGAACAGGGCTAAATATTGCTTTATTATGCGTTTTTAACTTAAAAACGTATTTCGATCAACACTCCAGTGGGTCGTTTTGAAACGTTTTTTTTTTACTCCGCTTAGAAGCCCTCCCGGATATAAGCCCCTCCGCTTATAAGCCCACACAAAACCCCTTACGAAGTTGTATAAGCCCAGGGCTTATAACTGGAATTTTACGGTATGATACACCACGGGGGAATTTCCACTCATACCTCTGCAGCAAATGACAGTCTTTTCTTTTCTCCTCCCGAGATCCCTCGCAATCTTCCTGGTATTCCAATGTATGTGTCAGCGCACTTGGTCAGACCAAGCTATAAAAAATAATAATAATAGTAATAGCAGTAATTAGCACCCAGGCGTCCTCTTCCCGCTCCCGCTCAACTAATTTGGCGTGAAAATTTTTTATGACGTCACAAAGTGACATGACATGCAACCCGTCCAAACTTCTAACGTGTACTTCGCGCGGGAGGAAGAAAACGGCTGGGGTATAAAATAAATTGTTGACTTGCTTATTTTTTTTTATTTTATTTCAAATCCAAGCATATGGGTCATGTCCAGTTTCTTGATGAAATACTAAGTTCTTCCAAAGAGGGCTCCAAAATATATGTTTATCAGTGAAAGCTAGAAAAAGGAAACTAGATTTCGATTTTGTGACTAAAAGAGTAGCTATTTCAGAATTATTTAGTTTTTGTTTTGTCTTGTTTCATTAACCAGAAATGTGTTTGCACTCAGGTCAAAGTCGCTCACACGTTCAGAGTTTGTTCCTGGATCCGAAGCGCATTCATAGGGTGTAGTTGAGAGATATTTCATGCATCATACCTGAAGTATTACTTCCTCGACGCGTTCTTTCCGTTGTTTGTTGGGAACGTGCTTTTCCATGCGTAAGAAAGCCTTGAAAAGTGAGAATCACAAGTTAGGACCTACAAGTACTGATTACTTAAGCGAGCTAAAGTGAGCTCATATTGACTATTGATGTTTAGGAGGCCTCTACACGATGCACGCTTCAGTTTACGTCTTCCACCGCTGATGTAATATCATGAAATCAAACACGAGCGACAGTGTTTCATCGGGATATATCCAAACACCGAGAAGATAGTTGAAAACACGATGCGCAGCGGAGCATTTTTGACGAAATTCGAGGTGTTTGGATAGCCGATGAAACACTGTCGCGAGTATTTGATATATCTTTTCAATCGAAGCAAAAACTACGGAGTACACGGAGAAATAAAATCGTAAATATCTATGCAAATTAAGACCGGGTATCCAAACCTCCTTCACAGTTATAATTTTCTCTGTTTTAACTTGATGAATTATTAATGAGTTTGGGAAATAATTTTGACGCATACCTGAAAAGTCAGATGTTCTCTGACTGTCAGAGATCCAATGAAGAGATCTTCTTGTTGCACATAAGCAGACAAGGCGTTGATCTCTATTCCAATTGGACGATCGTTAACCTCTACAGTACCTCTTACGTCCATCTGACCGATGTTTCGGTGCGCTAATACATTCATCAGCGTGCTTTTGCCGGCCCCGCTATAAAGCAAAATCGATATTGATATGATTCACTCAGTACACGAGAGATTAATGAATACAATCTTTGTACCGGTATGACAGCTTTAGCTAGTTGGTGATTCTATTTCAATTTGCAGTATATCAAGCTTATTACGTAATTCATCAAAATATTATCGTGCAAAAAAATAGGAGTATCCACACGACAACATCATGATCAACAGAAGCAGTGGCCAAAACAACAGCTTTACAGAGGAACACCACCTCCACCGACTCTACCACCACTAATGACAACAACAACCATGATACCAACGGTAACAGAAAAAGAAACGTCAACTTAAACAACAACAACAAACGCAACCCTCAACCCACCTGCACCAACAGAAAACAATGACAACAACAGTAACGGGAAAAAAGCAGTAACAACAACATAAGACAACCGTTGCAGCAACAAAATAACACATGGATATAGGCATTCCTCGGAACGGCTGGCTCACCCAATTCATGTAAATGAAAAGTCAACATTCTAAGTGTCATGTATGATGGTTCATCCAGATGGAGCCTGGTTACCTACTAACGAACAAATTTAGCCTGAGAGCAGGCCGCCATGCATGTTTAGAGATATTTCGCATATAGACAGAATTTTCTCCTACCTGGCGCCCATTACAGCTAACAAAGAACCGGCCTCAACGCTTCCGCTGACTGAAGAAGAAGAAGAAGAAGACAGTTATCAGGCAGCGAAACAAATATCATATATATGGATATAGGAAATTGCCGAGTTTTTCTTTTCCCGAATTGTGTACTAGCTCCAGGGCGTAGCTAAACGTTTAGACGCTGTACTTCCACGAGAACGTCAAACTTTTTCCGTTACACCTACATGCGAACCCTGTGGCCCGAGTAATTACCGTGGAATCTAAGTTTTAAAATAAAACGAGTTTATAAAGCAAAACTATTTTATATTTGAAATGGCATATTTTGCAGCAAGAAAATTATTTTCTCTTGTATGCAGCCATCACTACAAAGGACCAGATTTCAGCGCTAGCTGATGAGCTATAAATTCACAGAGCGAAAAACATACGTGAAACGCGGAGATTGACGCTTATTATTTTGCAATAATGAATTCATCGATCGTTGCAAACAGAAGTAAAAACACGGTAACTACTGCAGCTTTATTTTAAGCGATTCTGGGGATTTTTGACATGTCCGGCCGCAACGCAGGCCACCTAAAATCTGCTCAGTCTCAGTCTATTAAATAGGTAAAGGCAACCAACTGCATATAATTTACATGTGTGATCGGCAAAAGTAAGCCGAGTACGTGCAGCGCAGTGGCAAGCAGCGTCCGTTATCCAACTTTGATCACGTGGCTGAGTAACGCGCATCGCACACCTGTTCCCTCAGTTTCATTTCGTTGGCAAAGAGCCAGTGAAATCGAGGCAATCTTCCGTTATTGTTATGCAATCTTCAAAAATTTGGACAGCAATATAAAGTTGCCAACCACCTAAGAAATGGGGAAATCGAATTCTGACAAATGGAAAGTATTTAACTAGTTTTTTTTTACTGTTGGATTTTCGATATCGTTCGATTTTGGCAGAAATCAAATGGGACGAAACGCCAGAAATGACCTTTAAGAATTAATTCTTGGTCTCTTATATTTTTATGCAACTGATCTTAAAGTAAAAGGGTAATGACTTGATCATCTAAAGAAACTGAAAATGTAAGATTCACACAGTTTATAGAGTTTTGTGGGTATTAACAATCTTTTAGACGCCATGCAGAAGCAATTTCATTCTCGACGCATTTAGCATTTGTTTAGGGCTGATTGCGTGCGTGTGTGCGATTTGTTACAAGTCACCCGTAAACAAAACGTCAACGCAAAGCTTTCTGCAGAAATTCACTTACCATTGAACAAAACTTGTTTGGTTGTCGGTCTTTCGTTTTCCTTCGATCCAAAACACAATCGCTTCAAGAAGGAAGGCCCAGGCAGCTCAACAAATACATCAATGTTCTCCCAGGAAATAGAAACCCTTTCCCTTTCGATAGCTTTGGCTCTAGGAATCCCATTTGCTCTTGAATCCCTGTAGTCTGAACTGAATGAAAGCCCACTGTCTATAGAGCCTCCAGGGTCGAACGTGGAATATCCCTGAGCTTTGGGAGCTTTTCTGCTGTGGAGAAGCGATTGAGATTTGCCGTTGTACGTGTCTCCCATGACTCGGCTGAAAACCGACTTCTGTAAGACCCTGTAACCTTTCGTGTATATAATGCTATTGTAGCTTTTCTTCAAACAAGATTATGTTACCACGCTGTCGACGTAAGTCGGGCCGGGTGGAAGGTCACCTTGAATCACGTATTGTTTTTTACGCAGTGATAGGTATGGTTTTATTTCTTATTCTCGCGCTTTTTCGTAAAGGCAAGATACAAGAAAAACGCAAAATAAGAAAGCATTACAAAGATCACGTACCACATGGCATCTTCCATAGACCGTATCGAGTAAGAACTGACTACGAGCAGTGATGCCGTAAAGTTACTATTAATCAATATCAAGTCGCACATCCGGTTACAGTATTTTTCTAGTCTCCTGCCTTTGCAGTTGTTTGCCCGCCTCCGTCACCAAAAGAGCATTGCGTGACAAGCACAACAATGGCTGCGAAAGAGACTAGCCTTTTTTAAAATTCTTTTTCACGCGCGTTTTATGACTTCCTAGACTACTCCCTCCTGGAGACGACAATTATTTACTAAAATAGAGACCATTTCAAAAGCCTAATTTTCAATTAAAAAAGTTTTCACGAGGCAATGTTTCCTTGCAAATTGCAACGGAACGATGACGACTGAAAAACACTGCTAGCTTGCGATTAGCATGTCACACGCAGCAAGTCGTCACGCAACGTTACGAAAAGTATAGTTTTAAAACATAATTTCTTGCAACGGAAAATCTTGTTGCATTGTAGGGTGTTGCACTTGGAGTATTTTTGGCAACTGGCAATGCAACGTTTGCTGCGGTGTATTGCCAGTTGCCAGACTACGGAGAAGCTCCATCCGAAAGGGGTGTAGGTGTATAACAGGGAAGAGATTTCACGAGTTAGAGAATACAAAAGGGTTGGGAAAATTGTCCTTTAGGTATTTAAAGGGACCTTTTAGAACATTTCGAGCGGACCCACCGAACGGACAATTCATTTTAGTATTCAAAGAGGTGAAATATTAAGAAAATAAGATGCAGTGTCCCTTGTACTGGAATGTGAAAGGGGTATCATTTTATTTTTCTATCGAAGGTATGAGAAAGAAAACCTTTTCTGTCGAAAATGGTATATAATTGTTAAGGGGTTAGACCTCGGGACTATGACTGCCCAAGCAAATTCTTTTTGAGTATCCCGCGGGTATCTGGGTAGGAAGAGAGCAATGCAAATGCCTTATTTTGACCGTTTTTAGCTAATAACTAAAACAAGACCATACAGTTGGCCGTTTTTAATGTACTTATTTGATTGGCGTATAATTATAAGGCTAAAAATTATAAAAAAATATGTATATAAAACTGATAATACTAAATGTTCTCGACTATGTCATCATAATTATATTTAGACAATTAATGAAAATACTATTTACAAACGTTTTAGAGGCACCTTAAATAAATAAAAAGAGTGCCTTTGTAGTCTTTTTTTTTTTTTTTTTTTTATTGCCCGGGGGGGCGGGGGGGGGGCTGTTTGTTTGGTTTTCCCCCCCCCCCCCCCGGGGGGCCCGGCCTCCGGGGGAACCTGCCACACGGAAACCGGGAAAGCCCGGCCTGTATGGGCCACTAGGCTCGAAGCACTTGGCTAAATAATGTTCGGCAGGGACAACGGAATTTTATCTCAATACATATTGCTTCCACGACATGGGGGGAAAAAAAAAAAACCCCCCAAAAAAAAAAAAAAAAAAAAATTTTTTTTTATAAAAATTTTAGACACGGTTTAAAAAAAAGTTAAAAAAGCTCAAATGTTTGTCTAGAAAAAAAGGGAAGTGGGTTAAGGAGAGCTTCTAAACAACTATTGAGCTCGGCGCGACCTTACTTCGCTATATAGTGATGCAGTTTCCAACAATTCTCCTATTCACTGTTCAGCGAATAGCAAGGAAAACAATCTAACTGAATAACATGGATGTTCACTGTTCCTTATAAGCTCTTCTAAGCAAGAACAAGAACGAAATTAAACGAAATCCAACCAGCAATGCCAGAAGACAGTAAATGTCAAACGAGAGGTTGTCCTGAAAGAAACAAAGAGAAAAAAAGTTGCATCGATAAACAATGAATTATCGATTATGTGGGCATGCGAATAATAGGAAGACATAATTGGTGTTGGAGCAGTTTTCGATTGAGTGTCGTAAAACCAAAACCAAAGTAACTACTCTGGCCAATAACAAAGGCCGTAGAGCAACCCATTGTCCAATCAAAACTCGAAGCAATTACACGAAGCGCGGGAAAACTTGAGCGAGCAAGTCACGATTGGTTGAGAAATTGGCGCGAGACTTTTAAGCCAATCACTGAGCGTAGTAATGCAAAACAAAAGTAAACGCAAATTACTTTCGACACTCAAGTGAAAATCGCTCTAACTTAAGAGACAAGATAACCAAAAAAGGGAGATTATACGGCGAAGCAAACAAACAAACAAAACAAACAACAGACAGACAGACAGACAGACAGACAATCAAATAAACAAAACTGATATTCGCTTACTTTATCAAATCCAAGGAATTTGATAGCCTCATTTCCATTCGGTATACAAAACCCTCCCACTCCCCCAAAAGAACTGTTTAATATCGCTGACGTTTGTATACCAGTCGTATTTGCTCCAAGATCACAATCTAAAAATAAAATGGGAAAAATATTTTATTCATTTTATTTCTTCTAAATACACTTAGCCAAAATATAGTTTTCAGTGCGCATCTTACAGCAGAAGAGGTGAAAACGTCTGCGTAGTATGTTTTATCGACACCTATCTACTGGATAGCGACTTATCAGAGGTATAGCGTTATTCCCCCTTTACGTAACTGGGCCCAAGTGTACAGCTGGGAAACTTTTCAAAATGCTTAGGGGGTGAGGGGTGGGAAAGCGGCTACAAGGTTCTCCATTTGCAATAAGTTAAGCCAAAAGACTGCTACCAGGAAACCACGGCCGAAGCGAATAATTAGATATATTCCCACTCCTCCCGCGTGAGGTGCTAGTCCATTACAGGTCCACCCTCCCCCCCCCCCCCACCCCCCACCCAAAACAATTATGACAAGTTTGCCAGCTATACACTTGGGCCCAATTGCTCAAAGGGGGAATAACGCTATCCCTCGGATAAATCGCTATCCAATGGATAGGTGTCGATAAAACATCCTACGCTATCCTGCGGACATTTATTTATCCAGTGGATGGCATTATCCATCATTTGGATTACCGCGGTTTAGGTGGAGTCAGACACTGTGAGAGTAAAGTTCTTTCTCAAGAACACAACACAATGATATCAGTGAATGCTGGAGCCCGCCAGATAGGTGGTCCAGCAATCTAACCGCTGGGCCACCGCGTCTCCCATAGTAAACGAACTACAGAAAAATTGGTCAAAATTATTCTTACTACACATACCTATTGGTCCAAAATCTTTCCATTGATTGATAATAAGAGCCTCAAAGCCATACATGAACCATGAAATGTACTTGAGCCACACAAAATACACGGGCACAGTTACGTTCTATATCCGAGAGAAAGAAATATTAGAATTCAACATTACAAGCCCACTGCGTAAAAGCAGTGTTTTCGTTATTCTAACACATCCATGATAATGATCTATTGGGATCTGAAGGAATTTTTCCACTATGGGAAATTTGTGTGCATGCTGCGGTATAACGAGTATCGCAAGGAGCGGAAACGAGTAAGGAGAATCTGTATGTAAACATTGCGGTTTCAGGGGTTTTACAGTGTTGTAAAACCCCTGACACCGCAATGTCATGCATCACCAAATTCTCCAAACAAGTACATGTACTTTAAGAAAAGGAATTCGTATAAAACCGAGAAATGAGTATTCCTAACTTCAATTGACGACTTAGCTTGTTCCAGGCGTTCGATTAGGTAATAAGCAATGCAAAAAACGAGACTATATAGCAGCTGGAACGGCGATTGAAAAAAATGGCTTTTTTTTTGTCGATTGCCGTTTTTTTTTCTTCCTCTACAACTAATTGAATGCCTGGAACAGGCTTTTGACGACTCAAAGAGTAAGTCCTCATTTCCTTATTTCCAAAATAATTGTGCTGCTTTGTTCTTGCAAGCAAAGTGATCAGGTCTATGTTTCCAGGTTTGCTCAGGTCATGGTTAACATGCACTTCTAGTATTACAAATGACTTACGTATTCTTCAAGAAGAATCCTCCGAAAATCAAGAGAGGTAACATGAGTGGTGGACCAAGAGACGTCGCAGCGGGTATGGTTGGTGCGATTGTTGATATGATATAACGAAACACAAAAAAAAAAAAAAAAACCGCGGAACAGGAACAAGATTATATTAACTGAAATAATGACGACAAGGCAAGACATATCAATAAGACTGTTCGGCATAGGACATCGCTTTGAGTGCAGTTTATTCGCAGTAGTTTTGTTAATGTCCAGTGGTATACAGTGTAGCTGTGAGAGACTTAGACACAAACAATATTGTACTACATGAACTCGCATGTTCACAAAAATTTTTTTAATAACTGTAATACAATTGTATAAAAAAGCTTACCAAACGAGACTGCCACGTTAGTGAGTAGAGCCACAACACCATAACAAACTAGGAAATGCCAAAAATCCTGCCGCAAACCTGTTGAGAAAAAGAGAAAAGTTATCCAATTGTTTTAAACGTGTTTTAGAAGTGAGAATGAGATAATGAGTTAACGATCCTCGACATGCAAAAGCTACTTGGAAAAAAATTCCAATTTTTCCCAGCAGATGTCAAACCTATGACCTTCTGCAAACCGGTCGGATGCTCTACCATTAAGCGACGGAAGACTCATAAAATTGGCCATATAATTATCTGTAATTAAATTAAATTAAATTAGATCAAATTAAAAATATATATTAAATTAAAAAGAGACGCCATCTTTTCTTCCTTTCTTTTGATTTTAAGGTCCAGAAGAAAAACAACTGAACATATCTTTTTGGACCATATGAAAATAAAATCAATGTCACAACGTTGTGGTTAGGGCATGGACAATTTTTCACACTTGTCAATGGTAAATGCTAGTTTTCGTATGAAGCAAGGTGTACTAACCAATCATCCAGTACGAAATAGTGGATAATAGCAATGGAGTGATGATAAAAATGGGCACCTGTAAAAGAATAATGGTTTAAGCCCTAAGTACACTCCCATTAGGTTTGTGACTATATTAATAAGTGATGCACTTGTTAGTACTGTAAGTAACGTGTATTGTATGTAAGTAGTAAGTAGTCTTTTGAAATAATTAATAAATTAATACAATGTAACTTATTGTAGCGTAAGCAATTAATTGTATTGTAACAGTAAGTAATTATCCGGTAAGTGATGTAGGTAATTGTCCCGTAAGCAATGTAAGTAGTTGAACTGTAAGTTGTTTTTTTCCCTGTGTTTTGCAATAATAATAATAATAAAAAAGGTTTGTGACTATATGAGAGATTAACAAAATCGGACGATAAACACAGTAAAATATCCAATCGTTTTTGAGTTCAGTTCTTTATAGTTATAATAACAACAGAGCTCAGTGAGTTTCACCGTGAGCACATATTTCTCATGCAGAAAAATCCCGTTTTCTTGAATCTCCAGGGGAAAAAAAAAAGAAATGTTTCAAGAAGTTGGGAGGTTCGCGTAATCGGGGGTACTGAGAATTGCAGAGAAGTACTATCCAAGGGAAACGAGAATTAGTTTGAGAAATTGGGAGTTTCAAGAAACCGAGGGTATGAGAATCATGATTCTACTGTATTTACATTCCGTTCCGGGTGGCGGGGCGGTTCTGTTCGCCCCTCGGGGTTGGCTGGTGGCGGGCGGTGTCTGCTGGTCTCGTCTCTGCGCGTCCCCCCTCGGGCTCCGCCTTGGGCCTTGTCGTTGGTGTGGGGGGCGGCGGTGTCGGGCCTCTGTCTCGTTCTCTTGGTCTCCCGGGTTCTCGGGGTCCCTCGCCCGCCCGGCAATATAAAGCTTGTGAGGCCAAGTTGTAAAAGGGGTGCCGCTTCAGCTAAAAGTGTGGTGAAGAGCAAGCAGGTGGGTTGGCCGTTGGTGGGTGGAATTCTTTTGTGATCCGAAGGCTTATTATGTTCAAATTAAGGGTGTATACACCTTGCCCTGTGGTCATCAAAGGAGATAAGAGAATCTGCCATCTTACCAACAATGACAATTACTAAAAAGGAGACCAAAGATTGATATAGAATGCTATCCACTTATTAATGAGCAAAAAAATGCCGTTTAAAGGAGCTATGTCGCGGTATTTACAATAAGTCATTTTTTCTGATTTCTTTCAAATTAAAGGAAACCTCAAAATAATAGTTTTCTAACATAGAAAGGCACCACGGAGTAATAAGAAACCGAAAATAATCGAGGATGATTTCGACTGATGAAGATTAAGACGGATAACGAATGTATCCTGAAGAAAAATTGCCAACTGTTTCAAGTTGTTTTGTCCGTGACGTAGCTCCTTTAAAGATGAATTCCAGTCCGTACTGCGCAATCTCGGCTGCAATGTTTATGTGAGCCCACACGAAGGGAATGTTTACAAGCAAAACTAAAAATTCCGCGACAAACTTACCTTTTTCTTCATTATTAACGCCAGATATCCTTGCAGAACAAATAATAACGAGTAGAAGAACCTTGACGCTATTTCAAACCGACGTTTTAGCTCATCGGAACTTCTTGAACGAAACGAACTGTAATGGCGGACTAAAAAACGTCATGTATGCTGTCACCGAAGTGTAACGTTTCAACGAATTCAAAACAAAAACGTAAACAAAGCCCGAGTCTGCGCAGTACGGACTGGAAATCATCTTTAATAGTATCTCATACCTCTGATAACGTCTTTGCCAGGTAGTAAACATCTGTTCTGTACATTCCATTTTTGTGTTCCCTTAAGAACACTGGAAGTTCAAATGGAAATACCTATGAAATGACAAGCAAACTTTATCACAAAATTGGTTACATTATCAACCATAATAATCACTAATCATAATAATCTTTAAAATATCTTTCAGGCCGGGCATGAAAAGGCAGTGTCAATTAAAATTTACAAAAACCTATACAATACCAACATTAAGTTTGACATGTTATTATGATTTATAGTTGGAATCAAACATATTAATATACATTGTTCACGAATCTTGAATTTTATTTTATTTTACCCTTTTTTAGATTACATCCAAATCTTGTGCAATAGTCAAAATTAACTTATTTCAAGGCATCCTAATATCCTTGTCAATGAGCAAAAAAAAAAAAAAAAAAAAAAAAAGAACATGCCAAACTTGTACTAGTACTCGTGTAACCCCCACATTATTCCTCCTAAGTTAGGATTAATTCCCTAAAAGTCGTATTGGAACATGCATTTTAAAGCAAATAAGGCCAGGCACTTGATGCAATGTGCAGTATGTCTGAAACTGATCATGCCGACTGTAGCTGCTACAAATTACTTACAAAGATGACTCCTTGCAGGCTGTTGAATGAAGCAGAGGTTACAAGAAAGAAATACACGCCAGCAATATTTTGGATACCATCCTGATCATAAGGTATTTGCAAGTAGATCAATCCCGCAATCAGTGCAGTCATCTGCAAGTAAAAATAAGTTTATTCATTGCAATTAATCGACGGACGGACGAACGAACGGGCAGACGGAATACTGTTAAATTCCAAAAATAAGCCCAGGGGCCCGTTTCTCGAAAGCCCCGAAAACTTAACGGGCCCGTAAAGCCATAGCAAAATCTCAAACTCTTTGATCAAAGAGCTGTTTAATTCCATGAAATTTTTAATATGAACGGAGGTTTCCTTCATTCAAAGTTTCAGGCTTATACAATTCTCTGTTTTCAAAACACAGATAATTTAAAATGGCTTTACGGGCACGTTAAGTTTTCGGAGCTTTCGAGAAACAGGCCCCTGGGCTGTACATTGTGTGTATATATGCTCAATGTCCCTTTCAACCCTATCAGGTGGGCTCCTTTTGGAGTTCTAATTAACAATTAGACTACGAGCCCGAGTTTTCTATGAGCAAATAGTCAACGAGGCGCAGCCGAGTTGACTATCGCTCATGAAAACGAAGGCAGTAGTCTATTGTGACTCTGATTGCAGTCCAAACCTACAATATTGTCACTTTGAGACAAAAATCAAGAAATTCCGCTAAAAACTACTCCGCTTCTCCGAATGAATCAGTGGGAGAACCAATCAGATTCGGATTTCCAATGAACACAGCTGAGTTCTACTAAGGGCTTATATAAGTTGGGGGTGGGGGGTTCAGTTGGAAATTTGCATTTCAAAAATGTTTGGAGTCCTATTTGAAAGGGATAAAGGATCTAAAAGCTTTTAGGTGTACAAAAGAATACCACATGTTAAAACTCTCTTAACATAATAACAAGAGACTCAAAACAAGTAATAAAGTTGCATAATTACAGGTCTGTAAGCATACTCTAACAACATAAAATATAAAAGGAGCTATACAATAGGGTCTTATAATGGGAAAAGCTATGTCTTTTTTCTTGAGCTAAAATTTTGATAAGCCCATAGGCTTAAATTCTGGAGCGCTTTAACTCTGAATGATGTTTGTGTCTGAGACTTCTTTTTTTTTTTGGGGGGGGGGGGGAGGGGGTTTGAGGGGCTCAGACGGGAGTATTTACGATGAAGCTTATTTTCGGGAGTGGGAGAATCAGAATATTAGGTAGCTTGCTTTAAAATGAACTTACAATCGCCTGAAAGATCCTAATTCTGAAGATGAGAACGTCTCGATTGTTTGTGATCCACGTTCGCCACAACACTGCACCAAGCTGTCGACACCAGGAGGCCTTGTACCTACAACACACACATAACATTGAATTACAGTAATTGTAGCCGTTAAATTATAACTAATAAAAATAAGTTTTAATTTGCACAAATTATATATAATGAGTATTAAATGTTAATATTCTGTTACATGAAAATAATGTATGTAATTTATTTGATCTGGCTAGTAATTAAAAACCCCTCTATTTCACGATTATTACACAAAATTAACAAGGACAAGTATAAGTCAGTGTAAATTAGCGCTTACGGTGAACGTTTTCTGAAATGTGTATCGACTGTGAAAGATTCCTAAAATAGTGAAAGAGAAAGTAAACTATTGTCATTAATATGTTAGTAAAGCTTATATACAGTATGTTAGCCAAAAGTTTAGAAGCAAAGCTAGTGCAGTGTTAGTTCAGTGAAACAAGGCAGCAATCGAAGAGCAACTAGGAGGCAGAGATGAAGAAATAATTGGCCCTTTTTTGTGACACTTTATGTGACAAATAGCACTCAAGGGCAGCAGTAATATCAAAAGGCAGTAGGGGACAGTAAAATTTCATTCCAATCAATAAAATTCAAGATTAAAAGACAATCAAATCGTGATTCATTTATAACCAGGTTTGAAGCAGCTGGGAATTGGGGCTTACAAGTGCTTTGGCCTATCAGCCCCAGCATGATCTGCAGGGGTTCTTCCTTTAATGTTGTTCACCACAAAGTGAATCTGATTGATGCTTGCTGTGTCAGCTTGTTTCCTCAAGTCCCTCCAGCCCACCTCATCCCGGTAATTGTGGGCTGTGGTCCGTTTAATGGCATACCACAACCAGTTCCCCCAAGCACTGGGAGACTGCAGGTCCCAGCCCAGAACAATTAAGCTCCCATCACTAGTGAGTATAGCTGTCTTGATTCAAAAAATGTTTTTCTTTGAATTCAATTTTTGCGTAGACAAAACTAAAATAGAACTGCATAAAATTATCAGGATGTATGTACCCTATTTACTCGAATAAGCGCCGCCCCCGAATAAGCGCCGCCCTCGAATAAGCGCCGCATATGGGACAAAAAAGTTAATAAGCGCCGCCCCCGAATAAGCGCCGCAGTCCCAATGCGGCTTATTTGAGAAATTCCGTTTAACTCAAAACGGCACTACAAAGCAACTTTTAAACAAAGTTTAACTTGGACATTTCTTTCCATAAAAAGCGATGTTTTGTGGTTCAAAGTGATTGTTTTACCGCTCTCCCATTTGTTTTCTATCCAACATTCTTACAATATGCAGTTCTGTAAATGTTGTGAAGGCGCAAACTTTGCCAGGACAGCTAGCGCCACTTCTCTCTTCAGCAAGAGACTAATACTGAAACTCAAAAGACGCTATTTTCGATAACTGCAAAATATTAGATTCTTTGTGGCGTCCAAATTTTAAATAAGCGCCGCCCTCAAATAAGCGCCGCCTTCGAATAAGCGCCGCACTGGAGGCGCGAAAAATTTAATAAGCACCGCGGCGCTTATTCGAGTAAATACGGTATACAAAAATGCATAAAATGCCAACTTCAAAGTGGTCATACTGAACATTTGACCTGTTTGCTGAATGGTTGAAGATCTGTTAATTAGTTACATGATTGCTTAATAACAGTTTTATTTGGCAGGTCTCCCAAAATTATTCTTAATAATGCTGGCTTAAAACTTGATTATATACCACAAGGCCTAAAATAAGCCACTGCTAACTGCTTGCAGTTTACAGCCTAAAAATTTTAAATCTTGGAATCAAAGTTCAGTATAAAATTCACCAATTAATTTGTACCTGTCTTGTACATGGCTTTTTGTTCAATCCAGTTTCTTCTTTAGTTGTTGCTTCTTGCTCTCTGTATGCATTGCAAATTTCCTGTCCACCCCAATGTGAACAATAAATAATTATTTTTGGTTAAAAGTGACAGGGAGCAGAGGGGATATGATCCTCTATGTTCCCTTGCCTTTTACTCGACCTGGTTTTTGCCATTTCCTAAGGAGTTTCCACCTCTAAAGTTGTGCTTTTTCAATAATTGCAAATTATTGTCAGGGCTGCAAATAATTTTTCCCTTGAAAGGACATGCATCCAACTTAGTTAACATTTTGATCGATCGGACAAAACAAAAGTGAGGTCGGACATCATATGAACTTGCCAATTATCTAATGCGTTTTCAATGCAGAACATTGGTGTTTGCACTGGAAAGCAAAAAGAAAGGTTGTCTGGACATTCTGTCGGACCACATTTGGAATTTCATTGGACATTGGCAGATTGTGGTCGGCCAGTGTCCGATGTCTGACTCTTATTTGCAGCCTCGACTATGCTATAGAAATGCTGGAATTTTTTTTTCACTTCAATCCACCCTCGGAATTTTGCTTTGCCCCAGTCTCTCCTCCAACCTCCTATAATACCCATTCTGTGCCTTTTCTTCCAGGCTCTCCCGCCCCCTTATCACCCTCCACTTAAAATGACAACTTCGCATAATCAGAGGTTACCCATCACCCCTCTCCAGCATCATGTAAGGTTGTCCTACACTTTGCGCTGCAGACCATTTATACTCCAGGGCTGGGTTGTTCAAAGCACAATAAAGCTAATTTGGGATTAGAGTGAATTTTGATTTTAGCTTTTAAACTTTTCAGTGAGATTTTCTGTTTATATTTTCTGCCGTTCAGTTTTCCCGCCGACTAATCTCAAACTCCACAAACACAAGCAATAAAAACACTGTCATATAACAGAAATTGAACCCTCGATTTACTTTTAAACATGGGTTAGTGCTAATCAGCTTTCAAACATTACCCAGCCCTGATGGACAGGGAGGGCGAGATAGCAAAGTGTCTTGCCCAAGAACACAACTTAATGAACCTAGCCAAATCTGTACTCCAACAGGCCGGGAACTAGGTCACCACGCCCACCACTGGGTACACAGCGGTAGAAAAGTGTGTTTAATAATGATGACCAGAAGACCCAGTGTCAGACCACATACAGTACCTTCACTCTATCCTTGCATTGTTCCTCATCTCTAGGTACAATGGCCAAAGTATGAACAAAATAATCTGCAGGGTTAAAGTTCACAGGACAGGGATACCCAAGGCTGCAAGACAAAAATTTTATTTACAAAATAAAAACAGTACATGTATATCTTTTATGAATTCCATTTAAAATTACCGGGGTATTAACCGTTTCTCTTAACCAGTGTGAGCTTACAAAAAAAGAAAAAAAATTGTACAATTATAAACAATTATCAGTGTGCAATACCCAGTTCCCTCTATGGCGCGCACCTGCAGGAAATCACGGTAGTTGTATTCATCAAACCATGCACAAGGCTCAGCAACAATGCACATTGCTAAGTCTCGCGCAAGGTTTGATGAATACAAGTACCATGATCCCCTGCAGGCGCGCGCTATAGAGGGAATCAGGTATTAAGCTCAAAAGTGGTTTGATTACAGTTTACCAACAGTTTGCGCTTGCGGGAACTTAAATTTTTGGTGTGGCGTGTGCATGTTTTTAATATTTAATATTAAAAATTAATTGATAACAATTTGAAAGCAACATGATTACACAATATTATCAACTAAGAAAGATCTCTCATTTAGAAGTGTAACAGTACCTTGTGAAGTATGTTATTGCATCAGCTGCTGAGCCCATGTATGCTGTCCTTCCTTCAGCTAACAGTAAAATACTGAAAAATACATTATTTTACAGTAAAGATACAGTGAAGAAGTTAAGCTCTCATTACCATTTATGCCCCAATATCCACATAGAAATTCTCCAGACTGGTCTCCATACATTTCTTTGGTATCAGTTAGGAGAATTTGTTAGAATATGAAAGCATTTTTCTCGTTGGTGACAATTTAGTTACTTCTCATAAGTTTTTCTATTGATTAAGTATTGGAAAGTGTGAGGAGAAATTTGATGTTGATCACTCTTGGGACTAAGCGCGGGGGGGGGGGGGGGGCATACTGCCGGGGCTCATCCCAGTTTCGAACAAGAGGCTAAGAATTTTTCCTCCCCCCCCCTGAATGGGATGCTAATCCATTGCAGGGTACCCCCCAGCATTATTTTGCCGGTACCTATTTATACACCTGGCCCCGGTTGTTCGAAAGCTGGATAACGCTATCCACCGGATAAATTGCTATCTGGTGGATAGCGTAGTATGTGTTGCTAACAGTTCTCCACTGGATAGCGATTTATCCGGTGGATAGCGCTATCCAGCTTTCAAACAACCGGTGCCTGGGTGGAGAGAGGCACTATGAGAGTAAAGTGTCTTGCCCAAGAACACAATTCAGTGACCCGACCAGAACGTTCGCTCCGGAGTCCGGCACGCTAACTGTTAGGCCACTGCACCTCCTTTGGGACTAAGAGGGTTACCGTTTAAGAGGAAATCCGCCAGGACTTCGAGTAGTTATTGGACAAAATTATGTACCAAAACTATTTACACCTGATTGCAAGCTTTTGTGTTACTGCTTCAAATATCTTATCGAAAGAAATCTTTTCTAACAACACCACACATTGAAAACACATTTTGAAGTTCCGCTGAATTCCACTGAATCGCTTAAAAGATGTAAGCTTTTGCCCATAGCTTGTGAACTTGAAATATCATTTTCTCAGACTCTGATAAGAAATTGTTGTACCAGAATTATTTCCACCTTATTGCAAACTTTTTTGTTACTGCTTCAAATATCTTATCAAAAGAAATGTTTTCTAACAACACCACACATCGAAAACACATTTTGAAGTTCCGCTGAATTCCACTGAATCGCTTAAGACGAATTTACAAAATGGCTACACGTGAGATTTTGCCTATACCTTGTGAACTTTGAAATTCATTTTCTCAGACTCTGATAAGAAATTGTTGTTGGTGTTATCACGGATAATTACTTACATCTTTACCTTTTATTAAGGGTAGGAAATAACGCAATAGGGTTTAAATTATTTTGGAAATTGATTTTTGTCCAACTTTAATAAATATTACTCGACTTCCTAGTGGATTCCGTCTTAATGTTCTTTAAATCTAGCTTCATAAGTCTGCAATGCGTGCAGAGAGCTGGAAAATAATCTTCATAGACTCGCAATGCATGCAGATTGCTATCATTATTAAGCTTTAAAGGTCTGCAATGTGTGCAGGGAGCAAGATAATAATTATTTTAATAACTTACAAGATATTGTAATTCAACAAAAATAGAAAATGTGACACATAACCTAAAACCATGATTGGTATCTCATAGGAACAGATTGATTTAACCTGTCCGCGTACAGCAGGCTTGCTTAACAGATACTTGAAAGTAACCAATTCAAGCTTCAAGGATAAATATTAAGCTATTAATACTTAAAAAATAAAGAAATGGACTGAGGTTTTTGGTTTACCTGTCAAACATAGCATACACCTCAGATGAGGGTTGATGTATGGTGCACATGATGGTATGACCGGTACCATTGGCTGCAAGATGCTGAAGTGACGATATTAAACTCTGAGCCATGAATGCATCCAGACCAGATGTTGGTTCATCAGCGAATAGCAATGGAGGATTTGTTAGGACCTAGAAATGTTATTTGTGAAACCCAATAATGCCTTATAATTGTAACCAACGACCAACAAACAGAGCTATCGGTTACTTCAACAGTGACATTGGGTCTCTATTCAGAGAGTACTTAACATAACTTGACAGGTATTTTAATGGAAATATTGCAATACATGAAAGAAGTGACTTTTTAAGGGGGGGGGGGGTAAAATTTCAGGAATGTAGCTAAGAGCCAGCTGCCAGCTAATTTCACTGGCTGAAATTCACTAGAAAACAAGAGACTTCGGATAATTTTGAGGATGTAATGACCAGAAAGCCCGGCTGGGCTTTTCAACGAGCCAGCTTAGTTTTATCTTAGATATACATCCCTGAAATTTGGTTCAGGTGACTGACCTGTTTTTATTTTTTATTTGACAAAGTGGGGAGGAGGCCCGGGGGGTGGGGAAGAAGGGGGGGAGTCTAAGTTGCTTGGCTGTTAATGTATAGATGTCTCTACAGATTTCAGTTTAAAACACTTAAAAATTAAGACCATTTTATTCAGCTATATATAATCGGTGTATACTGTTTACTGACAAATCTCGGCCTCATTTTTCTATTAGGTACTCCTGCTTCCTTTTCTTGACCCCTGTCTACTCCGATTCACTGTCCCCTAAGCAATAGAACAAGAAAGAACAAGAACAAGATATCTTATTTACCTCTGAAGCGAAAGCCAACCGTTTCCTTTCTACACCAGAAATCCCCCGCAGTCTTCCTGGAATACCAATGAATGTATCAGCACACTTGTTCAAACCAAGCTAATAAATGGAAGAAAAAGAAAGGAAAACATGATTGTATTTTAAGCTACTAGTCAGCACTTGATGCAACTTTACGAGGAAATACAATTTAGACAATCTGGCAATAATTCATACCTCAACCATGACCTCCTTTACTCGTTCCCGTCTTCGTTCCTCAGGAGTGTGTTTTTCCATTTGAAGAGCAGCCTAAAAATAAAAATAAATTATACACAAAAAATCAAGGAAAAAAGCCCTTGAAATGTTGATAATTTTCCTGACCCATTTTGGAAACGGGGCATTAGTCAAGACCGAGATCCCTTTTAGGACTAAAACCTTTGAGATTACCCATATATACTGTATTACCGGTAATATACAAATGTATATATGTTGTGCACAGTTAATTTTTTTAAATCTCAGTTAATTTCTTATTTCATAACTAGTACGTTTTTTAAGGGTTATTATTAGGGTTAGGGTTTGGATTGCAGTCAATTATACATTATTTTTAAAAAAAAGGTGGTTCACTCAACGTTTCCTATATGGCAAAATGGATAAGATGGAGGTTGGACAGCAACCTGTAATCAAATTGGCAGGTTAGTAAAAATGCAAGAAATTAGACGATAATACTTAGGGGGGATAATACTGGTTGCAGATGGTAGGTAAGTAAGTATGGTGGAGAGGGGTTCAAGACAGTGGGGGAGGGGAGGTGCCCTAATTTTAATTTTTTTCACTTCTTAACTACATATTATACACGTTATTAACAAATAAGCACGGAAATCAATTAGTTAAAAAAAACTAAGGTTGAAATTAGAAATTAACTGAAATCAAAAATTAACTGCAACATCATTTAAACATATTTTTCCACTCAAACCTTGTTTAGAGCCAGGTTTACCGCTTAATGCAAAAAGGTTGGTTAAATACCTGGAAACTCAGATGTTCTCTGACAGTCAATGTTCCAAAAAACAAGTCTTCTTGTTGAATATATGCTGACAAAGAACTGATATCAATGCCAATGGGACAGCCGTTCACCTCCACTGTTCCTGCTATCTGTACATGTACCTGGGCGATGTTACGATGCGCTAACACATTCATCAGAGTAGATTTACCTGCACCACTGGAAAAGAAAAAAGAATATTTCAGTTTTAAAATGAAACTAATCCTGCCGACTCATAGCAATCAATAAGCTAAAACACAACTTCCCTGAGCATAGTACAAAGTTGTCAACACTCTTTGTTGGCCATTGGTGTTTGCTGAAAGCACTTTAATTTTACTCCATTAGAAGTGGAAAGAACAATGTATATGTTCATGTTTTCTGTAAATTCTTACCACCTCTTTAATAATAGACCATTTTTGTATTCTCGGTATTGGACTGGAAATAGCTTGCAATGGAGGCGAATGCTGGGGAAACATAATTTAATAGAGCTTCATGTCATTTGCATTTGAAAAGATTACCAGCGTTAGCCTCCATTGCAAGCTAGTTCTAGTGCAATACCAAGAATACGAAAATGCTCTATAAGCTTTCAGTGGGTCACACTAAGACATGGTAAATTTTAATACTAGCCCCATGCCAGTTCACACCCAGTAGATTTTAAACCAACTTATATTAACGGTATCAAGATCGACACAATCAGACTTACATGTACATGTATATTCTTTTTTATTGCCATCATTAAAATCCAATCATTTTAACAAAGTTTAATTGATGTGCAATGACTTACTAAATTATGGCAGGAAATCTTAGCAAGCTTGTCAGCTTTTCAAAAAAAGAAACCCATAAAATGTGTATGCTATGTACCATAGAGCAGATAAATTAATATAATTATGTGATTTATATACTATACTACATTACTATAACCCTATAAAATATTTTCACTTGCAATTAAGATCTTGAGCTGTTTAAAAGCCTCAATGTTATCTTTATTTATTACTTATTTACCAAAAAGTAACGTAAATAAAGGGCTTCTGTCTTGGCTGAAAAGTTGCAAAACCAATTCACAATTCTGACTATATTTTCTTCCACATTCAACTTTTTTATGTCTAAGACATTTCACATTAACAATTATTTCTTCTATGCTAATATGCTTCATACTAAGTTTTTTTATATGCTTGTTATTTATGCTATAAAGGTAAATATGATTTATATACAAGGCTACAAAACCTTTAAGAATTATAAAGAACCAAACGTTTTTGATGTGTTAAAGTCATCAGCTGGCTTGGCATTAACACATTTATCGAGGTACTCTACAATCTATAAGCTCTGAGGTTTTGAAACTAATAATTAATAATAAGAAAAAAACTAATAATTATTGTTCATTGTAAATTAAAAGTGTGACAGTGTTCAAAATTGGTGAGCAATTCTAGGTAACTGGGGCACATTCTTTCCTTTACTGGAATCGTCATGGTCCCTTGACCAATATGGCCTAATCCTGATCTGATTTAATTATGTCTATGATGTCAGTTGCATTTGCTAGTTGTTGGAATATAATAAATCATTTTTTTGTGAAATGTACTTCCCAACCCCCTCCTCATTCCCCCCTAACCCCCCCCCCCCCCCCCCCAAAAAAAAAAAAAAAAAACATCTATCACAAAAAAAAAATAAAACAGGTGAGCAATTTAAAAAATTCCATCTTTGGTGAAAAAAAAAAAGCAATTAACGAAAATGCAAATTTTAAACAAACGACAACAATGTCTTAACTGATTACAGTGTATTTAAGCAACCTTTGGAAGGCCAAACTTTTCAATGTACTTCAAATAACTCTCTTCCCATGCAGAACGTTCTCGCAGTCTGATCATACCATTGACTCCAAGCTGACCTCCTGTCATGTTCCACCGTGTGACATCTTCCCATCTGCCTGGTTCATTGCCATTTACATATGTTTTACATTTTTGTACCAAAGCTTTGGCATTGTTATCAAGACGAACTTGAATCTTATACTCACCATTGTCAATCTGATCAGGAGACAGCCCATCATGATCTTCCTCATGTAGCATGGATACATGTACACTTCCTTTTGGTGGTTTCTTGTGGTGAACAAGTTTGATTCCTGTATGGATATTGGTGTTACCTTTTTGAAAATGAATGTGTGCGCAGATTGACAAGTTAGGGTTTGGATCTTTCAGCAGAAACAGGCCCATCGGAGTTCCAGCTTTCTTGTGTTTCTTGAGTTTGTAGTCTAGAACAACAAAGATTCTTGATTTCAAAAATTCTTCTGCTGAGTTAGAATCAAGAACTCTTTCCTTTGCCTCTAAACATCTTCTCGTCCTCATACTCATAGACTTTCCTGGAACAAAACTTAAAGAAACCAGGATCTTGAAACAGTGTCAACTTGAAATTTTGAACTTCCCGTTCCATTGTCACATCCTGAGACTCAGCAGTGGACTGGGGCCTTGTGGTCACTACCATTGGAGATGGGCGGTCAATCGATCTGTACTCTGCTTTCTCTTGTTCTTCCATGTTTTTCCACTGATCTTTCAACTCATTCAACAGCCCAACATTCTCAGGTTCATTTAGGTAGACAAAGCTAGGAGTGAAGTAGCCGCCATATGTGCGCTCATCAGGGCCACAGGCAGCTTGTATGGTTATGCTGTTTTCATCCAAAAGAGTTTGGTCTATCTCTTGCGCTTGCTTTTTAAAGTCTTCCAACTCTTGAGCAATTATTCCTGAATGGCAGCTATCTAGGATGATGACTAGATGCTTATTCTTCTTCTTGGCACCTTCAGCGTTAATCAACTCTGTCTCTGACAGCAGCAATCCAAGGCTTTAACAGGCCATAAAGATCACAAAAACCAACCTCATGCAGACAGAGCTCTCCTCCTTTGACTTTCCTATTTTCCAATTCCTTTACAAACGCCTTTGCAGCATCATTATAATGAGGATCCACCTCAAAATTACTAAGGCAAGGAGTTGAAGAGTAGTCCAGTGTCTTTGCTGTTTCCTTGCCAAGCCCATGACCTGCATAATACCAGAATACCAACTCTGGAAGTTCAGGACTAGCTGTGTTACGCATTGAAGCAAAAGCAGCGTTGAACGCAAAATGGATAGAAGAGCCAAACTCACCGGTTTCAAGCTTATCCGGTGACCTTTTCTTTGAAGGTTGCTTTCCAGATGGTGGGTTCGGATATTTTAAACTGGAATATCCCATTTCAGCCATTTGCATTAGTTCTTTATCCGTGCGGTAAAAATCAGCGTTCAGCAATTCTTCCTTTATTACCCAGCCTTTAACCTGTTCAAAGTCTTCTAGAGTGTATGTCACATCTGACCCTGGAGAGTCGAACGATTCGTCCAGCTTCTCAGGCGACGGGAGCAAGGCACAGCGAGCATGTTTTTCCATTGACCTGATTCGCTCGGTCTGAAATGCTTCTCTCTTTTCTTTACCAGCACTTACCATTGCTTCTAATTCCTTCCCACTTGGTACCGGAGGTTCCGGACCTTGATTTAAGAGGCTTGCTTCTACAAACTGCGTTCCTCGTTTTGACACGGGTTTTGAGTGGTGAAGACCTTGTGCGCCTTGTGCCAGTTGTGGCATGAAATTCGCCATCTTTGAATTTTGCCGAAGAGATGATTTTCACTTCACCCTTCTAACTTTTGATGTCCACTTCAATATCGTAGCTTTATAAGGCATTTTCTTCATAAAAATGAAATGAAAACAAGACTCCAGAACGACGGGCAAGGACGCGTATTAAAAAATCAAAATGGCCGCCTTAAGGGGTAATGGTCACATGTCTTTCCTCCACAATCCCCTCGCGGCTTAAATTAGTGGTTCGTGGGGAGAAGTGTAACACAATCGCCCCAATTATCTAAGAACGACTGTGTGGGAGCCAGCGAATGCACGACATGTAGTACACGTATATACCTCGTTGTAAAAATATATGGCCACAATTTCATGTGCGTAATAACAAGCGATTGCAAACAACGGCACACAAAACAAACACCCGCGAAACAACCAAAAGCAATCAAGCGGATGTACCGCATGTAACGCGCGATTGCAAACTAACGGGACCCAAAATAGAACACCGGCCCGTCACGGCCGTGAAGCAACCAGAAACAACCAAGCGAATGTACTACATGTATATACCTCGTTCTGAAATAATGTGGCCACAATCATTCATGTAAGTGCGTAACTACAGTCTGGTCAGGGTGCAGTATGCAGTCACTCACGGTGAGGGGGGTGGTTGTCCATCTGTTCCGGAATTTGAAGCCTTTTGCATGTCTCAGACTTTCAAATGCTTCCCCTAAAAATCCTACGCTACTTCAAGCTGTCTGAGCTGTCGTGGTCAAATTTTGGAAACCGGAATGTGTGTAAAATACAATTTCCGGAGAAAAAGAAAGATCCAGTGCCAGTCACGTGGCATTGCTTGTCAAACCAAACAGGTGAACGTACTAGTCCTCGTTAAATTACTAGTGCGCGTATTACTGTATTACTAGTCAACGTTATAGTCCACGTTTTACAGTATGCCTCCTATTAACATTATTGAGAGCAAACCATAAACAGGTGCTAACCAGGGCAGCATTCGGTCTAACCGGAACGTTCAGGCTAATCGGAGTGCTACTCTGCAGCCTGCATTGTCGCACAGCGTGTCACAGCCGAGGTGACATGTTGATAGAAGCGATAGCAAGTGAAAGATAAAAACTATGAGCTCTCCACCCGTTTCCTATTTTTCACTTACCGAACGCCTGGAACAGGCTAGGTATAAGAAGCCATTATGAGTGCTCATTACATTTTAGCTCAAGCATAAATAATTCTTTTTGCTTGTAAATGAACCATGTGATAACTGTTATCACAAAACTGCAACTTAAACAAAGTTTGGTTTTAAAATCATCCAGATCTGTTGCATTTGAAAGAAAATAGACCAGTTCCTCAAGCATGCGCCCGTGTAGCTAGCTAATGGACAGCAATCGAACACGCAATCGTTAGTGGTATTTGATTTTTAAAGCCGTTGTTTCTCATATGATCGCCCGATCGTTTCTATGGCATAGATCGTTTGCAAATGCGGAGACGATCGTACGCGATCGAAGCGATTGGAAACGATCTCATATGATCTTCCCTGACGATCGCCTGGCATGAGAGAAGACCAACGAAAAACAATTACTTTAGCCCTAGATCCAACACAATAGCAGCATTCAATGAAAGAGCAAAGTTCGTGGCCTCCTATCTTCTCAGTTATTGCAGTTTTACGGCGAAGAAGGGAAACAGAAGCTAGAAGGATAGAACACGGGCGATCCAAGCGATCGTGATCGCCCCAATTGCAGCAGACCTTTGCGATCGTCTGTGTAATGTTCTCATATAATCGCCCCGATCGCAACAAAACTTTTTGAAGCAACATAGATGATAGAAACGATCTGGGTGATTATATGAGAACCAGGTTTAACCATGCCTGAACAATTAACTACAGTATTAAAATTACTAGTTGTACTTACGTGTTGCATAATGTTGTAATTATTTTACCTTGATCCCATGACAGCCAACAAGGATCCTGCCTCGATTTTCCCATTTACTGTTAAAAAAAAAAACAATAAGATCGTAAGTTCGATTCCTGATTTATTGTTTAGTCATTTGGGATGAAGATATCATTGTGGTTTTCTTTTTACGAGAATTTTTTTCTTCAGAGGCCCGGATGGGAGGCGGGGAGGGAGAGGAGGGGGGGGGGGGTAGGAAGGAGTGGAGGATAGGGAGTGGGAGTGTATTCGAGTCTTTCTTTGTGTACCAGTACAGAAGAACCGGTACAAAAGACCAAAAAAAATTGCTCTACAACTATACAGTGAATTCTAAACAAAGAAGACGAGAGAAGGAAATCACCCGCACACCATGGCCAGGGCCAGACTCGTACCCAGTCGTTACTCTTTTCTCGTTTTGGCTACGTTCGAAGAGGATGATGGGAAGGACGTAGAAAGAGTAACGACTGGCAGAAAACAAATCCAAGATGGCGGCCGATTTTCCCGCTAAAAACAATGCACTTGAAGAAAAGCCATTCCACTGCTGTTTTTTAGCTCGTAATCTTCTTGACGGCATGCTAATTGCTCTGACAGTGTTTCCTGTTATTCTCGTGATGGAATCGTCCACTATTATCGGGTTAGTTACAATTCTCATATAACCCAAGACGATATTCTAAACGTAGTCTCCTTCCGAAAAATAACACTCAGAAGAAACCCTTTATACATGTCTGTCATTCTTTCGAATGAGTACGAGTCAAAGGTATTTAAGTTGATCGCTATCGCTGAATGTAATAAGGAGTAAACCTTGTTGAAACCTAGAGCGAAGGACACGAATTCGAGATTCAACACGATTCTACTACAATGCAAATATGCAGCTCAGCAACTCAAGCAGCTAAACTCTATGGCACAACTGTAACACAAGGGCTATTACATCACAAGATTACGAGAAAAGTAATAGGCGGCAGATAATTATTGTTGACTCGTTCTCAGTGTTTGTGAAGTTCAATGTATTCGAAATGTAATTCCACAAGTCTAGCAGTACTGTTGAAATTGTCGTGGAATCTTTTTACGTGAAGTTGGTAAGCTTATGTATAGTTATTAAAAGAGGTACTTCTGTATACTGGTCTCTATGCTTTTGTTTGTATATACATATACTATGAAAACAGGATTTCAACTTGTAAAGATTTCAAGCTATCAGCACACAAATTTCACAATATAAAGGTCATTCATACAAATTCCACAATATAAAGGTCATTCATAGGCTTATTTTATCACAGGCAGACCACCCTATGTGTTCGTAGTTAATTATTGTTGTTGACATGAGACGAACAAAAGAAATTTTGAAATCGATAAGGGCTACTGAAATAAAGCTTTAGAAATAAAATATCTAAACTACATTTCGCTCTAAATATCTCAATAAAGTTTAATGACATGTTTATCGACTCATGTGTCATATTTTTTCGCCTGCGCGGGCCGTTTTAAGCGCTTTTTTAACTGATTTAGCCGGCCGAAGGCCGGTAAGAGAAGAAAGAGGAATTTTAGCTTCATCCCTCCAACATTTTCCGAGAAAATCCATGCTGAAATCATGCAAACGGCTTTCTGACTATGATCGGTGCTCGACATAGCGACCAGGGAAATTCCAAACAGGCCGGCCGTTTCAAATTAACCAATCAGCGCTTACAGCAGCGGAAGTGTCAAAACTCCTGTGCGGGGCAGGGTTGGGTTTTTGCCGCGGGAAGCCAAGCGCTGATTGGTTAATTTGAAACGGCCGGCCTGTTTGGAATTTCCCTGGTCGCTATGTCGAGCACCGATCATAGTCAGAAAGCCGTTTGCATGATTTCAGCATGGATTTTCTCGGAAAATGTTGGAGGGATGAAGCTAAAATTCCTCTTTCTTCTCTTACCGGCCTTCGGCCGGCTAAATCAGTTAAAAAAGCGCTTAAAACGGCCCGCGCAGGCGAAAAAATACGACACATGAGTCGATAAACATGTCATTAAACTTTATTGAGATATTTAGAGCGAAATGTAGTTTAGATATTTTATTTCTAAAGCTTTATTTCAGTAGCCCTTATCGATTTCAAAATTTCTTTTGTTCGTCTCATGTCAACAACAATAATTAACTACGAACACATAGGGTGGTCTGCCTGTGATTTTATATTACCACATAGCAGAACTGTAGGTCTGCTCTACCTATACAATTCTTGTTGGTGCAGATGGCAGCTCACTTGATATGATTATTTATCTAGAAGCTTGGGTTCAATTTCCAAACAAGAACATGGTTTTGTGCACCTTTCTGCTCTTAATAATCATTAGAGCTTATAATTAAACCATATAATTTGTGGAAACATGTGTTCTTGAAATCCATGTTCCATATATTCTAGCCAATCAATTTCATGAAGAGGATGAGTTTATTGTTTAGCAAGTGTCTATTGTGAAGTTCTTTTGGTTTTCCACAATATTTGAAATTATTCTTGTTTTAGCTTCCATTGAAAACATGCATGCTAACAAACATAGCAATTGTCCCTAAACTTTATTAGAGTTATTTTTATTAATTTACAGTGGAACCCCGATATAACGATATGCCAAGGGGGCAGTAAAATTATATCGTTATATCGAGGAATCGTTATATCGGGGTTCCGTCCCATATATTTTACTATTGCCGGGACATAACATATTCATCGTTATATCGGGAATATCGTTATATCGAAGATCGTTATATCGGGGTTCCACTGTACATTAATTAATCAGTTAATTCATTACAAACAATTTCTGTAGAAAAATCAATTTCCCTAATTACCATTTTCATGTATCTTGCAATATTATACATTATCATAGTAATTTTCCTTCCCCATATGAACCCAACTCCACACCAATATTATTATAGTAACTCTTACTTTGTCAACATGTTCTTATTTACTAACATATCAGTAACAATATTATACATGTACTGTAATGTGTGTCACAAAAGCCTTTGGCTTGGGAATTAACAAAAAGGGCACGAGATTTGTCATCCATCTCACTATCCCTGAAATTATCCATGGAGGATTACTTCCAGAAAGCAGGTCGTGATCATATGCCCTGAACATGCATTCTCTTCTATAGGTTTGAGGGCAGATCAAGTATTCTAAACTCCATAAGCAGAACAACAGACTTGTACCAAAAATATCTTAGATAGTGAAATACTGCATGCTGAGCCATTGCTGTAGATCTGTCATACTATGATAGGGACAGTGACACATCACAACCATGTGGCAATTTGTGTGATAATTGCCAGAATCCAAATCTATTGGTAGCTAAGATTATACTGAGCTAAGTGTGCAAGCAAGATGTACTAAAAAAAACTTCCAATGCGATATGGGCTGGGAAAGTACAAGTTAAAATCTGAAGAGCAAGCCATATGATTTTTTCAAGGGAACTTGAGAGATTAGACAGAGAACACATCTGCACCATTTTTAACACTGACCGAAAAAGCATACCAAGTCAGGAATGGAATAGGCACAGTTGTTTATAATAAACAAGAAAGAAAATACTAATATATACCTGGAAAATAAAGAGAAAACAATACACCTGTGAAATGAAAAGCTAAGAAGAAAGTGCTAAAGTTTGCTGATTCTTTGTTTCCTAGTCTATTGTCCACTGTGTAGTAGTAATTAAGACTAACTATTTCTCAGGTATATTGTTTGTACTAAGCCATAACATTAGGTAACTTGACAACAGATATGAGAGTGACATGATTCTCTTATGCAATTTGATTTTATTGTTTAAGCCATACAACACTGGAGATGCTGAGAGCCTCTACTATAATATGTCAATTCAATACTAATTAAAAGTGGTATCACTTTCTGTCATATCAAAAGTATCCAAAAAATTCAAACTTTTGTCGTGATGACTGTCCATATTAAAAGAAAAAGAACAGATTGTGACAAAACTGTAGTAAGTGCATTTCCCTTTGTCTCAATACCACTACCGGTACTATCTAACTAACAGAAATTGCATAGAAAGGTTAACCAACAAAATTTTCTAAGTTTAGACAGAAATTGTTGTGCAGAATTTCCACAGCATTTGGGAGAATGGACTGAACAATAAAAAACTTTCAAAAGGTATCTATATAACATACCAGGATAATTTTCAGCTAATTCTTAGACTTATACTTATACAACTAATAAAACCATATGTCAACCAGGCTTAATGCAGCTTAATGCATTGACAAATCATTTTTGAGATTTTTGAAAATATCCCTTATGCAGAGAAAATTTTGGTTCCAATAATAGCTATGACTAGTCATAAAGAGCACAAAATAATTGTTATGAGACAGTCTTCACTGGTCACAAACAAAATGATGTACAATTACAAGTCAAATTAGTAGGCTTGTACTTGAAGCCTTCGTATTGTGAGCTGTATGTTGTAAGAGAGTTCTTCTACTTGATTCTGAGTGTTCGTCACGTCCGTCATCGTCTGAAAATATCAATATAGGCTGGAATTTACACAATGATCGTACTAAAAACATAACCTATTCCAAAATAAATGTAAAACATTCCCACTTACCCTCTAAATTCAGCTTGTGGAAAGATATATCCAGACTCTCGACGTCAACTGTCAGCTGCATCCGCCATCTTGAATGGCAGACTTAGAAAATGTTGTATTAATTCAACAAATATGAGCTGTATAACGTCCAAACTTGATATTTAGTCTTGAATATACTACTCAAGAAGAAAGAAGTCTAAAAAGTTCCTCAAATCGGCTGTATATTGATGCTTGCAAGAAATGTCGAATTTGTGCAAGAAAATTTTGGTTTTCTGCCAGTCGCTTCGCAAAATAAGTTCGTCCTTCCCTTGATGCCTTACACGCCGCTCAAAAAGCAAGAGAAGCGACTGGGTACGAGTCTGGGCCAGGGCAGAGTCAGGGTATACATGTTCTTACCATCAGACAAAATCTGCTTGAATTTTAGCCCCTCATCCTTTTCCCCACAGCACAATCGCCGGCATAAAGAAGCTCTGGGTTGCGGCACGAAAACATTGATGTTCTTCCACGATAAAGTCACCTTCTCTCTCAAGTCTCCAACACTCGTCACGTTCGCGATCACATTGGTGCTGGGGTCTTCGTACTTTGTGTTAAAAACCAGGCTGTCTCTGCACTCCGCTGTACCTGGAATGACAGAAGGTGAAGAATCGATGCTCTCCAGGGTTTCTCGGTGGTTTGAGAACGCTGGACTTCCCGAGTCTTCAGCCCTGTTTTGGGGTATCCTCGCTACATTTTGGCTCCCTGCAAATATTGCGTTACATGATCACTGGCGCGTCACGTAATATTAAAATGTAAATACCCATTCTCGTCCCCAGAGGCCGCGATCCTTCTGGTCATCCCGGGTGCTGACCAGAAGGATCGCGGCCTCTGGGGACGAGAATGGTAAATACCAGAAATTTAAAAATGTTAATCATTAACTCTGTTAACTTGATTTCTCTCTGCAAAACCGTCCGAAATCCACCTGCTTGTTTTAGCAACAACGAAAACAAAAGGAACCTTAAAACATGCGAACGAAGCTTGAATGAACCTCGACCAATAAATGCGCTATTAACGCAGCTGATAGATTTATGTAAATTTTTTTTCCGAAAACCTAAGAAACCCCTCGAAAATAAAGGCCGCTTCGCAGTTCGGCGAGCGGTTGTTTAGAGATATCGAAAGATCCATCGAAAAAAGGTCATGAATCAATTCTTCAGACTCCTCTATAGAAAGGCTTAAGCTTGTAACATTAAATTGTTTATCGACCTTAATATTTGAAAGCCGGCTTGTCGGAGAATCATTACTAAGCCCTTGTAAATGAATGTAACCATTATTTCCTACCCGCTGAGCTGTTCCTCTCTGACATGGAGAAAACATCGACGACCGACTTCATCTCCACATCAGCCATGTTTTATACGAACTCTGATGAATGGAAAAAATACGTCCGCCGCTCTTTTATATTAAATATTCTTGCGTGCTGAAATCAACATACGTAGACAAGCCACCTTCAATGAGAAAATCGATGTTTTCCTCGATCAGAACTGCCGTTTGGTGGTAAAATATTGCGACTTGGAAAAAAATATATATTCCCGTAGACCCCTGGGCACCAAGCGGGAAAAGAAGCAGAGGACGGCCAAGGGAAACATGGCGGAGAACGGTGGAGAAGGAACGCGCTGAGCTGGGACTAACATCGTGGGCTGCAGCAGCAGCTGTAGCCAAGAATAGGGACAGATGGCGAGCATTGATGTCCAGGCCCTATCCTCCACCAGGGGGCAAGGAACTAAGAAGAAGAAGAAGAAGAAGAAGAAGAAGAAGAAGAAGAAGAAGAAGAAGAAGAAGAAGAAGAAGAAGAAGAAGAAGAAGAAGAAGAAGAAGACCCCCGTAGAAACTGGTCAAGTAAAAAACCTTCAAGTTTTTCTCCTGTTCCAGAATCTATAGCTCGCGCTGAAAACTTTTGAATTGATAAGATCGATTTTCAGACATTCGTCAAATATATGCGTTGTCTTTTGTATAACTGACGTCATTCCATTTTCAAAAGCCTGAAAGTGGTCTGTTTTTGTGTTTACATGTTCTAGACGACATTTGCATAGTCATTTACATTGATCTTCACGCAAAGGCTCAGTCGGGGTTCGACGAAGTTAGGCCACAGGCAGACCAAGGTCATGCTTGGGTGCTTTCACTGTTCATAGTCAGACCACCAGGACCAACAGGGACCGATTGCTGTAAAATGGAACGACATTTTCTGATTATAAACCGGGCCAACCGTGTGGAACGGTCTTTTCCATTTTGCATTTCTTTCCCCAGCTACCCTGCGAGCAGAGTTCCCTTCGATCTTCCGAGAAAAATCAGGAATAGGAACGGACTTGAAAATTTCCTTTATTTATCTTGCCGATTTTTGTCATTTTTCTGGGAAGATTGAAGTGGGCCCCCCTACTGAACTGAAGTAAGGCAACTAACCAGTTTGTCAAAATGGAACGGTAAATCTCGGTCCAACTGGTCCAGAGGTGGAAACTGGCTTTTCCATTTGACTTCCGACCGAAATTTCCGAAGATTTTGAGTCGGGGGAAGGGGGAGGTGGGTGGGAAGGAAAAGCAACTTCCCAAACAATCTTTCAATTGATGATCGCGCGTTGCAAGTTGTGAGAACATCGCTATTCGTTCCCAGACCTCGTTTCTATCCCCCCCCCCAACTTTGTTTTGAAAAGCACCGTACAAATCAGTGTGTATGAGAACGCAAGACGTGAACCGTTTAAAAATTTTATTTGGCCTAAATACGAAAGATTTTAGAATATACATGTCTTACGAAGGGTGTTTTCACTAGCACTGGGCATGGGTGTAAGTACAAGCAAAAGGATTTGGCCCTAGAAAATAAAATTGATTGTTCTTCATGTAACCGTGTTCCTGTATGCATATGTTTTGTTGCTGTTTCTGTACGCATCTCTTGGGGCGGATTGATTGAAGCGATTGCGACGAGTTTTATGTTTTGTATTGTCTGGCCAGTCTGAAAAAGAACATAACTAAATGGAAAACAGAAATGAGTGATTTATCTTATTTGACAAACAACAAGCAAACAGAACTGACGCTCTGGATGAAAATTGAATTTACACAACTTTATTCTTATCTTTTTTCAATGTAACAAATTATCGTGATGATTTTTGACTTTATCCGACCCCGTTCCTGGGGTCTCTCTTTTTCGTTACGTCACGGCGGCCATATTGTTGTACTATGAAGTTTCTCTTCTTTGGAAAACAAGCTCGTTTCTTATATAAAAATTCCTATTGTTTTGAAAAACCAATATGGCCGCCGTGAGGACTGAAGACGCTCTATAGTAAATATTCTCATTATTAAAATCCAAGCACAGCCGGTTTTGATGCCAGCTGGATTTTGTGTAACAAAAAACTTCTACAAGAATATAAAATAAATGTTTTAAAAATATACAATTCACTTGTTTATCTTGCTCATCAAGTATGTCCGTGCTTTCACCAGCAACATAAAATCAAAAGAAAAAACAACAAAAACAAAAAATCTTAAACTAGTTTTCATGCATGCGCTTGAACTTACGAAACTGGCAAAAACCGGTTGAGCAAGTAACACAAAACCTGTTTGCACAAGAGCACCACTGAAACTAAATATTCAGAACTAAAAGTATACAATTAATCATCGAGAATTGAAAATTCTTAATTTCTTTCGTATGGATTAGTTATGAATAATATAATAATATACTTGATGTGAAAAGAGGCTTGTCTCACGATTATAGCTATAGCTATAGTTTATAATCTTTAGCTATAGTTACTATAGCGCTATATAAATTATCGCTAGTTAATTGAAAATATCATATAGGTTTTTAATTTTATAGTTTGCTACCTATGACACTAGTTTGGCTATCAAAGTGCTCTTTGAAATAAACAGTCGCCCAAGAGCCGTGCCTTGGGGTTGTCACACAACGCAATGTTCATTTGGGCCGTCACGCAACACTTTTCCATGACCATTGAATTAACGACTGTGAAATTGTATGGACACAAGGTATGCGAATTTATACCCAAAAGGCACTTTATTTGTGAATGACAGTAACTCCCATCATCAATTATACACATCAAAAAATTTGAAGCAACTGTCACTTAATCACTCCAGAACTTGAATAAATTGATCAATGATCAAATAAAGTACACAACTCTTATAACATCAAATTAGACACAAAGTAAGGGGAAAAGGAACTAGTTTTGTCTCCAGTAATATACGGAGCCCAGAGATATTGCTTACTAAAGAAGCCTGGGGGTGAAACATATGCTGGATACATGATAGTGCTCACACTTATTTTATCTTGCACTTTTCTGATACGTTAACTGTTTGAGTTCTTGATTCCGCCATGAGTTAACCTCTTAATGTGACTTTACCTTTCAATACTCATAAAATGGTTCTCTAACTGTTTAAAGTTAGCTTATATATCATTATGTACCTAAAATTATATGCCCCCAGAACTTCAGTTCGCTAATTGATTTCACCAAAAAGAACTGAACTTCCGAGTTGTTCCAGCGAACAGAAACTATTACAAACTAACTATTAAAATAATATGAAGCCTTGAATGGTACATGGGAGACCAAATCATTGTTCCTTGTAGGCTCTTCTCAATAAAAACAAAAAAGAAATAAAACGGAATCCAACCATCAAAGCTATAAGACAGTAAATATCAAACAACATATTGTCCTGAAAGACAAAAACAAAACAGAAACAATAAACAAAAATTAGTTGTTTTTTTTAACTGACAAAATAACAACAAGCATAAAGAACTAATATAAAAAAACATGTCTTAAAACTAAGACTAAGAGCAGTCTCGCTTTTCCCAAAGACTTCACACTGCCAGCTTTTCTTATCGCTTTTCTCGCTTCTCCTACTACGTAAAACGGAAAAGACGAACTGTTCGTTTGATCAAGGGTTTGATATTAAGCCAACCATAACTGAAACATGATTGGTGTTAACTTACTGTTTTTTCTGTTAAAAATAAATAGAGGTGTAACAGAAGTCAGTGCGTGTGCCATGGAAAATGTCAAGTAAATCGAAACGTGTCTCTTCGCCCCATTCGACAAGACGTCTGACATCCGACCGAAAAAAATTCCATACTGATGACGTCCCTACCTTTTTCAGCCATTTTACTGTAACTTAAACTCCCTATAAGACAGACACCTCTCTAAGAAGGACAGTTGGAGCCGGTCCCGCCGTCTTAGAAAGGACTGTATGTTTTTATTTTTTGGGTCGAACATAAGACGTCTGTTCTACAGAGCTGTTTTAACATGTCATAAGCTCATCATTACCACGATCCTTTACTGCTCACTTACTTCCTTAAATCCAAGAAACTTGATCGCTGCATTTCCATTTGGTATGCAAAACGCTTCGTCTCCCATCCCCCCAGAGGATCCGTTCCCCATCGCTGAGAATGGGACGGCAGTGGTGTTCAGAGCACAGTCTACAAGCAACAAGCAGAAAAAAATTACTCTAAAGACAACACAAGATGACCTACGACGCGTGTAGGAGTTAGTGCACTTCCGGTAAATGGAGCGGTTGTGGTAGTGGTGGTGGTTTGCACGCGAGAAATTGTTACAAGTATGAATTTTGTGTGTTCCGTATTTTTTTTCTTTTTTTAATAGATGCCCAACTCTTTGCGGCGTGAGTCGTGTTCTGACGGCTACTTTGAGTGAGTTGGGTGGGGTACGTTTAGGTTAACACACAAGGTTTGATCATAGACTATTTAAGCTAGGGCTTGGAAAAATTAAAGTTGAGTTTGATAGTGTTATGTGTGTGGTGGTCTAGCAGGTTTGTGAAGTTCTTAACTGTCGAGGAATCCTTTGAGAGAGTTGATGACAACTCACTGCTCACAATTTTTTCCCAATGTTGTGATGGAAAAAAGTAGGTGCATAGCCTGTTCTAGGCGTTCGGTTAGCGGTTGGAGATTATCGCGAAAAACAGCGAGTGGAAAAAAAAATAATAACAAGATATACAAGGCGAGGGCTTTGGTGTGAGGGGCTTCACTCCGACTAACTTTTTTTTTTTCACTCGCCGTTCTTCGCTCTGCTTTCCAATTAACCGAACGTTCACATACCTATCGGGCCAAAATCTTTCCACTGATTGATAATAAGAGCCTCAAAGCCATACATGAACCACGAAATGTACTTTAGCCACACAAAATAAACTGGCACAGTCCTGTAAAACGAAAAACAATATTGTAATAGTTTTATGATTGCTTTCCGTAGTATTAATCAGACATTTCGACCGACCGATGGATAGACTAGTTGAATTCAAGTCGTGCAAATACGCCCCCAGTTTTGCTAAAATCTGCCTAATGTTTTAGTTTATATCACGTTAGAGCAGACAAGTCTAAAACATATAACTTACGTATTTTTCAGGAAAAATCCTCCGAAAATCAACAGAGGTAACATGAGGGGAGGGCCAAGAGATGTCGCTGCGGTGATTGTTGGCGCGATCGTTGAAACGATATAACCTGGAAAAAATAAACATACACGCAAATCCACTTGAAACGTTACTTGTTCGGCTTGTAACAAACACGTGGCCTTTCAGATATCAGTGTACTAAGCACTTACCAAATGAGACAGCCACATTGGTAACCAAAACAACGATACCATAACAAACAAGGAAACGCAAAAAATCATCCCGCAAACCTGTTGTAAAATAAAAGAACAGTCAACTTTTTCTTAAGGAAACCTCCATAAGATGGACACCTGGTGTTGGTCCCGTCCCTGCCTTTGTCAGTCATTTTACGGTGGACACCCTTCTAAGACGGACAGTTGGAGCCGTTCCCGGCGGTGAAAGGAGAGGCGATAGGAGGAACAAATTATTTTCATAAAATTAATTATTTATTGTATTATTCATCGGAGGTGGTATTCCGTTTGCAAGACAGTCATTGTTCTTCCTGGTCCGAAGGCAAGAAATAGTCCAGCAAAAAATATTGTGGCACTAATGGAAAGAAAGATAACTTATGTAGTTTTGCAGTCTAAGTTTTACATGTAAGTTATCAGTCCCACAGGACCTTACGTTTGTGAAGTAAATATTTTAAGTTGTAAAATAATTATTTTAAAACTATATTTTTTTCAGATTTCAGTAAAATGTTTACGCAGTACACACAAGTCTATTTTGCCATTAACACCTAAACGGTACAGTAATTTGTTTCACACAACTGTACTAGTCACACTTTAAAATTCTATGTTCGTGTTAAGCACACAAGATATGTACTTAAGACAGATCCACGTAGCTTACTCAAAGATAGAAAAGAAACGATAACAGCCAATGGGGAGGATTATTCTTAATCAGTGAGTGCATTCATGAACAGGAGTTACAAATAATCTCTTACCAATCATCCAATATGAAATAGTTATCAACAGCAGCGGAGTGATGATAAAAATGGGTATCTGCAACATTAACAACATAATAAGCCATAGAACATTCTTTTTAAATCATTGCAAACCATGGCCGAACCATACAGCCCTGGCCAAACGGTAACGCAAGTAATCGCATGTTGAACTTGCGTACAGACTATCGTTGCGTGGCCAAAAGAAGACGCAAGTTTAGTCGCAAGTGCACGCAAGTTCGCGAAAAGCCATTTAAAATGCTACGAGGTGCAATTCAGTTTTTGAAGTAAACTGCAAAAAATGCGATGACTTGCGCGCGTTGGGTGGCCAAACTTAAGAAACTTGCGTTGACTTAACTGCAAATTTGATCTCGACCAAAGTGAACGCAAGTCAACGCAAGTGCACACATGTTCTGGCCAAACGGATACGCAAGTGGACGCAAGTTGAAAACTTGCGTCCACTGCGCTGCCGTTGGTGTGATCATCCTGGTGAGAGTTGTTCTGAAAAGAACTGTTGTTGGTGACTGACGTTTCGACAGGTTGAGCGGAAGTCATCTTCAGAGTCAAGTGACTTTCGATTCAAGTATCTTGACTTGACTATGAAGATGACTTTTGCTTAGGTTGTCGAAACGATAGTGACCAACAATAGTTCTTTTCAAAACTACCCTCACTTCGGACGATCATACTATACGAACTACTGATACTCCCTGGTTCAAATAATTTACAAAAGTCTCTCAACAACAACAACAACAAACTTTATTTCTCCTAATTTCTTAAGCTGAGAAAACCTCGAGTGTGCAATAGCCTACGTCGAAGATGGAACTGTATTGGTAATTTAAGGGGGAAAGACAGAGAGAAACATTGCGTCACAGCTTTGTAGTGAAGGTCAGAAGAGAGAAGAAGACCGGGCCGACCAAAAACAACATGGAGGAGGATGGTAAATGACGAAAGGCAAACAGCTGGGTGGCAGTCATGGGCGAATGTCAGAGCCCTTGCAGCAAATCGTAGTGGGTGTAAAGAGAATGTCAAAGCCTTGTGTGCCTAATGTGGCATGGAGAAATATGGGTAGGAGCAATAGCCTCCTCCGCAGACGTTCTTTGGGATCGTCACGGGATTCTTGGTTCCTTCTTCGTGTAGAAGCACAGAACACGTCACAAAAGAATACTGCCTCGCAAACCTATTGTTTTTATTATATTCCTCGTTCTTTTGTCCTTTTGTTCTCTATTGTTATAGGTGAATTGTGTCTTCTACACGAAGTAAGAGCCCGTTTCTCCCCCACGAGAAATGCGTGACGATCCCAAAGAACGTCTGCGTAGTAGGCTTAGTGTGCAAAGGAAACAAAATCTCTATTTTACTCTGACTAGTTCGGCTAAGTACAAAAGAAGTTGTTTTCAATTTGGTACCACTATGTGGTTTGTATAAACCACTATAAATTATGTGAAAATCAATAACGATTCTAGAACTCCAGAGACAAGAGAGTACACTGTAATAGTCGTTACCTCTGATAACGTCTTTGCCAGGTAGTAAACATCTGTTCTGTACATTCCGTTTTTGTGTTCCCTCAAGAACACAGGAAGCTCAACTGGAAATACCTGTCATTGAAATGATAAGAGGAAAGTTCAAACCTAACTGGTAAATGTGGTAGAAAGGCATTCTAGTTAACAAAGAGACCATATAAATGACGTTATGCAAAAAAAAACCTTTTCTTAATAGGCATTAGTCATACATCGCATTTGAATAAATGTAAAGTGAGTTGTTTCGGTCAAAGTGCACGCGATAAGACCGAAAGGTAGTATGGGTAGAAATAGAGAGCTACTGCACGTGCTGAATACTAAGGAGATATAATGACATGACAAACGCAAATTTTTCCTTCTCTTCAGACATGTGGAAACATTGGGTACCGGTATTTCCAGCTACGCTGAATTTTAGAAGAATATTCAAAACTCAAAGACATGGGGCAGTAAAAGTAAAGGTACAGAAAAACGCCCCCTAGAGGAAAAACAAAATCTTCACGTGCAAAAATGTAAACTTGTATATTTCCTCAAGCCCAATATGCAAAATTCCAGTGAATACCCAGACCACCTTTCGGTCTTGGCACGCGCAATTTCGTGCTTTTTCCCGGCAACCTTTCTCGAAATAGCTGTATACTAAACATGTTACGTTAATGTCATTTCAACGAAACATGATGCTGTAAATGTGTTATTTTTCCCCTTGTGAGTTGAAAGATTCTTAATTTAACATGTATCCGATCTGTTTCATTAGTATTCTAGAGGGAAGTCTATCTTTTTAACTAAATAGAGGATTTTTCTAAACATCTGCACTCTGCTACTTACAAAGATAACTCCCTGAAGGCTGGAAAACGAAGTAGATGTCACAAGAAAGAAATAAACACCACCAATGTTCTGGATGCCGTCTTGATCATAAGGTATTTGCAAGTAGATTAATCCTGCAATCAGACCAGTGATCTGTAATAAAAAAAAATTAATTAATTAGTAAGACCACTATCTCCAACTCGCTTATCTTAAACTCCGAGTTCACACCTTATGTGTCTCTTACAGTAGTCCAGTAATCTTGCTTAAAAACTTACAATGGCCTGAAAAAGTCTTATTCTGAAGATGATTATATCTCGATTATTAGTGATCCATGATCGCCACAACACTGCTCCAAGTTGCCGACACCAGGAGGCCTTGTACCTGCATGTGTAACAGGAAATACAAACATTACTTCTTTTAATTAGTAGCTGTAGGACTGGTGTAGCATATATACAAAACTTAAAGTGTTTAAAATCACTTTATTTTTCAACATGAATTGTCTTGTCATGTTTGTCATTTCAGTGTGTCATTTATTTTTACTGAGGGTACACCCATTTTAGGTGAAGAGGGGCGTGGCCTGTAAGAATAGGGTGCCCTACTCAAAAAGGCAGCATCATTAAGGACAATGAAAAGTTCAAGCCCCACCCTCTCAATTTTGAGCCTAACAAACTCACTATTGGGCCACCAGATCCTCTCCCCACCCTCTGCTATAAGTTGCAGAAAACATGACATGCAAACAATGGTTAATTTCTTACGGTGATCTTTTCTCAAAATAAACATCATCTGCTTTGAAGGAATCCTAAATTAGAAGGAAAATACACAAAAAAATATAACTCGTTAGGATCCAATAATGTCATTTCTATGATCTATAAGAGTGTTGACCATGAAAAGATGTGGTCGATTTGTTTTATACAATAACACGGAAAATTTACCGGTAAATTAGATTGAAAATCAGTGCAAAGTTCAACGATCACTTTTTTCTTCACTTAAAGCAAACGAATGCATTTATGTTTGATTAATGTATTTTGGAGAAGTCGTCTCAATATCTATGTTTTCAAAAATTTGTTTTGTGTTGCATTCACAGGTTACAGTCATTTTCATGTTCTATACTCTCATGGACCACAACTTTCGACCAATACATGCACGAGAATTTTCTCAGTTATCGTATAAATTATTGTACTATTGAATGGTTTAACACAACACTGTACTACACAACTCTCCAAACGTTTTTCCTTACCTCCCTGTTGTATCCATGTTCTTCTTTGGCTTCTTCTGCTGCCCGTTCCCTGTAGGCATCACAGATTTCCTATGGATGGTGAACACAGTTTAAAAAGTGGGCAATATTATGCTTGTCAGGTCATGAATAACTGCTGGTGCTTGCGCTGTACATGTACATGTATGTATATCAAAACCAGGCCTACATCATACAAACAGTATACCGCCCGCGAAATCCGTGAAGTTTACGGAAGACAACATGTTGGAGCAGGAGGACATCCGTAAAGTTCTAAACACCATTCAAGATAACACAAACAAACTTCTCGAAGAAAACAAGGCTTTACGTAACCAGTATTCTGAGCTCCAGAAGTCATTGGAATTTCATATAGCTAAAATAGAAACGATAACGACGGAAAACGAAGCACTAAAGAAAGAAATGAAATCTATGAAGAAGCGTTTAAATGAAGCCACCGAAGAACGTGACGAAATGTACGAAGATTTGGGGACTGCCATCAACCAACTGGATGATTTAGAACAGTACACTCGCAAACACAACCTGGAAATTCATGGCATTCCAGAAACGCCAGATGAAAACATCGCAGAGCGAGTTACTGCACTTGGAAATGTGCTCAACGTTACGATCCGCACCGACGATATAGACATATGTCACAGGCTTCAAACAAGCAAGAATCCCAGTAAACCCAAGCCAATTATTGTCAGGTTCAAATCTTATAGAGCAAAGAAAGAACTATATGGAGCTCGTAAGCAGTTAAAAGGTCAGAATCTGAACCAAGTGTTTAATGGAGGTGGCATTGTTTACATCAACGAAAATCTAACAAGAATGCGACGCGAGCTGTTTGCCAAAGTGTGGAAACGAAAGAAGTCGGAGCATTGGCACAGCGCCTGGACGACAGACGGTAAAATCTTTGTTAAAATAGAGGCAACTGACTATCCTATAAGAATTTATAATAACGAAGACTTGGATAGGATTTACTGATCGATGTTAATTTTTCACACTTCGCATTTACTTCATTTATCTGTTCTGACCGCTTCAATCGTTACTTTTTCCTTTATGCTATGAAATTAATTTTGAGTATTGTCACTCTGTAGTTTTATAATGCGGGGAATCGTAGAGGGGATCCTTTCCGATCGATGAATTTATTTTATTTACTAAGGCTATCTCCTCTATACATGAAGTCGTTCAACGGCTTGATTAGATTTTTGTTTAGTGTTTCGTGGTATTTCTTTCTTTTTTTGGTGGCACGACATCTGGGGACAACTTTTTTTGGCTGGGGCTCTGGTGCAGGTGTTGAGCCTTAATAACATTTGCAATGGGTTTAAAATGTGTTTCCCTTAATATCAGAGGCATAAATAAGTCGATCAAACGTAGAAATTTATTTAGGTGGCTCCATAATGGCAAATATGACTTAATTTTTCTGCAGGAAACCTACAGTGACAAAACAATCGAAAACGTTTGGCGTGCAGAATGGGGTGGTGACATTTGCTTTTCCCATGGCTCTAAACATAGCAGAGGCGTGATGATTCTTTTTCGACCAACCTTAAAAGCAGAGAATATTTGCATTACTAATGATAAGAACGGAAGAATGCTTATTGTTCGCTTCACACTCCAAGACGAAGAATTTTGTTTAGCCAATGTTTACGCTCCCAATGACCAAAATCAACAATTAAATTTTTTTAACGAATTAACGAGCAAGCTACGTCCTCATGTGAATGAAAATCTTATAATGGGAGGCGATTTTAATTGTCCACTCCAAAATATTGATAAAATAGGTGGAAAAGATATCAGCGGTAAGAAAAAAGTTATCCACAGCATAAAGGAAATGAGCGGAAACTTAAATCTCGATGATATATGGAGATTTCATCATCCAAATGATAAGCGCTTTACCTGGCAGAATAGTTCAGGAAAAATAAGATGTCGATTAGACTATTGGCTTATTTCAAAACATTTAGTTCCACGTACTAGTATGACGGATGTGCTATCATATTACGACTCAGACCATTCTCCAATTTATGCTGAAATCGCGTATAAAAATAAGCAAAAAAAAGCTGGCCCTGGGTTTTGGAAATTTAATAACTCTCTTCTTGACAATGAAGAATTTATAACAAACCTAAAATTCTTTTTACTTCATGCCAAGAAAAAGCATAGTGGAACAAGTGACAAAAGACTCTATTGGGAGATGATTAAAATGGAGATTAGAGACTTTTGTATCCGTTTCTCTAAACGTCTTGCTAAAGGAAAAAAATCAAAAGAAATAAATTTACTCTGCAAGTTAAAACAATTAAATATGCGTTTGGATCAAAATCCGCTAGCAGCTAATTTAGCAACAGACATTGAACGTGTCAAGCTTGAACTTCAAAGAATCGCTGAACATAAAACAAAAGGCGCGATTATAAGAAGCAGAGCACGGTGGTACGAACATGGCGAAAGAAACACGAAATATTTCATGAATCTAGAGAAGCGCTCGCATGAAAGGAAGCATATTGTTAAATTGAAAACCGATCAAAACGAGTATGTTGAGGAACCGAACAGGATCTTGTGTGAGATGGAAACTTTTTATAAAGCTTTATATGCCTCACAAATAACAGATAACACATTTGATGCTTCAGCCCCGTCATTCTTAAATCTTGACAATGTACAGAGACTTGATAGCGAGCAGCAAAAATCCTGCGAGGGCCTTATCACTGAAGAAGAATGTTTAGCCGCTCTTAAAACGTTTGAGAAAAACAAAACCCCAGGTTCAGATGGACTGACTACAGAATTTTACTTATGCTTCTGGGATTCCGTGGTAACTCCTTTAATAGACTGTTTAAATGAAGCCTATCATAGAGGTGAAATGTCGATCTCGCAAAGGAGAGGTGTGATTTCTCTGTTACCTAAAAAGAATAAAGACACCCTCCTTCTCAAAAATTGGCGGCCAATCACGTTGTTGAATATTGACTACAAAATAGCAACGAAATGTATTGCAAAACGATTAGAGAAAGTCTTACCAACGTTGATAAATAATGATCAAACAGGGTACGTTAAAAACCGCTTTATTGGAGAAAATATTCGGCTAATATCTGATGTAATTGAGTTTTATGAGAAAAAACAACAACCTGGCATGTTACTTTTCATAGATTTTGAAAAAGCATTTGATTCCCTAGAGTGGAAGTACCTGTTTAAAGTCCTTGAATTAATGAACTTTGGGCCAATTTTCCAAAAATGGATCCACACCTTCTATTCCAATATCACCAGCTGTGTGATAAACAACGGATTTGCGTCCGATTTCTTCCAGCTTCAAAGAGGAGTCCGACAAGGATGCCCCTTATCGGGGCTCTTATTTGTCCTGGCAATTGAGGTACTTGGCCAAGCGATTAGGAATAATGAAAATATCAGTGGTTTGAAAATAAAAGACACCGAATTAAAATTAAGTATGTACGCGGATGATATCACAGCCTTTATAAAAGATGATCGCTCAGCTAATCACTTGTTTAATCTTTTAAATGATTTTGGAGGCTGTTCAGGTTTAAAAATAAATACTTCTAAAACGGAGGGTATGTGGCTGGGCAGTCTTAAATGCAACTTGGGTCAACGTTCTAAATTTAATATTTCGTGGCCTGAAAAATATGTAATCGCGCTAGGTGTGGCCTTCGCATATGATCAGTCTGTTAGTTACAAAATTAATTTCGAGGAAAAACTTGTTGCGCTAAAGAAAATTTTAAACCAATGGACGACCAGAGGCTTAACTTTAATGGGAAGAATTTGTATCATCAAAACCCTCGCTATCTCCAAGCTTGTTTATAATACCTCCGTTCTCACAACACCACCAAATTTTTCTTGTGAAGTTAATGATATTTGTTTCAAGTTCATATGGAACTTTAAGCCCGATAAGGTCAAACGTAACACGCTTATTGGTCCTATAGAGAAAGGGGGCCTTAACATGGTAGACTTCAACATGATGAACAAATCTTTAAAGGGAGCATGGGTTAAACGTTTATATGAAGCTGGTGATAACAAATGGTGCTCCCTCTTCTCATCTGCTACATCCCAATATGGTGGTTCGTTTCTTTTGGAATGTAATTTTAATGTATCTGATCTTAATTTCGTCTCGTATGTACCGTCCTTTTACAAGGAAGTATTGAATGTCTGGCAGGAGCTACATTCTAAAGACCCTTCTTCTGCTAAGGAATATGAAAACGAAATTATTTGGAATAACCGCTATATTAAAATAGATGGTAAATCAGTCTTCTATCCATCTTGGCATAGAAAAGGAGTTATTAAAATCGGTCACCTGCTAAATGAGAACAGAACGTTTTTATCCTGGTCTGAGTTTCAACATAGATATGGTATGACGGTAAACTTCTTAACGTATTACGGCCTTCTCACCGCGATCCCTGAAGAATGGAAAAAATCAATTTCAAATTCCGAACGAATGCTTACCGATGTTGACAGTAATGAGCTTCCTCTTGCGAATGTCACCGCCAAATCGGCTCGCGAACTGCTTGTTATGAAAGTGTTTAAAGCCCCAAACATAGAAACTAAGCTTATAGAAAAACGTCTTCCTGCTAAAGCCATTTATGAATTGCCATTCAAAGTTACAATAGAAAATAAACTCAGATGTTTCCAATACAAGGTCATACATAACATTCTACCCACTAATAACAGACTTTACAAAATGAAATTGAAAAGTTCTCCCAGTTGTGATCGTTGTAGCTCTTCATACGAAACTTTACCTCATTTGCTGTATGAGTGTCCGACGGTACAATTATTCTGGAAAAAAGTTATTGCATGGTGGAATGAAAAACGTTCAGAAAATATCACCTTAATTGACACAGATATTTTTTACGGTTATAAACCAGATTTAAGTAATTTTTATGCCCTGAATCATTTCCTCATCATCGCCAAGTATCACATTTATCTGTCCTGGTTGAATTCAGCATATCCGAATCTAGATATCTTCCTTCTCTTACTCAATCAAAAGATTCTCTATGAACGCACAATCGCTGTCAAAAATAATAGTTTGACGAAATTCAAAGCAAAATGGACAACACTTTGTGCCTAAGGTCCCCCAAGTTACCCCGCCCCCTGCCCAGAGGTTGTGCCGCAATCTATTTTATTTATTTTTTTTCGTTTCATAGTAAAATAAAATACATACAGTTAGTATTAGAGTTAGTAGTAAAAAATTGAACTTTGTAAATAGATTGTAACTTTAAAATGTAATAGTAATATAATGTAATATTTTTTTGTAAGAGCGCTATTTGTTATAGTAGGTATTGTAAGACGTGTTATTGCGATATTATTATTTAAAAAGAAAATGTATATTAAATAATGTAATAAGTAATGTCTTGTAATTAGCATCGTAGGTAGTGTATGTATTTGTTTTGTTAAGTAAGTAGTGTTCTTTGTGTGTCAATAAATAAATTAAAAAAAAAAAAAAAAAAAAAAAAAAAAAAAAAACTTTATTTTTTCTCGGAGTTACAGAGTAGCTGGTTATATTAGCTAATATCTCCAAGGGGAAAAAAAGTAAAGATAACAACCTACAAAATTATAAAAAAAAAACACTTAGCAGAAAAATAAAGTGGTACAATTAAATTAAAGTTACCTAAAATAATAATCATAATAATAAATCAGTTTAAAAACAGAGTCAGCAGATATTAATCTGATTACCTTAACTCTATCCTTGCAGCGCTCCTCCTCTCCAGGTACAATGGCCAGAGTGTGAACAAAATAATCTGCAGGGTTAAAGTTCACAGGGCAGGGATACCCTAGGCTGCAATTTAACACAAGTTAAACACAAACTTAAATGTGACAAATAAAAAATCATTATTGAAACATGACTTAATTTGCAAGCTCATGCACAGCAAGTGTACACTGTTTACCCTTACAGAAATGCCTGAGGTTAAACCTACTATCTGAACATTACCTAACAAAATTAATTAGATGAATAAAAGCGACTATATGAATACATGACTGTCTACACTAGTAAGTAAATATAATGCAACTGGTTAATAGTTCATGCAATATTAACAATAAAAAATTAAAAAAAATAAATTGAAAACTTAGTGCAACTAATTTCACAAATGCACTGATTTGTAATTTACATAAATTTACAATAATGTATCGCTACAATTTAACAAAGTATTTTGCACCTTTCAAAGTATGTTATTGCCTCGGCTGTTGAGCCCATGTATGCTGTTCTTCCTTCAGCTAACAGTAAAATACTGGAAAAAATAAGCAGGGTGAAGTCAATAAACAATGCATATGTAAAGCATTGTGTACTCAATATAAAGTTCTGCATGCACTGACATAAGAAAAGATAGGTCAAAGCACGACCATGGCCAAATAGGTACACCGACATTGTACATTGTGAAGATGGGTACCAGTTACCCTTCAGCAAAATAGCATGATAATAAAGAAGAAATACATACTTCTAATCAATCACTTCAAACCACAGAAACTGGAGTCTGTTTTAACTTGGCTTCTCATAAGGGACAGTTCATTTTTTATGAGATAGGGGGGCTGGTGGGATTTGAGGGGGGCCATCCGAAATTTGGCTTTAAAGGGGGGGGGGGCAGCCAAAAATTGGTCTGTAGGGGGGTCACTAAATATAATTGTCTTTTGTGTTGTGGGCTTCTGTAGAGTAAAAAATGCAGATGGAAATAATTCCTAGGTTCTCAACGGGGGCAGCCCCGACCCCCTACTGTATGTACTAACTTTTTTGTACACTGATAATCTTTCACACTCCGATAATTTTATTTCACTTGAATTTTTTATTTTATTTTATTTATTTTTTTTTTTTGGGGGGGGGGGGTCACAAATTTATTTTGAGGGGGGGCCAGGCAAAAATTTTCGATGAAGAGGGGGGCCATTATATATAACAGTGACTATCTATCAATCCCACCAGTCCCCCCTACCCCATAAAAAATGAACGGTCCCTAAGAAGCTAGATTAGTTTCAAGTAAGCACTTGACTCAAGTGCACTTGAAAAAGTAAATTACTTGAGGCAAAAGCTGTCAATCATCTTCAGAATCGTGACAATGCTGCATGCTGATTTCATTTCCAAGGCTTCCATTTCCTATTGGTCAAGTGCATTCTCAAATTAAGTGTGGTGTAGACCATACTTGGCTTGGCTTCTTCAAAGTTTCCATGGTCACCAAGTAAAGTTCAAGTAAGTATGTTTTACCCCATCACACTCAAAGTAGGTTCCAAGTGTACTTACAATACATCTGTAGATTATACTTAAAAGCTCTAGTGTGAAGCCAAATAATATTGCCAGCCCTATAGACTACCTTAATGCTTGAACACAGACTTTGCCCATTTAATTTCTATAAACGAGTAAAGAACCAATAGGTTTCATAAGCCATTACCTGTCAAACATGGCATACACTTCAGATGAGGGTTGATGTATTGTGCACATGATGGTATGACCACGGGCTGCAAGACGCTGAAGTGACGATATTAAACTCTGAGCCATGAATGCATCCAGACCAGATGTTGGTTCATCAGCGAATAGCAATGGAGGATTTGTTAACACCTGGACATAAAAGTTATCAGGGTGAAAATAACCCATAACCAGTACCCGGGTAATGGCAATTATGTGCTTACATGCAAGTAAACTACTGAGGGTAAAAGTTGTTTCAAGGATACACACACATATTAGATCATAGCAAATTGTCACTATAAATAACAGGGGGTGGGTGGAGGGATGTGGAGCCCCAATTTCCCAAAGCTCCAAGATTAACAAAAATTGAATTGAGAAATTGGAAGGTTCAAAAATTTGGGTTAAAATTGCCGTAGTGCTTGACCAAGGAGAGAGAGGTCTTTTGGTTCAAGTTATAAGATCAAGTTAGAAAACAGAATTCCACTGTAGCATGGGAATATTTATAAGAAGAAGACTGGTCAAAAAAGGGAAATGAAAATGGAATTCCTGCATAGAAATATAAAAAGGTCATGTACCTCTGAAGCAAATGCTAATCTTTTCTTTTCTCCACCAGATATTCCTCTCAACCTTCCTGGTATTCCGATGACTGTGTCAGCGCACTTCATAAGCCCAAGCTAGCACAAAATGACAACAACAACAAAAAAAGATTCACTCTCAACATCTTTAATTCACACTAGGCGCGGTTAAGCCTAATGGTTAGTGCGTCGGACCCTCAGAATCGAGCAGTCTGAGTTCGAGGCCTGATGGGGGTCACTTTGTTGTGTTCTTGGGCAAGACACTTTAATCTCATAGTGCCTCTCTCCACCCAGGTGTATGGGTACTGGTGACATTATGCTGGGTGGGTACCCTGCGATGGACTAGCATCCCATACAGGTGGGAGTAGAAATATTTCTAGCTGCTTAATGCTACAGAAACCGGGATAATTTAAGGCAAGCTCCAGCAAGTATGGATGGGAGGCGCGGTGGCCTACTGGTTAGTGTGCCAGACTCTGGATCGAGTGATCCAAGTTCGAGCCCTGGTCGGAGTCACTATGTTGCATTCTTGGGCAAGACACTTACATGTAACTCTTATAGTTCCTCTCTCCACCCAGGTGTATAAATGGGTACCATGCAGCGACATAATGCTGGAAGGGTACCTTGCGATGGACTAGCATCCCATTCAGGGGGGAGTGCTGAAGAAATATTCCTAGCTGCTACATGCTACGGAAACCGGGATAAGCTCCGGCAGTATGGGCCCCATGGCTCAAGGCTTCCCCTTTTCCCCTTCCAGCAAGTATGGGCCACTTGGCTTGAGGCTTCCCTTTTTTATAGCCTATATACCCGGTAAATGTCTATGCAAAAGTCTCTGTTGAAGCACTTGTTATTTTTCCTGTGTTGCATTAATTTTCTTACTGATTATTGATCTGTTTTAACCTTAACACTCCCATTGAAAGGGTAATAAAATTAATAATGACATGGACAGTGCCTAAGTCGCACTGACATTTTAATCATTTTCAAAATCAGTTTTTATTTAGCAGGCATGTAGCTAACACCTGGCTACTGGCTGATTTCACTGGCTGTATTAAGGGAGCTCATTATTACTATTTTGGCTGAAATTTTGCGCAGTCGGGGGGAATGAGACAAGTACAAATATCGTGAGATATTTGTACTCGTTTTGCGCATTATTTGTACTCTACGAAGCAGAGTTGGATTTATATAAATTCTCAATCTGGTTTACTTAATTTTTTCTTCCCTTAAAATTTTTAGATTTATGATAGTGAACAATTATGAGACAATCAAAAATAGAAACCAAACTGGTTTAAAAACCACAAAAACCGCAACACATCAGGGTCGTAGCCAGGCTTTTGACTGGGACGAGGCAAAGGTTGTGAATGTCAAGAACACGAACCCTAAAAATAGCAGGGTCTGGAAAGAAAATTTTGAAATATAGTAACTCTGAGACACTACTTTGAGCATATTTGTATATAAAAGTCAATCAGGTTTAATTGGGGATTATTTTCCCACCTGAACGTATTTGTTTTTTTTAATGTTGGGTTAAAATCTAGACGAGGCAAGTGCCTTGTCTTGCCTCTTGCTAGTTACGGCCCTGCATGTACATCCAATTGGTAATTCTTGAATTTAAGAACAATTAAATTGCCATGAAAATAATACAAACTATAAGGCAATGCAAACCTCGGTCAAAACCTCCTCGACACGTTCCTTTCGTCGTTCCTTGGGAGTGTGTTTATCCATACGAAGAGCAGCCTGAAAAAGAAAGAATTAACAAACTAATTTTTAATTAACTCTTTAAAAAACAGCCTTCCTGTTTCAAACGTGACTCAAGTGGATGTCACATCCACTTGACTAACTATGTTACCCTGCAGAAGTCTGCAGAAGAGCCTAGTGGCCCACCAGGCTGGAGCTTATCTTGGTTTCAGAAGCAAGAAGTGACAAGGAGTATCTTGACTTCTGCCTGGATGGGATGCTAGTCAATCGCAACATTAACCCCAGCACTAAATTTGCTGGTAGCCATTTATACACCTGGGTGGTATGTACCAAAAGTATTATTTTTAGTTTGAGAATAAGTAACGGTATATTCTAAAATCAAATGCATTTTTACATGACTTGTAGTGGGTACAAATACAATCACAGCCTTTAACTGTCTAATATATTTATTAAAAAGCACCATATACTACTACTAACAGAAATATTTGTAGATTAAATTAGCAATCAGAATTTGTATGTGGACTAATTTAATACTATGCAAGAAAGGATTAATACCTGGAAGGTCAGATGTTCCCTAACTGTCAGTGATCCAATGAACAAGTCCTCTTGTTGAATATATGCTGACAAGGCATTAATACCAATACCAATTGGCTGACCATTCACTTTAACTGTCCCCGTCACTTGCACCTGGGCGATGTTACGATGTGCTAACACATTCATGAGGGTGGATTTACCTGCCCCACTTGAAAAAGAAATAAAAGTATGTAGTTATTGACTCTGGTCATGCAGTGTTCCTAAAATGAAGCAGCTACTCTACTGAAGGAGTCTTACAAATGTGCAAGGCAGCAAAGCATGCAAGGCGTACAAGACAGCGAGGCATGCAAGGCAGAAATCCCTACTCAGGGGCGGATCCAGGGGGGGTGGATTGGGTGGCTAGCCACCCCCCTTGATCTTCCAGAAAAATGACAATAAACACATTAAAATAGAAAATAAAGACAAAGACACTGGGTAAGGTGAAAAAAGTGTTAATATTTTTAGCTAAAGTAAATTTGACACCTTTGTTATTAAACATCCAGAATTTCATTTTTCCGAAAGAGAATTTTGACAGCCTGTTTTGAAATTTTGTGCTTAATGTAAAAAAAAGTGTGTATATTTTTTAAAAAAAAAAATTCCTTTTAGCTTTCAAGAGTTGTTTTAGCCTTGCTGGCATGATTTTCGTCACCATAGTAATCTCTTTATCGAGTTTTCTTACCGATTTCTTCGCTTTGAAGAAAGAAGATTTCTTAAGCAAAGACGCTGTTCTAAAAACATTAACGTACCAAAATGTCCTCAGGCCACTTTGCCAAGAGCTAAAAATTTTCACGCACGTGGGCGAGCAAAACAATGCATATCTGTTATTTTGTGTTAGTTCGAGGCTGTCAACTTTAAATTTCAATCACTGTTCATAAGAACTAGAGTTTCTGTCCCAAATATAATTTAAGGTAAGTTGAGGAAAGAGTCGTTTTGCTAAATTATTAAGGAAAAACAGCGGTTTGATAACTTAATTGAAAGGTGTTTAATTAAAGCTGCTCAGAATCGCGGAAATCACGTCTAAGAGGCATCACCTTTTCAAAATTTTCTGAGGGGACATGTCCCCAGACCCCCTAGGGTTAAAAAGCATACACGGCCCCATGAAATATGGGTCTCAGGCCCGAAATAATTTCGACTCCCACTTTCAAAATGCTGTCTAAAAGCCTGATACCCCCTCCTCCCACCCCCATAAAAAAACTGGGGTTTAAACAAGATAGTAAACAAAAATATTGCTAAACAGCCACCCCCCTTTGAAAAATCCTGGATCCGCCCCTGCTACTGCAAATAAAAAGGCTAACCGCAAGCTACCTAACCTAACCTAACTGTAGGCTAACCGAAGTGCTATTTAGGCTAACCGAAGCGCTACATAGGCTATTAAACAGAATGGATTACATGCCTCGCTGCCTCACACATTGTGATGACCTCTACTGAACTATATATACAGGACACTAGAGCAGTCTTTCAGAATGTAGTTGCTCAAAATGTTGCTTCGCTAATTTAATAGAAAAAATTTGAATTATAATTATCATTAAAATTATTTATTATAAATTATTATTCAAAATAATAATATCTTCTTAATCATGAAAAACCTAACTCACTGGCATTTACTTTTGACACAATAATTTTCTTTTATATGGGACTTACAAAACTAGTTTCATCTAAAACCCCGTAATGTCAGTTGATTGCCCTATAAGATGACATTTAGTAATACTTTTTTTTGTCTCGACAAGCAAAATCTCCCAGAAATATTATTTAAATGTACTGATATTAGCTAGATCCTAATTTTTACCTTGATCCCATGACAGCCAACAAGGATCCTGCTTCAATTTTTCCACTCACTGTAAGTCGAAGGAAAAATGTTTTCAATATGTTAATGTATATATGGCCATCCCAATAAAATGTTTCGTTTCCAATCGCCCGACCGACCCATTTTTTTCGAAAAGTAAAAAAAAAAAAAAATCCAGATACACTAGTCAAAGAAGCAAGTACGTCAATTTACAAGCACACAATCTTGTTTTATTAACAACAACTGGTAAGATGTGATGTCTTTATCTTAAATAAACATCGATACTACGTTATTTAAAGACTGTTAAGGAACAACGAACGAAAAGACCACATTTTCAAGTTGACTTTTGTAATCATGCTTTCTTTCTTAGCAGCCCGGCCCTTTTCTGGAACCCAGAACCCTTCAAGTGTTCATCTTTTTTTTTTTTTTTTGCCCGACCGACCGACCCACCATGACAAGAGTCGGAGCGATGGGAAACGAAACATTTTATTGGGATGGCCTATACATTTTTTTAATAAATTGTATTTACACAGTTCATTGTGTATCAAAATTTGGTTTCATACACAATACTGTGTCTCCCATACATGAACATGTACTGGTATTTGGCATAACCTTGTAAAAGTACCTTGGAGAATTCAACTCTATATCATTACCTCTGACTAAGGGGTTTACATGATAATGGCGCAACTTTCATTCCGGTGTGAGATGAAAAAGTCAAATTGTGTTTACATAATTTGTTTTTATTTGGATGTAAGTTTTATACTGTTGTATAAAACGGAATATGAAAGGAAACAGTGATCAGCTGAGTCATAGTGTGTTTGCATGACACCGGAATGAATTTTCGTATCGAAATGAAAATCTCGCTCTGGCATAGAAACTCTGGTATGACATTTTGTGTAAACTGTAAACAAACCCAGAGCCACAAGAGGGAACCGGCGTGAACTCACACCAGTGCGACAGTTGCCCCGGTATCATGTAATCATCCCTTAAACATGCATATACATTCAAACCTCTCTGTTGCTAAGAAAATAAATTATATACAGACTATGAAACAAATAATAGCAGGCATGGATTCAAATTGGGAATTAGACGACTGGTAGCCAAATGGAACATGTAGTGATCGATATAATTCAGTGTAACATTTCTAATGAATAAGCAAGCTTACATGTATATCATGGTTCGCCAAAACTTCGTCATGATCCAATATCTGCTTGTTACGTAATCGTAAAACCCAGTGAAATCACCAGACCAAGACACATTATATATTACACAAACAAACTAGAACTGTATCATAAAACATGCTAAAATGCAGGACTTTGAAAAACTTATGAATTTATACGAATAGTTTCATATATAAGCCATCAACAAGGAGCTGGGTAAAATAACATCTAGCTGACTTAAGAGAAATTGAAATAAAATTGAAACACGGCAGTAGCGTAGCATACGGCCTGGGGGAGTATAGCTAACTGTTGTGGGTCGTGGGTGGAAGTCGTGGGTCGTGGGTGTGGGTAAAGTCGTGGGTGTGGGTAAAAGTCGTGGGTAACAAAAAAGACTAAAATAAAAAAAATGCTGAACTAAAATTTGTGACAAAATAGTTCGTTCATGGCTAGTCCGATGCAGAGTGATTAACGAATTTGTTGGGATGTCTGTAAAACAAGGAACACCGCGAAACACACCTGAAACACCAATTTTTATTTTTTTTTTTAAACGCAGATAAACAAAACGGTGTTATAAAATTTAAATAAATTTAAACAATTAAAATAAAGTAAAAACATTAAAGAAATAAGTATTATGATTAATCCGATTGATCGCTCAAAAGTGGACTCAAACTGAAGATCTCCGGTAATTTTAACGAAAAGTTCCGAAGCTGTCTGAAGTCTCAACATTTATGAAGCCTCTTGTCAGAGAGAAGAACAGCGGAAGAAAAGAGTCATAAGTACAACATTCACATGGAAATTAATATTAAATTCCATTTTATTCTGAGTTGCGATAAGCATTTCGCGCTCGCACACTCCCCCATCCCACAAGAATGGTAACTTAAAATATTGCGTGACATTTTGCGTTCTAGACTGAGCGGCATTTTTTCCGTGGGAAATTTTGATGGTCCAATTTGCGATTACAAAAGGACGCCTCTGGTTGGTTTACTAATAAAACTGATGTAATGGCCTCGCTTGTCGGCCAAAGCGACAAAATGTGCGACTCGGTCTCGGAAATGTTGCAGCCAACATTTTTACTACAATCCGGGTACAATCTATTACACACTTGGAATTGCGAGAGCTTAGCGTGAGAGCTTTTGCGAAAGCTTTCTTATTAAACCGTCACCCGACGCACTGCATATAATTTTGCGCCTACCTCTTCCAAATTGTTGTGCTTTAATATTTTTATAACGAGCACGTAGTATTACTATTATTTAAATTGATTGGTTAAATTGGTTAAAAATCACGGACTGAGGTGTAAAACGTGGGCTATGGGCTGCGGACGAGGCAGTAAAATACGTACTGCATCTTGAGCGACGCTTTACGAAAGGGTTGCAGGGGTGTTTCGGAGTGTTCCTGGTTTGGGGGAAGTGTGCGAGGACGAAATACTTATCGCAGCTCGGAATAAAATGAAATTTAATGTGCACTTCCATGTGAATATTGTATTTATGACTCCTTTCTTCCGTTGTTTTTTCTCAGAGAAGAGGCCGTGTAAATGTTGCGACTTCGGACAACTTCGGAACTTGTCGTTAATATTACCAAGATCTTCAGTCTTAGTCCTTTTGTGAGCGATCGATCTGATCGCAAACTTCTAATTAAGCACTGATCATGCTCCATTTCATAATACTTATTTAATACTTTAATAATACTTTATCTGCGGTTAAAGAAATTGGTGTTCCAGGTGTGTTTCGCGGTGTTCCTTGTTTTACAGACATCCCAACAAGTTTGTTAAGCACTCTGCATCGGACTAGCCATGAACGAACTATTTTGTCACAAATTTTAGTTCAGTATTTTTTTTATTTTAGTCTTTTTTGTTACCCACGACTTTTACCCACACCCACGACCCACGACTTCACTGAAGATAACAATTCAATGCAAATCACTTAGCTGTCATTACCATCAAATAAGATCTGCTTGATTCTCGGCTCGTCTTCTTTCTCCCCACAACACAATCGCCGGCATAAAGACGCTCTGGGCTGCGGCACAAAAACATTGATGTCCTTCCACGATAAAGTCACCTTCTCCCTCAAGTCTCCAACACTTGTCACGTTCGCGATCACATTAGTGGCGGGATCTTTGTACTTCGTGTTAAAAACCAGGCTATTTCCACTGTTAGAGAATCCTGGGATTGCAGAAATTGTATCAAGGCTCTCCTGTGTTTCTTCGTGGTTTATAAGCGTTGGGCTGCCCGTTTCTTCCATTCTCTTCGCCGCTTCGTGTTCGGCGCTGTCTTGGTTCGCTGCACAAGAAATTTTGTTTGATCGTTGATCACGAGGCATATGTCACGCAGAGAAATATGAACACAGGATCAAATACAACTTAGTTAAACATTAACTTGAAGACTTGCTTTGTACAGACAGGTGCATAGATGTCTGCGGCTCTTCGCAAAAAGGACGCAAGCGAAAAAAGAAAACAACCCTTACGTAACCACTATAATAAGCTAAATTGATTTCGTTTACATTTGATTTCACGAAATCACCTTAACAAGAAATTATACAGTGAAACACACAAAACAGCCGCCAAAATCTTCAATGAAAGACAAATTCTAAGCAACCCCTTCTGTCCATAGCAACCGAGAACGAATTATAGCCCAAAATCGCATTTGAAGTTCTTATAAGCTTATATTGTTTATCGCCTGTTTTGAATTTAGGTTTACGCATCAATATCGTTTTGTTTGCAGGTCGGGATACAAAAGAGATTCCGGCCTTTTTTCTTGCGGCTTGTACCTAAGCTTCTAATAGATCATAAGTACCTTCAACTGAGTGCTGGTTAATCCTACCTGAGCCATTTTTGTCAGGTGTAGTATTAACGTCGACAATTGTCCACATTTCCACAGCAGAAGTGTCGGCCATGTTTGTAATAATTGATTTGAAAGAATCAAAGCTTGCTTGGTCACTTTCAATGGAATTTGCATACGTTAACAGGTACTGCTAAATCGGTGTTTTGTCTAACACCTGCAATTTCGAAAGATTTCCTCAAAAGTAACCGGCCAGAAAGAGCTCAATCTCTAAGTTTCTGGCGTTGCTTTAAATTTGACACGCTTTCCGCTCAATTACGTTCGTGATGGACTTCATGCCTTCACTTCCATTTGGCCTCGAGCTCATTGTTGCAAAGAGAGGGGGGGGGGGGGTACTTTCGTAAGCTGTTGTCTACCAACACTTTTTACCGCAAAAAGTCAAATAGTCTTTTATACCACGTGGTACATGATAAGCTTATTAGCAGTGGACGTTGATTATCTTACAACTCTTGCCGGTGAACAATAAACTGATTGTCTTATTATTTTTCGAGTGAAGTGTTGCCTAGAAATCCAATCAACCCCCCCCCCCCCCGCCAACATGTTCCCATGTCCCTCCCCCTTTTCAGTGTATGTGTGCACTGGGCGTTTGATGCCGGGGTATATTTGTGAAACCAGTATTGCGATCGGTATAGGACATAAATGAAATTAATTGAAATGGTCTTTTAAGCCGATATTTGTATCGCGACACTGATTGTGACTGTAAATATTTACGTGTCTGTTAGTTTGTTTGTTTTAAATATTTCAAGAGAGAACAAACGTCACCAAGTGGTCAATATATATTCAAGTGAATTGCATTTCGCATCCTTTCTGCGCAGAATATTTGCGTCATCTAGTGCGCGCACGAGCTCGCGTGCACAGAACATTTACGAGGCTTCATAATAAAAGGAGAACGAATTTCTCTCGGCTAGAAAACGCGAGTTTCCAGGGGTTTTTTTGTCTGACGGGATATTTGTATCCATAGACCTGTATATATGCCCACAAAATGGGACCTTCCAAAAGAGTGTCAAACTTCCCGTACTACGCATAAATTTACGCGTGATTAGCGCGCGCACATCAGTTGAGAAAATGGCGGCTTTTTCTATACGACTTGGCTCGCAGGAGAGATAAATCGTCGTTTTCTTGTAAGCGAGTACCGGGTCCTATCACCTTTTTTTAATTTTTCTGAGTCTAGCAGTCACCTTCTTTCTTTAAAAAGAATGTGAAGAAATTTCTAATGCAGAATTAAAAATAAATAATAAACAGAAATGTGAACTTAGCCAGTAAAGACAGTAAACTAGTAAAATGAAGTTCTCTTAGGATAAACAACCTGTAGGCAAAGTTTGAGCGAATCGAAAATTTATTGTCAGCTCTATATTTCAATGGAATGGTCTTAAAAAAGCACGACTCGGCGAAAGTGCTTGCGTCAACGAAAAACCACTGTTATGGTCCTCTCAATAACATCACTTGGCTTCACACTCGAAGCTAAGTTAGTTTCAAGTAAGCACTTGACTCAAGTGCACTTGAAAATCTCAAGTCGCATTTTGACAAAATCTGGCTTCACATTACGTGACTACGATGCACGTCGCTCTCATTTGGCTTCCATTTTCTATTGGTCAAATGCGTTCTCAAGTGTGGTGTAGACCATACTTGGCGGCGTACTTCGGCTTCTTTGAACTACGAAAGTTTCCATGGTCACCAAGTAAAGTTCAAGTAAGTACGTTTTACCCCTTCACGTGCAAATTAGCTGGGTTCCAAGTGTACTTAGATTATACTTACGAGCTCTAGTGTAAACCAAGCTGTTTACGAAGAACTGGCAAAGAAGACTCACCAGGAATTGCTCCAAGGAAAAATATAAATATCTATGGCTTCACAACTCATTCCGAGAATGCGAAAGAAAGTGAGAAATGCCAGCCATGACCCATAGTCAGTATACGAATTTCTCTCGGCTAGAAAACGAGTGTTTCCAATTTTAACCAATGTTTGTGTTTCAACAAAATATAACATAACCATTATTCCGACAATTTTAACAATTACCGAAATAAAGGTTTCAATACACTTTTAAAGATCTGAGTTTTATAACAAAAACAAAACAATTTCTGAGTGCACACTTGCATATATTTCTCATAACAATCTGTGCCGAGAGTCGTACTATTTTCTAAGATTGAAGAAGGCTTTTGTTTAAAGTCTACGTTAACTCCTTACGTGAAATTTGTATCTATAGACCTGTATATGTTATTTTGTTATTTTTATTAATGATTTATGCCCAGAAAATGGAAGCCTCCAAAAATTGTGTCAAACTTGATAGAATTTAAAAGAGCACGACTCGGCGAAAGTGCTTGCGTCAACGAAAAACCGCATGATGGTCCATTTAAGAGCATTGTTTACGAAGAACCGGCGAAGAAGGAATTGCTCTGAGCCTGAAAATATAAATATCTATGGCTTCCCCGTTTTATTTCGAGAATAAGAAGACAAACGAGAAATGCCATCCATGACCCATAGTCAGTAAACCAATTTCTCTCGGCTAGAAAACGCGAGTTTCCATTTAAGGTGGCTCCGTAGTTATTTCGGGCGTATTCATCAGTGACATACTTTGCGTCAGAACTTTTTCGGCTTTAACGCGATGGCTTTGAAACTTTGGGAAAACTTTCATGTATCATTTAGCAATAACATGATAAAGTTTGATTGCAATGGAGAAATATATTTTGAATGCTATTGGCGTTTAACTGGACCCATGTTTTTGAACAAAATTGAATCCAAAAAAAAATTTTTGCCGATATATTTTTGCTAAATTTCTGGAATAAGCTAATATTGACTTGACACATGAGATAGCCAAGTTTCAAGAAAATCGTTGGAGTAGAAATGAAGAAATACTGGGAAATATTAAACTCATCTAAATAAAACTCTTAAAATTTACTGTAATTTTATACACTTCCCGCTTCTTCACGAAATAATCTACAAACCCAATATTTTGCGAAAAGCCTCTCCAATACTTGCTAAATAGAAGTGCCTAACCGATTGTTGATCGAGCTAACCGTTAAAAAGTATTCGTTAGTTCTGTAGGTCTCTGTAAACATTATAAAATGATCGAAAATCCTCGCGCACCTCCAAGGTTGCGTTCTACATTTATTTTCGAAAATTATACCGCAGTTCTCTCTCAAACTCCTGTCACGTAAACTTCAGGCCACTACAAAAAATTTTGCAACGACTTTTGCTGCTGTGCCGTGCTGTAATTTGGAGAATTGGCGTTGAGATTGTGAGCTACTCCGCAACTGTTCTTTGGCGAAGAGAACGAGCAGTTTTCAGTTTATATCATTATGAATACGAAATGAGCACGTGTGGCATTCATGACAAGAATTCGCACTTTTGAAAGGGGGGTGTCATTTATATGCACGCCGACCATCCAAGGAGGAGTAGGAAGATATTTGTCGCATTGGAGTCACATGAGGTGCGTTAAGCTTGACTATGCTACGGCTCAAAAAATCGTACACCCTAAGATATACTCTCTTTACAATGTCACACAGCTCCTCGATATCATCAGGTCGAGGGGGTGTCTACGTCACTGATGATATTGTTTGAGCAGATTATAACGGTGCAACAGTTGTAAAATCTGTTATAAAAAATGTAAATTTGAACGTTTGAGAAATTGTAAATCCACTTCGATTATTGATATAAAAAAGCTGGAATCACAGAATTGACCAGTCCCCACGTTTAATACTAACGCACCTCATGTTACTCCAATGCGACAAATATCTTCCCACCCCTCCTTAGATGGTCGGCGTGCATATAAATGACACCCCCCTTTCAAAAGTGCGAATTCTTGTCATGAATGTCACACGTGCTCATTTCGTATTCACAATGATATAAACAAAACTGCTCGTTCGCACAGCAAAAATTTTTGTAGTGCCCTGAAGTTTACGTGACAGGAGTTTGAGAGAGAACTGCGGTATAATTTTCGAAAATAAATGCAGAACGCAACCTTGGAGGTCCGCGAAGATTTTCGATCATTTTATAATGTTTACAGAGACCTACAGAACTAACGAATATTTAGCAAGTATTGGAGAGGCTTTTCGCAAAATATTGGGTTTGTAGATTATTTCGTGAAGAAGCGGGAAGTGTATAAAATTACAGTAAGTTTTAAGAGTTTTATTTAGAAATTTTTTTTCAATTTTGTTCAAAAACATGGGTCCAGTTAAACGCCAATAGCATTCAAAATATATTTCTCCATTGCAATCAAACTTTATCATGTTATTGCTAAATGATACATAAAAGTTTTCCCAAAGTTTCAAAGCCATCGCGTTAAAGCCGAAAAAGTTCTGACGCAAAGTATGTCACTGATGAATGCGCCCGAAATCACTACGGAGCCACCTTAAAGCAATGTTTGGGTTTCAACAAAATATCCCAAAACTATTGCTCCGACAATTCTAACAATTCCCGAAATAAAGGTTTCAATACTCTTGTAAAGATCTGAACTGATCTGGCGTTCCGAATTTTCCGTGCACTGAAGAAGGGGCAGTAACCCCGAAAACGTATGGAAGACAATCATGATTTCCTACTATCTGGTACATTATTAACAATTTAAAATTATCGTTAAGAGAAACTAATTGTATGCGCTACACAAACGCACGAACTGAAATTTCTGCTAGAGATTAACCATTTCTTATAAGATTAACCATCTCTAGCTACTGCTTGCGTAGTTTGTGGTTTTGTTTTTGCCCTCGCGATCGCGGCTTCGCCGCTTGCTCGTGGGCGCGTTAATCCCAACAAAACCGCTAGCTACGCAGGCCAAACCATCTCTTGTTTTCTACCTTTTTTATTTTACCACATGAATTCACGTCGTTGAAGACACACAGGGCTCATTCCGTCCAAGGATTATGAATTCCAGAAATGTCAATCACCGCGAGATTCCTCTTGAAGTTGATTAAATGAAACTGAACTATAAAGACACATTAAAAAGCAGAAATAGTGTGAACACTACACACCGTTCAGATATGGAAACGTTCCAGATGAAGTAAGTGTATTGAAGAGGACCACAAATTTATTAGTTAAAAAACTATTACGTGTCACCCTCGATAAATAAAGTTTGATTGAATGATTGATTGATTGTTTGATTGAGATACAAAAAAATAAGGGAAGTGGTCATAACAAGTGTACTCGACGAGGACCAACCTTGTGTAGGGGTAGGGGGCTATGCAAGACACCATCTGTCTTATAAGCCAAATGGACAAAATTTTTTGGCCTCAAATTTCAAGTTGAGACTTTTATATTAGCTGTGCATGAGGCTTGTATTGCTGGAGAATTGGTACTGGGAGGTTTGAATCTTTTTCTTATTTTCTACTCCTGATAGAGTGGGGGCTGTACAAACAAGACACCATCTTTTAAGGTGACCACCTGTCTTTTTGTGCAGTGGTGGGTCCTGTCTGACGAGTGCAATAGTTTTGACCGTTTCCCTAAATTCGGTGTAAAACAAAATACAGTTTTACTGTCAGTGTGAAAATACTTTTGGAGATGCAAAACGTGGGAAAGGAAGAAAGTAGGGTTCCCCAGACTCCCTCAGATCCCCAGAGATTTTTCTTTGCCCCGCGGGAACCCTCCCAAATTTCCTTTAACAGGGTGTATATCCGAGGGGATTTGGTGTATCGGCAGTTTGCCTACTACCGGCACTCCAACACATTAAAAATAATTATTTAATATCCTATTTAAACGGGTGCCACGCGGTCCTATCTATATCTCTCTCCCTCAGATCCCCATTTTATACCCCAGGCCGACCACTTGTTAACGGCTTAATAAGGTTTAAATTAATCTCTCTTTTTTACCTTACGCAGTCAGTGAATCAGACAAAATCCCCCTACCAACAGTACTTCTGGAAAGAAAGTGACCGACCACACGAGCAGTCCTGCATCAGCTGGGAGCTCAAAGCCTGCTATTAAAGATATTTATTATGAAGTGCTGACTTTCGAAGTCCAACTGACAATGGAAACATGCACATGACATCTCGGTCACAGAAGAAGAAATTTCAAAGCGATATGTCTGATGCAAACCAAAGTACCACTAAGCTGGAATAAAGGCAGGTCAAGTGATACCCACATTGTACCAGAGGTCATTGGGGGAGGCGCGGTGGCCTAATCATTGGTTAGCGCGCTCGACTCCGAGTCAAACGGCGGTTCGAGGCCTGGCCGGGGCGCTGCGTTGTGTTCTTGGGCAAGACACTTTACTCTCACAGTGCCTCTCTCCACCCAGGTGTATAAATGGGTACCGGCGAATTTACTGCTGGGGGGGGGGTAACCCTGCGATGGACTAGCATCCCATCCGGGGGAGAGTAGCAATACTCCTAGTCGCCTAATGCCAAGGAAACCGGGATAAGCTTCGGCTGTATGGGCCACTTGGCTCGGACACAGACTTTACCAGAGGTCATTGCTTTAGGAAACGATAATGAAACACTACAACATGGCGATGACCGAAATGATGTAGGTATGAAGAAATACGCAAAAAGTTCTAGAAAATTTATATCTAATCGCTCATCTGCCTTGTCTGCCTGTTTTTCGTAACAGCCAACTATAACGCTACTCGACAGAAAGCAATGCATAGCTGTAAGTTATCTTGTTACTGTTTATTCTTCAAGTTTAGCTGTATACATTGTAGGTATAATTGACAAATGTTGTCATATTGAGATAAATATGGTTCATGTCTTGGTTAATTATTTTCAGTACCTTGACCTTTTTTGCAGGGACATGTAGAGACGACAATTTAAAGGTTTTCATTAAGACCTTTCTAGTGAATAAGCGACCGCTGAAAATATATATTTGGATGTTAGTTTAGTAGACAGTTGACCAGAAAAGCCACGTCACTCCAAAAGTGCAATCATGATGTAAAGTAGAGGAGAACCTGTATCGTTCCATTCTCTACTAGTACAGCCTAAGGCGTAACTATAAAGGATAATATAACTGAGTGTCAGATTTTCTTTAAACGGAACGGGAAAACTTTGATGGAGAGGAAAATTTAAATTCTGGATTTATCCTCCCCCTCTGGCGAGGAAACAAATTATATCCCTGTGCCCGTTTCTCAGCTTTCAAGAAAGACGATGAACTCTTTTATGGCAAGAAAAACGTTTGATTAAAAATCTCTTTAGACATTTTATTGTTAGTATTGCTTTATATAGAGCGGTTTTCAATTGAGTGTCGCAACCAAAACCAAAGCTTACTCTGGCCAATCACAAGTACAGGACAATCCTGTGAACCAATCAAAACTCGAAGTAAATACATGTGCTGACGCGAAGAGCGGGAAAACGGCGCGAGCGGTCACGATTGGTTTTGGTTTTAGTTCTGATTGGTCGAGAAAGTGGCGCGGATTTTTAAACCAATCACTGAGCGTAAACGCAATAACTTTCGACACTTAAGTGAAAACCGCTCTAACTATATACTCGTCATTTGTATCAAACTCGTCGAACCGTACTTGTGGAAATACTGCAAGGCTCGTAAAAATGTACAGCTGTACTACACACTGAAACGTCTAATAAGAAAAAAAGTGTCACACAGTAAAGTTTTTTAACAGATTCGTATCAGTCGTTGTGGGCCGGGGTTGACTGTTAATTACACCTAACGCAGAAAAATTATTAGAGCATTTTTCAATTGAGTGTCTTAAGGTGATTCCACTGAAATAGAAGGAGTATTAAAAATTTTCTGAAACTTGGTCCAGGTTACAATTATGTTATGAGCATTAAAAAAATGAAATAAAAAATGGGGGTCACCGCGCTAGTTTTTGTGTAAAATGGATGGGCATTATAGTAAATATACGACCTGCGAGGTAGATATTAGGAACCCTAGTAATTCGAATGGGGAACTATTGTTTCTAGAAAAAAATCATTTTTGCATTAAAGTATTAGTCTATTTCAACAAAATAGACTTTGATCTTATATTAAAAACTATTCTTATTGTACAGGAATTAAGATAATGAAAGAAATTAAAGATTTTGCTTTGTGCGCACGTTAACGGCACTACCTAAAAACGTGTTTTTTTACGGCATTAAAATTAAAATATCTCAATGTAGAATTTTAAACTTTTCTTTAAATCGCGTTATATTGTAGACAACCGTATGACATTTAAATTAATGCATTAAAAAATGGGGGTCACCGTGCTCGTTTAAGAGAAAACGATCATTTATTTCCCTACCGAGCGTAGGCTGAAGGGAATCTCGTAGTGATCTGTGTGCGCGCGCGCTCGTGCGCGCGCTAAATGACGCGAAAACGTATGCGCAGCAAGGATGCGCAATGCAATTCCGTGGAATCACCTTAAAACCAAAACCAAAGTAATTACTCTAACCAATTACGAAAGACTCAGACAATCCAGTAAACCGATAAAAACTCGAAGTGACCGCATATATTCATCAATAAGAGCGCGAAAAACTGCGCGAGGAAACTCACAATTGGTTTTGGTTTTACTTTTAATTGCGCCAGAAAGTGGCGGGAGTTTTTTAAACCAATCCTTAAGCGAAGTAATGCAAAGGCAAAGCAAACACAAATTACCTTCGATGTACACTCAAGTAAAAACCGCTCTATAACCATACATGTTTTATATTATCATTACTGTCTACATATTTTTATCGAGGCCTACTTAGAAATAAAATCTCTACTTCTACAAATGCATGTGATCACTGTACAGATAGCAGTAGTAAAAAAGTATTTCGTATTTAGTCTTTCATTGGTTGCTTATGTATACGCGCTTCAATTCCACAAACAACAACATGTCGTGGTTCTAACGCTTCCTATCCAGTTCCATTTACAGTTTTGTCACTTCCACCAGTTTGCGTACGGATCCTGTTTCCACAAAGCGCTATATCATGATTAATATAAAATAAATATTAAAACTAACACACTTGATATATAAACCAATTTTTTTAAAAAATACAAAAGAGACAGTCCACCAGTTAAAAAAATGACATCGACATTAGACCACATTAGTCTTGCGAAATGAATGATCTTTCTTTCTAGTGTCTCTGTTTATTTTTGCCTGACGTTACAGTCATTGTATCGTTTAAAAATGGAGTTTTTGAATTCGAACTTTTTCCTCGCACGTGCCACATAGAGGCAAGCTCAATGTGTTTATGTCATGTTATACTATGCCTATTGGACGGATGTTGGTTTGTTTGTTTGCATAACAAATTTTGATTTGTATTAATTTGATGCAAATCACAAATTTGATAAATCAAAAATTCGATAAATCACACATTTGATGGTTGCATCACACATTTTCATAGGTTCAACGATAAGGTAAACATTAACTCAAGCTTAAAGCGCAAGGAAAGGACAATATATGTTCCATCATTAATCCTGTGTTTGCGTTCACGTGGCACAAGCTAAGTTGTGCTTGTTCCACATTACTAACGTGACCAAAGTTTGATACGGGTGCAATTTCTCCAATTTAAATAAATATAAATGCCAAAGTTACCTCTAATATCACTAATGTTTCAAGCAGTTTCATTGCAGTCCTTGCTTTTCTACCATGAGCTACAAGAACTAGAAACTGGTAAAACTAGAAACTGGTACTCGAATACATTCACGATCTTGGCCAAGCATATTAAGTGCTTAGACAAATTTTTAAATTATTAACCGATTAGACATGCATTTTAAAAGGATTGTACTCACTCTCCTGTTTGCTCATTGACACATGCGAGACGATATCAGGCTTTGATAGCAAACGTAGTTCTGTCTGTGTCCCTTGATGACATCTTGTGTCGCTATACTCGGCGACTTGACAACTTTCATCCCCCACCACCGTTGTGTCATAATCACCTTGATCACCTTCTTCAAGAGTAACATCGATAGCTCCACTTTCTTTTACGGCAGAGAGAACGGCCGCGGTGGGCTTTTCAAATTCTCCGCTTTGCAACTGGCTGCTTAGAACATTGGTTCCCACTAAGCCACGTATTTCTCCCTGCAAATCATTCAGAGGGAGAAGCAAAGCCAGGCAGCAAGAGAAAGACCAGTGTGGATTTTTGCGCCATTCCTTTAGGTACTGATATAGAAACAGTGTGTACTGGTCTGAAAGTAAACGAGACAAGTAGGATCTTAGAATCGCTTAATAAATTTATCACACTTCCACTTGTTCTTTATATTTACTTCTCGGACGTCACTGAGATTCGAACCCCATTCCGCCCTCGTTAAGTGTCCCTAGCCAAGAAGTGTTATTCTATAGTATGAGAGCGATTGTTAGGGTATCATAAAACAAAGGATAAAAGCCAAATATATACTCCATTTAACCGTTCCAATGTTCTCTACTGATGCAAAAAAGAAGTTAAACCGTGCTATGGACATACATTTGTCAGGCCACTAGTACCCAAGAAGAACCCATCTGTCACCCAGTCGATGTTGCCAATCACCACAAGCCCCAAACGCTATCACTTTATTAACGAAAGGTAGTTAAGCAGGTAGATCCAGAGCCCTTGCTAAGGGATTCCTAAAAGGGGCAATTTGTGGTAAGCAATGTTGGAGCATTTTGTTACACTTACTGACAATTTTAAAAAATGCTATTCCCAAGCTGTACATTAAAATTTGATTTCTTTAAAACTCGAAATAAAAGGACATAGATATCCATTTTTTTACGAATCAGAGACCTTCTTAATACAAGTAAAAGTCGTTCAAACAAGAAGAAAAAAGCTATTGACGAATGTCGGTATACAGGAATATGTACTACGTCGTTATCACGTCATTTAATAATGCAAATTCATAAAACAGCAGGTTCCATTAAGGCTGTGGACGCCTTTATCTATTTCCAAATCGTCACGGCATTCGAATTTTAGGATTTTCTCTGTTCAGATCACGTAACTGGTTAAATATGGCCGTGATTTCAAAATTTTGAAAACCTCTTCACTAGAACAACTACCATTTCTCAAAAGCTGATAGCGTGAGCTCTGGATTTCAATAGATTATAGCTAGAAATATACTTAACCATTTATTTGGTATTTTTAAAGAACGCCCCTAAAAAAGACTCTAGTTTTGAATAGTTTATATAGTGCTTGTAAGTGCTATTTACAATTATTTCAACTTACAAACAAGAAGGCCAAGCACAGAAGTATTCGCTCCTATCACCAGTAACTTGAACAGGATTGCGTCTGCGTCCACATACTTGCCCATTGAAGCTGGTATGTTCTCTGCAGGGATTTTACTCACGGCTCCAATGCCCAGGTTTACAACAGTAACAGCAAGGGACGTCGCCATTAATCTGTTTTCAGTCACGTCATTTATGGGTTTGATCCAGGAGAAAAGCATTCCATACATCCCAGCGATGACCCATGCCAAGCCAATGTAGGACCTGCTCTCTTGCCCCACGAGAATCAATGCAGACGTCAAAATTACTTTTCGAGACATTTCTACAAGTTCCCAATACCACGAGCGATGTTTGTTGTTTTTCCAAAAAGAAAACGCAATCCTGAGATAACTTCCGTACCAGAGTCTGTATGCAAGGCATCGGCGTCTGCTACAGCTCTTAACACTTCTCTTTGTCTCCAAAGGGCAATGAATGATGAGGCAGTGAGGGTAATGATGTAAGCAGAAGAAATGTACGCCACGATAAGCCAATGGTTGTACTTTGTACCTTGGCATTGAATGCTGTAATCTGCTTTCATGTAACTGTGACAAAACTCTTCTTTTTCATCTCGGCAAACTTTCTGGCAGGCAAGTGGAAGAACATTGGTTGTCTTGGCACACGTGTTCAGGTAAGTAACATACAAGAAGAAAAACAAGTTCCTGAGCACGGTCTCTTTTGTCTGTGAGATTTCTTCTGACCTCTCATCGTCCTGCAGATTCCGACTTTGTAAGATTATTGCTCTTCGCACTGCGTAAACGATTACAGACAAGCCGATGACAGAAGCATTTATTATCATCATTGCAAGCAAATGTCCAAAAGCATCCACACGAAATTGCGAGAAAAGGCAGTGAATGGGTGCTATATGAAGTACATCCATCTGAAGTATTCCTGAATATTTGGCGATAACCTCCAAAGAGCCGGGCCATTTTATGTATGAGAACGTTTCCAGCAAGCCATAGGTGACTTGATAAAAGCCAATTACGATCTTAAGTTTAGACAAAAACATGTCTGTCAGGGGGCGGTGCTCTCCAGTTTTGCTGTGTCTTCTGTTGATCCACACCAAAACCACAATAATTATAACGACGATGGCCGTAATGATTGACAACTGGCCCACCATCCACCTCTTTGATGAGCACTTTGTGCATGTTTGTAACTGTTTATAGTACCCTGCACCGCAAACTTCACAGAGAGGACCTTTGTATCCTTTTTCGCATGGGGAATCTAAACCACCTCTGCATGATTTTTCTCTCGGACACTTGTAAGGTGTTGGTATCGGGAAAGGATATTGTACACTTGAAGCATCTAGCGCTGGTGAGGACGTCAGGAGATTCGCAATGAAATCTCTGTATCGATCTGTGTGTGACACGTTCCGCCATTCCCACCAGTACCCAGCTCTCAAAGAAGCATAATCATCTTGGCATTCTAGTCCACCTTGTCCACATTTGTGACATTTATCGAACATATGGGTTCGATAAAATCCTTCCAAGCATTGACAAGCACGGTATCCGGCAAAGAAATCAGTTTCTGTTCCTGTTGGCAGTAATGAGTGTGTTTAAGAAAACTGTGTCAACAGCTAGCATAAGCGTTATTTATGCCTACAGCGTATTCATGCAATGTATTTGTGAGTTCTATTTCGCGTTATGTCACTTATTGATTATTAGAAAGCGTAACTGTGGCTCTTCCACAACAACTCATTCTACTTAAAACTAAAATGGGGAAAAAAACTGAAAAAATGTCAAATGCCATATCAGTTTCGAATGTGTCAGTCAGATTTTCCCCTCCACCCCTCTTCCAAAGTTTCCTTTTTTCTATCTACAGGACAACGCAGACTATAGTAGGAGCACGAAATTCAATTTGGGGGGGGGGGGGGGGAGCCCAAGAATCATCGCTAGATGCATTTGAAATAGAAGAAGCTGTTTAATATCTTGAGGATCATTTACTTAAGAGTGTCTCTTAACTCTATATTTTTTTTCGCGTATTGTAAGTACGTAGTCTGCTTTGCTGAATTGCAATGTTTTTCGTTATATTGCCACAAGGCTCACTTTCACAAATTCCACAAATTTGGTGGCGGTTTGTACCTTTCTTCATCCTCTTCTTGGCTCCCTTGTATTAAATAATGGTTAAAACGACAAAATGTTATCAAAATAGTACGTCAACGTCGAGAACATCAGAGAGCAAGAGTCGTTTCTGAATTTGAGGCATTCACAACAGCAAATTTGTCCTTTTTTTTGAAAATATTTTACCATAACTAAGGGGTACAGAATTATAGTGTAACCAACATTCGGTGAGGTTTTTCAAAGTAATTTTGGTACTGTAATTACAGCACGGTGACTTTAATATAATGAAAATGATGAAAGCACTAATAAAACCATGAGTAACATAACCAACTCAACGAACAAATTCAAAACGTTTCTTGAATAATGCGCACGTGTTCAAACCTCACCTTCAGGACAAGACTTGCAATCTTGCTTTTGTCTTCCTGGCGTTTTATCAAAGTGAACAAAGGAACCGTTTGGACATTTCTTGCAGCTTTTGGCCACGTAGCCGAGATCATCCGAGTAAAATCCTCCTGGAAATGGAATCACAGTGAGCCTGTTTACTTTACACATGCAAAATAAATTTATTCGAAGACAATTATCACAGTTGTATAGGCATTTATTGGGTTCTTCTGAAAGCAACAGATTTTTATTAATTGAGACTAGGTTCGATTCCGGATCATGCCATATGTGGGTTGAGTTTGTGGTTGGTTCTTGCCTTGCTCCGAGGGTTTTCTTCGGATTCTCCGCTTTCCTCCCTCTTGAGAAAACTAACATTTCTTAAATCGATCCGACCTATCGACCCACATGATATAGCGGACCCACATGAAAACCGGCTAGAGCTGATGTGGCCTTTACTCTTTTTGACACGTGCTTGGCGAATTGTGGAGGTCAATCGTGTAAAGCGGGCGAATTTAAGGCACACAAAATTTAATCGAACGCACTACGCTAATCTATGATTATTACTAGTGTCCGCTTTACGCTCTTAACCCTATTCAGACCGGAAGGGGCTTTTGAGGCCCGCGCCGACTTCGAACGCTTATAACTTTTTCAAGATTCAACCAAACTTTGTTAAACTTTGTGAGTTTATCTAAAATTTATCTGGAAATAATTTGGTAGGATTTGATGTTGTGTCAGGAACATGAAATTACTATGGCAACGGCATTTTGGTAGGCATGTTTCCCCAAATTTGTAATTTTCGTGTTTCTATTGATGAAAATCAACTTAAATGCAATTACTTTTTACCTTTTTACGGTTTTTAAACACAGTTTTATCGATTTTGTGTACTTTGCAGTAAATTTGGGTGGTTTTCTGGCATTTTGGAAAAATTTTGAAAATTTTGAAAATTTTGTTCACCGGGTTCCACTGTACTCTGTTTTAGTAATTTAGGGTTATATTTAAAAACAAGCCCCAGAGAAGATTATAGCTTACCTGGAGGACATTCTGTACATCCATCAGCTCCTTTCGTGGAAGAGTTGGAAAATGTTCCCAAGGGGCATGGTAACAATATAGCCACATCCTTCTTATCATCGGATTTCTCTAGTTCTGGCACACGTCTAAACCCCGAGGACTCAAGAGCGGAGACAAGCGGTTTACCAAACCCACCTGAAGGATCTTTAACGTGGATAGCTTCTGTTGGTGAATCAACAGGGTTTCTAGGAGAGAAAAAATCCTCAGGAATAAAATGATGTGTTGGCGGTTACAATTTATAAGCGACGAAGTCCTTGTGTAAGTGATTAATGTTCGACCATTGATCGACGGTAGATGTAATTTTTTCGTGTGCGTTCATCGTAATGGGCTGTCGCTACCGCTACAATAATAATAATAATAATAATAATAATAATAATAATAATAATAATAATAATAATAATAATAATAATAATAATAATAATAATAATAATAATAATAAAAACAATCTTTAACGAGAAAGCGCCCGTCACTTAAATACGTGGTTTACAGGGAGGTCCTCCATAGAAATAAAAAAAGCATTCCGTTGGCGATTAAACTAAAAGGAATGCCTATTGAGATTATCGAGTGACTCTAAAACTGATTTTAAAGGAGAACAGATGATCATTTGACCGTTAAAGAGGTAAATGCCGAACTGTTATTGAACTAAGAACATTTCTCATTTTCTTGTAGAAAACTCTTGTTACTTAAACTCACCAAGGTTGTCGTTTCGTCTTGTTGACTTACTAGGGGGGGGGGGGGGGGGAGGAGGGAGAATGGAGCGGCCGCTGGCCATGAGTACTGTACTGTTACCCAGTGTCACTCGCGAGCTAAGACATTTAGCACGAGGTCAAAAAATGTACGTCGAAGAGAAGTTGTTGTTATATTTTTGAAGGCGCTTCAATTTAGTTTTTTTTTGTCTAACCAAGATGCCACCCGCAGATCATGGACCTAAATTCACTCTAGTCTGAAAAGAGTGAACGGCAGGAATTTAATACCGGTACCTCACCTACAAAATGCATGTATTTTAAAAGTGCATGTGAAAAAAAATAAGGAATTTCTGTACTGACAGATATACTGTGACTATTCCATTGAATGATGTTACATACGTCACTTTTGAAACAGTTCTGTTTTTTATTACCCTGTAAAAAAGGAAATAAAGAAAGGAAAACTAATTCAAAAGAACACAAACAGCAGCTGCTTTAGAAGCGATACTTTCCAGTTTCACCTTCTTATGAATCCCGCCATAGAGCATAAGTATTATCTAGTATTTTCAAGTATTGAAGTAGTACAAATACGTTACATTTGGAAATATTGAACACTGTGGCCAAAGAAGTAATTCAGGCTAAATATTTTCAGCTTCGTCTGCAGCAGGAATCTGTCAGAAATAAAATCAAAGATGAACAACCCAACAACAAGTATTATATTATCACATTAAGTGCACCTTTGGGTTTCATTAATTTTTTTCTCGCTTGTCCTCCATATACGCTCCCACACCCGTTTATGGCGTTTCGTTTTGCATTCCTACCATCCAAACATGCGTTCGTTTAATTACTCTTACCTATCTTCTCTCTTGATTTGACGTGACGAAGCCGCCATCTTGTGCTCGGTGTTTTGTTTCAGACGAGATCGTTTATGGGCTTTAATTACTACTACTCTGTCACGCCTTATTAACGAATTAAAGTGTAGCGTAGGCACTCTTATTCTTAGGATATTTTAACTTCAGTTAAAATCACAACATCAATTAAAAAACTTTGCAAAAAGTTGCATCTTATTCTTATCTCATCACCAAGGTACATTAGAATCTCGTTTTATTAAAAAAGAAGGCTTCAAAAAGTTGCTCATAACTTAGACAAATCTGGCTTGATCGCCAGAGTTTTTATGATTTTACATTATTTCGGGGTTCGTCTGTTAGGCTTAAGAAATGCGAAAAAATAACGCTTATTGTTTTCCTTCTTCTAAAACGGGTTTTAAAAAGGGACCTGTAAGAGCAATACATACCCGCGGGCCACCTTAAATGAATTATAGCGCAACATGTTATGCCATATTGTTCGTCTGATAAAAAAAAAAGTAGTCGTCGTCACTTACACATACATTCCTTCTGCATAGCTTCCCCACCTAAATGCCTCTGGTCCAATTGTCTTTATAGGATTATTCGAGAACATTCTTGAACAATGACGGGATGAATAATGTTATTAGTAAAAACAAGTACAGTATTGTCGTGAAAATTTCAGTTTTGTGGCTTTGTATCTAAGGCAACCCATGAATTTTCGATAACTATAGATAAAAGTTATTTAATTTATTATTATTATATAGCCGTGTCTCGTAAAAAAACTGGGAACCATCCATTTTTACGAATTTGATTGGCTTATATTGACCGCAATCCATATTTTCCATCTAGAGTTTCGGCGAGAAAGCTACAAACAAATGCAAAGAAACAATGACTGACGTCGACTAACAATACTAAACAGAAGAGTCAAAAACTTTGATGAGAATAAAAAGTAAAGAGAACGAGGAAACCTTGGCAAATGCAACTTAAGCTTGCATGCAGTCAAAATGCCAACTAGAGATGAAATTAAGAAATAATTGCAAGGCCAGAAGCTTAAGAGTGTGTCCATAAGAGGACCAGGCAACATGTCATACAGCTCATGTCACCGATTTCGCCCAAACTTAGCATAAATGTTGGGTATGGTGAGCTATTTACTGTGGCAAAACATCAACTCAAAATATATTATTCCCTTCAAGTTATGGCACCTTTTGAAAAAATGGCCATTTTTCACTAATTTATGCATATTTAATTAGCTGACTTTGATTGATCAGTTCCACAAGAAAAAAAGACTTCTGAAAATAAAATTCACTGCGTTATATTCTGTGGTTATTAGGCTTTAAGTGCAATAACTCACTTCAACCGTCTGATTTGATTTCTTCTCCTCAAACGGTCTTTTGGAAGGTACACATTTCGTACTGTTGGAAATAGCCTTTAACTAGTGCCCAATATCTCCCATGAGCAACAACTTATATACATTATTCTTACATGGGTAATGAAATCCATCATTAAACTTCACAAAAATGCCACAAAATGTCTGGGGACTTTAATATTCTATTAGTATTGAGGAACTAAACACACGTGACTTAACGATTTCATGCTATTTCATCAAAATTCACCGAAACACAGAAGCCATTTATTTGCCTCAATTTGGCATAAAATCGGTACGAAATAGCTAATCAAGCATAAATCTATAGATAACAATCAAAATATTGGCGAAGATTGGCAGTTAGGGCATTTTTCGGAGCGTTTTCAGAGCCATATAATTCGGCAATGTTGTGATAGTAAATGTAAAAATAGCAGCGAAAGATTTTCTTCAAAAGCTCGCTCAATTCAACATTTAGGCACATCAAAGTTAAGAAACAAGAAAGTAATACTACATACATGCCACTTATCGACACACAGATGCTTTCTTTTGAAGAATTTGTTCTTCCTCGCTGCACTTCGATCCTTCGATCGATCTCAATTGACATGTACTGTTGCTTTGAGGCGCGATGAACTTAGCCAATACATCGTGGTTCATTCTTCGTGAAAGGTGTAAACAGGTTGTCAATAAAGTCATTCAAAGAGCTGTTCAAAGTTCACGGAAGGACACTTGTCTCAGCCAGTTTGCATGAAATAAATTTAACTGGAAAATAAACAGCCGCCATGTTGTATTTCTACCTTTGAGCCTGCCGTTTCAGTCAGCGGTACGGGCGTTCACTGGGGCAAGTACGTAGTGTAGTCATCATATAGTTGTTTGACTAAATCCTATATAGGGATATTCATAAAAGGGATACATAGCCTAGCCCTACACAGCTATACACGCCTATACATAGCCCAACACAGCTATACACAGCTATACACACGCGTGTTCATTTGCTTTTCCTCCGCAAATGTTTGTTTTTGTCGGAATAAGTAGCGGATGGCGTTATCTACCCTCTGAACAACCGGGGCTTGATCTTAGCCTTATAAGTAGTGTGCGTTTCTTGTAAAAGTGAGAATTTTTTTCAACTTCTCCATTGAATTTTTTTGATAAATAGTTGAAGAGAAATACACTGGATGCAGTGTAATGTATGCGATGCAATCGGTTTTGATGCTCTGAAATTGAGCTCTGAAATGTCGGAAACCATTAAATAATCAGAGCAAGTTTTTCCATCTTATATCAGGTTAAAACTAGTATGTTTATTGTTTTTTTGTTGTTTCTGTCTTTTTTGGGAGGTGGGGGAGGGGGTGAATATGGACATTCGAAGAAATGGCGGTTAGGTTGTTAGCCTGGCCTGTGTACATCTATTCCTTCTGTTCAAATCGTCTATATTATATTACACTTTGGTAGCTAGGAGACTGAATTTGTACCCACTCTCTTTTTCGGGATCCCACAAAGTTCTCCATCTGTCCATTTACCGATAAACGTCATTACTGCAGTTTTGTTTTAGAAAAGGGCTTTTATGGGGGCAAATTTTTCCTCTTGAGTGCCCACATTGCAAGTGACGAATTGCGGCTTCAAATGATAATTTTCTTCATCACCGACTCAATTTAAGTGGCTATGTGAGTTACAAAGACGCGAATGCAGACTTTTGTAGTGTGCTTAAACCCCGCATTAAAACTAAACAAATTTATTGCAACACTAGGACTACGCAAGACGGCCAAACTTATTAGCTAATGTTTCAACCAGCACAGGTAGTCTTCTGTCTTTTTCGAGGTCAACGCGAGGAAAACCCGTTTTATTCTTTGTTGTTTTCTCTCTCTACATTCACACCTTTATAGATATATGTATATATTTGCTGCGCCATATAGAATGCGTCGCTAAAGGCATTTCGTACGTGAATACTTTGTTCAGTTCAGCACAGACGCTCCCCCAACTAAAGCACTTGCGCAAGAAACGATTACAAAACCTACCTCGCTATCCACCGTATAGTGATTTATCCCGTGGTAAACGTTATTCTCCAATTTTGCTGAGTTATTCATTTTTCCCCATTTATGCCCCAGGGGTAGGGGAACTTGGTCAAAAAATGTAATCGTTATGCGCGGTATTAATCACTATTTCCGCCAGGGGAGGGGGATTTGAACAAGCTTTAAAAAAAATACAAATGTCTGAAAAGTAACTGGGAGACGTTGACATTTTGATTTGTTTAACTGTGTAGCGTCTTTTATGCTAAAAATAATTGTTTATGCTCCAAAATGACGCTAAATACTAGTTATGCAACGCTTTCAAGTGGTATACTACGGAATATCCCACGAGTCGCTTGTATTTTCTCGGTATACACACGAGCCTTTAGGCGAGTGTGTATACCAAGAAAATACAAGTGACAAGTGGGATATTCCATAGTATACCACGAGAAAGTGTTGTGTAACTATTTTATACCATGCCATAGAAAATACGCTTACTAAATTTCGTCGAGAATACAGTCGCAGCGCACTATGGGAAGGTTGGGTTGAATACCGTCGAATATACAACGGCTTTCCTGTATTCTGATTGGCTGTATTTTCTATGGCATGGTATAAATGGCGGTATAAAACTGCTCCGACGTTTCGGCAATACTGCCTTCTTCAGGGTGCCACCCCAAAAAAGGCAGTATTGTCGAGACGTCGGAGCAGTTTTATACCGCCATTTATACCATGCCATAGAAAATACAGCCAATCACAATACAGGAAAGCCGTTGTATACTCGACGGTATTCAACCCAACCTTCCCATAGTGCGCTGCGACTGTATTCTCGACGAAATTTAGTAAGCGTATTTTCTATGGCATGGTATAAAATAGTTACACAACACTTTCTCGTGGTATACAATGGAATATCCCACTTGTCACTTGTATTTTCTCGGTATACACACGAGCTTTAAGGCGAGTGTGTATACCGAGAAAATACAAGTGACTCGTGGGATATTCCATAGTATACCACTCGAAAGCGTTGTATAACTAGTATTTAGCGTCATTTTGGAACATAAACAATTATTTTGATTTGGTTGCCGTGCATGCCGACCGTTGAACAGAAAAATCAAGAACTCTGTTTCGGTGAAAGTCAAATGGAACAGTTTTTTTTCTGGAAAATCTCTTTGGAAATTGACGGAACGTCAGAAATTTTCTTACCATTTGTAAGGTTTCCCAGTTCTAGTCTCCCGTCCTTCAAGTCTCCCACCAACGGAAAGAAATAACAGGAAACTGAGCTACAAATGGTAAGCGACATCTATTTCGGTTAGTTTGCTAATTTTGGAAAGAAGCCTTTCCATTTTTCAGTGGTCATTCCAACCGGTTCTCTCCAACAAATGGTAAGCACCCTAGAGTTCCTTCAGCATCACATTGCGGTAAACACTTGGAGCTGTAGCGTAGGAAATTGTTTTCCCTACGACAATTTGAAAATATTTTCATTTTCATCACAAACGCATCCAACGAACACTCGCGGAGGAAAAGCAAATGATCGCGCGTGTGGTCGCGCGTGATGGACGCGTGATACCCAGTGAACGGCCGTACCGCTGACTGAAACGGCAGGCTCAAAGGTAGAAATTCAACATGGCGGCTGTTTATTTTCCAGTTAAATTTATTTCATGCAAACTGGCTGAGACAAGTGTCCTTCCGTGAACTTTGAACAGCTCTTTGAATGACTTTATTGACATCCTGTTTACACCTTTCACGAAGGATGAACCACGATGGATTGACTAAATTCAGCGCGCCTCAAAGCAACAGTACATGTCAATCATGTCAATTGAGATCGATCGAAGAATCGAAGTGCAGCGAGGAAGAACAAATTCTTCAAAAGAAAGCATCTGTGTGTCGATAAGTGGCATGTATGTAGTATTACTTTCTTGTTTCTTAACTTTGATGTGCCTAATGTTAAATTGAGCGAGCTTTTGAAGAAAATCTTTCGCTGCTATTTTTACATTTGCTATCACAACATTGCCGAATTATATGGCTCTGAAAACGCTCCGAAAAATGTCCTAACTGCCTTTTCTTCGCCAATATTTTGATTGTTATCTATAGATTTATGCTTGATTAGCTATTTCGTACCGATTTTATGCCAAATTGAGGCAAATAAATGGCTTTTGTGTTTCGGTGAATTTTGATGAAATAGCAAGAAATCGTTAAGTCACGTGTGTTTAGTTCCTCAATACTAATAAAATATTGAAGTCCCCAGACATTTTGTGGCATTTTTGTGAAGTTTAATGATGGATTTCATTACCCATGTAAGAATAATGTATATAAGTTGTTGCTCATGGGAGATATTGGGCACTAGTTAAAGGCTATTTCCAACAGTACGAAATGTGTACCTTCCAAAAGACCGTTTGAGGAGAAGAAATCAAATCGGACGGTTGAAGGGAATTATTGTACTTAAAGCCTAATAACCAAAGAATATAGTGCAGTGAATTTTATTTTCAGAAGTCGTTTTTTCTTGTGGAACTGGTCAATCAAAGTCAGCTAATTAAATATGCATAAATTAGTGAAAAATGGCCATTTTTTCAAAAGGTGCCATAACTTGAAGGGAATAAAATATTTTGAGTTAATGTTTTGCCACAGTAAATAGCTCACCATACCCAACATTTATGCTAAGTTTGGGCGAAATCGGTGATATGAGCTGTATCACTTGTTACCTGGTTCTGCCCTGTTCTCTCACGGGCACACTCTTAAAGCAGTCAACACCAACGGAAACGACTTTTAACTCGTGTAAGAAAATACTGACAGTCAATGTAAGAGGCTAGAGAAATTGAAAACATACCTGCCGGGGATCTCGACCTTGTCTAAATATATCAAAGCCATTTGCAAGCAAATGTTTACACTGAACGTGGCCATATAAAAAGCATCTTGCAAACCGAGGTTGGTCGGTCTGCATGGGAGAATCTTTACCTCGGTCGTTAATACAGACCTGACTGCGTATGGTAATAGTCACGACCTCTGTCAAGATTCTTCCATACAGACCTTTAATAAGGACTGAGTATGAAATTCCAGCTTCAACTGCGGAAGGGCAGTCTGTTGTTGTTTGTTGTTTGTTTGTTGTTGTTTGTCTTGTGCATGACAAATATATCATGCGACACCAAGTTATTATTGACTGTGCGCATCATATACGCTGTTTTATAAAATTAGCTTGCACCAGGTTTCAGGTTCTTCAAGCGTCAGGCCAATACAATGCAGCTCGGATCCTCCTAGCAAGGAGCTCTACGACTCTCTTTGCGCAAGACAGTCTATTTGAAGCTGCGATTTGCGATTTTCGTCCTCTTGGCTTATTTGAACCTAGCGCTAGGGCTTAGTATCAGGCTTTGCAGGACTGACAGCAGGAGTGTCATGCGAATGCCACACCATCAAGGGCGACCGTAGTGCTAGGGTATGATTTTTCTTCATTCACCTTAACAAGCACCTACTTTTGTTCCTTTACACTTATCGATGCACTGTCCCGCAGCCCTTCCACCACCCCTTACACTGACTGTCGATACTCACAATATATGAGGCATATAAAGTAAATCCAACTGGGTTGGTTTAACGTTGATGAAGGTGCGATGTGGAATATTCTCTACTTTGTTGCCATTCATAAATCTAGGAGATAATATACAGATGGCCAATGCGTTGATGTAAGGGTATTAACTGTCTGTTATATATAGAGACAGCAAAGCAGTGAAGCCGAAAATAACCTAAATAGCCATACATCGACCCAGACATATCGCTTGAACAATTGGTTTTCCCCCGGACAGTCACACTTTTTGAACACTGTTTTAATATAATGCTCTTTCTGTCGGGCGGTAATTATTTTTTCCCGAGTTGCTAGTGATCATTTGGTCGCATCGTTTATGATTAACGCTTTTTAATGGTCAATGTTTCCCAAATTATTTGTAAAAAAAGTTCTTGGGATAATCGATCAATTATTATTTTTCTTTTATTAATGCTCCTAACCCATAACCCTCAATTATATATCAACGAACAACACAACCAGAACATTTGTGGGGAAACGGGGTAAGGGATGAAGCACTCCAATTAAGAATTCTAGGTCACTTTTTCCTAGGGGCGTAATGATCGCCCTGGGGGTGATAATCCCCCAGGGTACTCAGTGCGAGGTGCCAATCGTCAAGCGGGGGTGATAATCACCAAGGGTACTGAGTGAGAAGTGATCATCCTTTCTAGGGGTGATAATCCCCCAGGATACTCAGTGAGAGGTGATAATCTTTCTAGGGGGTAATAATCCTCCAGGGTATGGGGAGTTGATAATCCTCTCTACGGGTCGTATACCCCGGGTTAAGGAGTAACAAGAGTCTATGGTTTTGCTAAAAATAAACAGCTCCCGTCAAAATTATAGTGCCAAACAATTTTTTTAGGAATACATTTGTGAAGGGTGTTGTTAAATTTCTTTCTTATAGCGAGCACTTTCCCTTAAAATTTCCCTATTTTGCCAAAACAAATCTCCAGCAACCGAAAATCTACCTTGATAATATAAAATGTAATTGTTAGGTTGATACATTTGGATAGAAACTCTCGAATAACGTTGAACGCGAATAATCACTTAATGATCAAGAAATAGTAACAATATTCATCACCTGAAAATACTTACAGAACTCGCAAACTGGATAAACATGAAAACAAGTCCTTTGGCAAATACTGGATTTTGTTGTGAGAAAGATCTCTATATATAGATATTAAAATATGACTTAGTAGTACAGCCCCATGATTGCCCCTAAGGTGTGGCTTCCATTTCGTTACATCTAATTTCTGTTGTACTTTCGCGTGACATTTCCCTGGGGTATCGCATGTTCGAGTTTGTGCAGAGTGAGGTAGAATTTTCAGTTTGATCATACAATGAAGTTGTGTACAAAGAATTATTTGATGTGTTTCGCACCTTTATTGTCCTTTTTGTGCGTCGAGACAGCTTAATGACGAAAGCTATAGTACGTTTGGACATCACTCGGCTGCGTCTCCAAGAACCGAGCCCATCGTAAACAAGAAAATGGCATCCACACGACCAATCGGTAAAAATTTGAAGAAAGAGTTAATCTTAGTTCAAAATAAAAAGAAAGTTTTTGGAAAGAAATGGTTTTTGAAGATATATTTCTATTCTCATTGAAATATAAGGTACTGGCCTCAACTGACTCCATAAACGTTTCGTTGCCCTTTAACAGAGACATGATTGTGAAGCCTCGACCCTTGAAAGTGTACAGAGTGCAAAATTTGCTGCCTTTTCGAAAAACCTTTTGCGAAAGTGAATCGGCCGCCATGCTTGTCGATCGAATGTAAAAAAAAGATACCATAGGCGTAAAAAAAGTCAGCAATTCGTACGATTGAATGAGTGAAAAACTGGTCTGACTCGTCCTTTTCCTCGGATGAGCGGCAATTCAAAGAAATTCGAGGCCACTAGCATAGTCTCTTCTAAGAGACTCTGCTAGCAGGGTGAGTAAATGCAAGTATATGGCTTTGATATTGCAATTAATTATTGGGGGCGTCTTAGCACAATTCCATCGCATTCATTGTCTTATTTTTGAATTTGACAGGGATTTAAGGTTATGGCTTTTTTTAAGAAATTGGCCATAAATCGAGAGAGTCTAATGTACGAAAACCCTAGTCATAAGTGAAAAAAATGGCCTTGTTTTTTTTAATTTTTTTTCTAACATCAGTGTTCGTTGAGTATTCTATATAGGTTAGAAACCCTTAAATTAGAAAATATTCTTTTATATGTGACAACATTGGTGTCCATTTTCAAACAGACCGATATTTTTGTTAACAAAACCTGCACCTTAAGGACAAAACCCCATCAAGCTTCAGCAAGAACAACACGAATAAATAAAAATAAAGCCTTTACCACTTTAAGGGCATGTTTTGTACTTTTCAAGACTACACAAATTTACAGAAATAACGCCCTTTTTTCTTGAATATAAACCCATGCAAAAATTTCAATGATGTGTTTTTTTTTTGTTTCACTCACAATGTGTGCAGTTTTACGAGGTTATCAAATAGTCCATCAGGTAGGGATGTGATAGCATTTGATGATAAATATCTGTAAAAATGCATTCCATCTGTTAAGGCGTGTACAGTTATTCCCCCTTTAAAAACGGTATCAACATGTTACTTGGTTAACACTGCTTTCATTAACCCTTAATATGCTAAGTCCGGATTACTCCGGGATTTGGAGGAAAGGCCATTCAACCACTTATGACGTCGCCAACTTACACGTCAGCAGATTTTTGTGACGTGCAACTTATAAAGTTTGGATATATCTTTCCACAGGACTGTCCAATTTTTGGCTTATGCGCATGCGTCAAATAAAATTTTGTACATTTTTACATGGAAATTGCATCAAAACCTACTGCAATGTCAGAAAGTGCATTTCTTGCAAAGTTTAGAGACATTTAGGACCGTAGAGCCAAGAAAATCGATTAACGGTAAAAAAAACCATGTTTTTTGTAGAAATTTCAGCATATTAAGGGTTAACTTTAACCCTATCCAGACCGGGGGGGGGGGGGGCGGAAAGTGCCCGCGCTGACTTTGAACGCTTATAACTTTTTCAATATTCAACCAAACGCTGCCAAACTTTGCGACTTTATCTAACATTTATCTGGGAACAATTTGGTAGCTAGGGTAAGTTGTTGTGTCAGAAACTTGACAGGCACTTTGACAGGCATGTTTTCCCAAATTTGTAATTTTCGTGCTTCTATTCATGAAAAACAACTTTAAAGCAATTATTTTCACATTTTTACGGGTTTTAGGAACAGTTTTATTGGTTTTGAGTACTTTTCCGTAATTGTGCGCGGTTTTCTGACAATTTGCAAAAAATTCAAAATCCAAGATGGCGGATCCAAGATGGCGGCTGTTTTGACATTATGATGTCATTGTCACGTGATGTGACGTCATCATCCCACGTGACATATACCAAAAGATAGATTTTATGGACATACTATATATCTTCTAAGTTTCATTGTGATTGCTTAAATATTCTGGAAGTTACGGGGGGGGGGGGGGAATCCGCCCTCCCCCGGTCTAAAGAGACCCAAAAAGCCCGGTCTGAATAGGGTTAAGGCTCCTCTTGATGAAGCTTCCCAGAACATTGGTGATCTGCTCAAGCCAGACAACAACCCAGCTCAGATATTTAGTCAAATTACTCTTCGCAAGCCGTAATAAGGTGGTGTTGGTTGTGGATGTGGTGATGGTTGTGGTGGGAGTGGTGGGGATGTCATTTGCGGTAACGGCTTAAACCATGTGGAACGTACAGCCAAACAATATTTGTATACCTTTGGCAAAATATAGGAAACTTAAAACTTGGCGGCTCAACCAAGCATTTTTAAGTTGATTTTATTAGGTGAAAAGATACCAAACAGCTTTTTCGAGTGATTTATAACGTTAAGAGTGCATCCATGAGAGAACAGGGCAGAAACAGGCAGAAGATGATACAGCTCAAATCACCGGTTACGCTCAAACTTGGCATAAATGTTGGGTATGGAGAGCTAACAACTGTGGCAAAACACTAGCTCAAAATATTTTATTACCTTCGAGTTATGGCCCTTTTTGCAAAATGGCCATTTTTCCTAATTTATGCACTCTTATGGACACTTTCTTAAGTTTTACCATAGGTTGCAGTGCAAAGCATTTCGTTTCTCTTACATAAACTGCACACTTCTCGTATTAGCAAACAACCTGTCAGGTAGAGATGTAATAGAGTTTGAGTCCATACGTCTGTTGAAATATTAATGACAATATAAAAGAAAAAAAGAAGATGTCAATAGCTAAAAACTTTTACGTTGCATTTTTAAAAACCACACTCAAGTTTCCAGTGCAGTACTCTACGTTTAATTTAAAGCATTTCAAGTTTGGTCGGTGCCGCAAAAACTCTGTCAGATAATTACGCGTTAGAGTTTAAAGACAAGTCTCTATGAGAATGTATAATGCCATATATGAAATACTTATATAATTCAAACAAACGTGGCAACATTGAAAAATCTATGACGTCGAACAGTACGCTGGTATCGACGATGGTTGACCAACGCCGCCTTTCATCTAATGTCTTCTTTGTGCTATAATATATAGATTTAACCAAGCCTAAATGCGGACTCCACACTTATTATCTGGTTTTTAAAATTTTGTGAAAATACTCATTTAAAATACTGTTTTTGAAGTTATTAAACGTATACTACTCAAGAAAGATCCATGGCCGAAAAATCCATAATCGAAAAAATGCGCTAACAAAATTGTGTCACTATCACGGTCAAAACAAGTAAGATTTGTGCCCGTGATTCACCGGAAAACTATAACCTGGTCTGTGGTCAACATAAAAAAACACATGACATCGATGAGTTATATACCTGAGCCCGCGTTATGGTCATGCGATACTGTTCAGCAGACGTTAAGCTGTCAATTGACCATAGCATGAATGCTCAATATTAAAGATACAAGCCGACGTTTGACTTAACATTCCTTGGGATATGATAAATAGAGGATAATACATGGTTGCTTGGAGACGCGCTCACTCGTGTGCTATCGATTTGAACACTCGAAGATAAATTTCATATCTCCAAGCAACCATGTATTATTCTGTTTATTATATAAACGTTATAATTACAATTTTTTGACGAATTTTTGACAATTTCTCGAAAATTTCCGAATATTGTCAAAATGTTGTCCGCAGTTGATAAATGTTGTCTGCAGTTGATATTACCCCCCCCCCTCCCCGAGAGTCTGTAGGCGGGGGCGTACGCTCACTCGAAAACCAAAATGTTTTGGGGTTTCATGGGTTTACCAAATTTCCTTACCCATGGTGCACCGCTGCCTTGCTTCGCGCGGTGAAGCCCCGCTATAATCTCGAATGTCAACGTTTACCTTGGCTCCGTTTTGAAAAGCGCTAAGACCCTCGGGACCCTCATTAAGTGTTAATTGCTGGATTGTGTCACAAAAGAAAAAAAAAACATGCAAGTTATGCACTGCAGTGCGCTTCCTTTTTACTTACAGTCCAAATAGATTTATCAGGTTTTCAAACACTCTGTCAGGTAGATTTGTGATAGCGTTTGAACCCAAATCCCTGTGGAAGGAAATGCGCCAGATATTTATCATTACTTACTATTATATTCTTTTTTGGTTTCCGTAAGCGTAACATCAATCATTCTAGATTTGCAGACAGTGCAGTTTGTCTCATCAAACTTACAGCCAGTCCAATTTTGTCAGCTTGATTCCAGATTCAGGTAGAGATGTCAAACCGTTCGAAGACAAATCTCTATAAAATGAACAACCCAGTAATTAATTATCAATGATAAGAGTGTTGCTATACAAAAAACCTTGTTTCGCTATGGAGTAACTGGAAAGACCTCAAATCAGTTATTTTGCTCAAATGTGGCACATCCACATCGAATAGTTCATTTAAGTGTTTATAGGTAAACATCAATTTTCCCATTATCACTAAGAAAATTGTTTATTATGCAAGGCATTGCCATAGGCGCAGACGCGCACATAACATCATTACAAACAATACGCTACGCACGGTATTTGCCTATCTATTCAGCTAGTGCCGCAAGCCTTTCGGAAAAAAAGAACTCCGAATTCTTCCGCCTCCTCGCCAGAAGGGACGTCTGAACACATCTGGGCCTAATGCCGTCCGGTGACGTCACTACACTTTGGTTTTAATTCATGGGGACACGTTTTTGTCGAGGGCATGAAATTGTGAAAGAAAAATCGCCTCAATAAAGGATTACAGGGTATAAACTTGTTTTAAAAGTAAACTATTGAAAACTTGAGACAAATGAATGAGATTTTAATCGACTGCAGGCTATATTCTTTTACGGAACTGATTTTAATCTGAACTGATTTGCTTTATCTAGCGATCAAAATATAATATGTTACGCAGCGGACAAATACAACACACTCGTGAGTACTTAAATGAATCAATTTAGACGGTTACAGAGGCATCAAGAAACGGAATTCAATACAAAAATATCCTACTTGACCGTGGCCACTGAGTTCAGAAATCACTGGCTCATCGAGGCTGCAGGACATAAGCGTCGAACGGCTTTGTTGACAAAACAAGAATACGTATAAATTTGGCAAAACACTGCATGTCGAAGCGACGAATGCCGCCAACTTAAAACCTACAGATTTCCAATACTATTCTTCATCCGTAGGTAAACTAATAAAGTAATAAACTCAAGGTAAATGACTAATAAATTCATTTCTGGGAAGGTGAACTCTTTCGAACTCTTTCCAAACGTTTTCAAATTACAATCCTCGCGCGGTAAAATTCAGTCATAATTTCACATAATTATGCAAATAATTTTTAAATCAACCAATCAAAATCTCTACCCGGTTTTCGGGTAGTCACGTCACCGGACGGCATTAGGCCCAGATGTGTTCAGACGTCCCTTCTAGCGAGCAGGCGAGCACAGAGATTCTACTTACAGAGATTCCAAATTTAAATTATTGGCAAACCATGTGTCAGGTAGAAATGTGATAGCGGTTGACCCCAAACCTCTGAAAAAAGATAGAAAATAAGTTGAATTGATTGAATTTTAAGAAAGAAGCTCTTAAAGTTAAACGTAACTGTGACGTGACAAGCGTGACCATAATCATGTGGTCAACTACTCACGGGACGAGAACAGCCTCGTGGCACCAGGGGCATTTTGTCGAGGGTTTTATGCTAACTCGACATAAAAGTTTTGTTTTTGTTCAAGCCTGAGGTGTGTTATTTCCTTCACAGCTCAACAGTAATAACTAAAATGAAATTTTACGTACAGCTTTCTAGGTTGAATTACCGAATACTAACATTGTGTTAAGTTTTGTGGATGCAAAAACGTCTAAAAGGTTTCAAGAGCAGTGCGCCCACTCACAGAATAGTCATTTTTTTCAAATTTCCAAACACTCCCTCAGGTAGATATTTTATTGGGTTTGACGACAAATCGCTGTAAAAACATTCATAAAAACATAATAGCAACTCAAATTCAAACTGTAATTAAATTCACTGCCAATTTTTAGCTCATAAACAAAAAACAGAATGTGTCAGGCTAAATCGTGATAGCATGTGGTGAAGCAGTTCTGTAGAAATGTATGTCATAAGTAAAATGACAATAACTTACAACATTTAAGATTGAATTATTTTATTGTGTTTCGTTTTTTAAAGCATTAACGTCTGCAAGATGTCAAGAGCAGGGCGCAATGTTTCACTTACAGATATTTCAGATTTTTCAGATTTGCAAATACTTCGTCAGATAGAGATGTAATAGAGTTAAAAGAGAGGAATCTGTCAAAATGCAATGCAAATACTTTCCTATTAGTGGCTCAGGTGACTTATTGATTTTCATCAACTACTTATTTATTTTCATCCAAAAAAAGACTTTACAGTGTGTCTTTTAGAGAGGTGAAGGAATTGAATACATTCTTCTGTAAAGATATATGTAATAAGTAAAATAATAATAACTAACAACATTTCAAAGGCATAAACATCTGCAATATTTCAAGGGAAGTGCGCTTCGGTTTACTTACAAACGTTCCAGACTTTCCAGACTTGCAAACACTAACTCTGGTAGAAATGCAATAGAGTTTGATTCCAAATGTCTGTGAAAACACACAATACAAAAAGTAAAATAATAGCATCTTTAGACTTTGACTGAAGCCCTAGCTTTCCTATAATTATTACACTAAATTATTTATATTCATCAGAAAAAGATGACTTCACAATGTGTCATTAAAAATGTGAATGCATTGGATATAATATATTCAACACTATTCTTCTTCTGTAAAGATATATGTAATAAGTAAAATGATAATTACTTTTAACATTTCAGATTGAATAACTAATTTATGCTCCGTTTTTCAAAAGCATAATCCTCTGAAAGTTTTCAAAAGCAGTGAGCTATGTATCACTTACAGATATTTTAAAATTTGCAGACTTTCAAACACTATGTCAGAGACATTTCCAGAGAACATTAATCGTTTTTGTCAGAAAGTATGTTTCTTCGGATATCTATATATGTTTTTAAATCTTTTGAATATTTTTAGATGAATTATTAAGTTATGTCGTGCTTTTCTATATGGAGCTGTTTATGTGAATAGCACATTTTGTTAAGTTTGTCACAAGTACTAGTACCAACCTACAAACGTTTGTAAAAGTGCAAGGTATGGAGTGCTTTGCGCACTGTTTTACTTACAGAGACCTCAAATACGACAAACTGGCGAACACGGTATCAGAGAGAAATGTGATAGCGTTTGATGAAATAGTTCTATAACAATGTAAGTAAAATGATAACAACATACAACGTTTTAGATTCAATTATGAAAATAAGCTTCACTTTTAAAAACATAGCCGTCTGGAGGGTTTTTAGAGCAGTGAGCTTCGTTTCACTCACAGTTAAATCAAACTTGTCTGATTTGAAAACAATCCGCCAGTAAATAAACAACCCAGAAGGCGCCTCGCTTTAAAAACTACATTTTGCTATATAATCTCGATCTCAATGTTTCCTCTAGCTCCGCGTTTGTAAACATTGAGATTCTCTGGAAACAAAGTTAAGTGTTTCTTTCGTGAACATTAATTTAGTGTTGGCCATGACCTAATTCCCAGAAATACATTAACATCATTAAAAGCACGGAAATTGCCCATTGCCCATTCTGGTCCGATTTATGTCAGTCCTGTTTCTACGTTTGAACCATTCACGTTCCGTTTATGTGTTTTTACTCCATTTTCCCGCAACCGACCCTGCCAAGATAAGACGTAATATAAAACAGCTAAGCAGACTTAAAAATAGGGGGCTTGTCGATAGCGGGCATTTTCTTACTTTTGTAGATTAAAACAAAGAATAGCATCCATTGCTGAATTTATGACATTTTTTTTTATTTTAATGTGTGAAAAAACTAGTAGTATCCAACTACTTCACTGACTTGCAATTGTTACTCTTACTGTTCTATCATAAGTTTTTGACTTGTCATACCTAACGTTAACACTTCTGACACGTTTTAGCTAAGGCGATGACTTAAGGTTCGTCACGCTCTGTCTGCTTTATTTTGTTTGTTTGTTTGTTGTTGTTGTTGTTTTGGGAAAGGAGGGCACTAGTGATAGTTACATCATCTCTGATTGACATATTACGTTCTTTCTTAACGGTTATATGCCAAGTTCCCAGCCTAACGCCCTTCGGTTCATTTACAAATACGCAGTTTCATCAAATTAGCAAACACTCTGTCAGGTAGATATGTGAAAATTTGCACCACATGGTGCTTCGTTTTAGTTACAAAAGAACCAAATTTTCTAGTTCAGCAAACACTACTCAATATAGAGATAATATGACGTTTGAGGACAAATGTTTGTGAAAACAAACAAGTGAAAATATGATCGATGAAAATGGCCTACAAAGGTTTTTGGATACTGCAGGTTATGCTTTGCTTTGCGCGCTGTTTTACCAACAGAAACTACAACTTTGGACGCTTCTGTAAAAAAATATGTAATAAGTAAAATGATAACAACATGCAACTTTGTAGACTAAATAATGACATTATGCTTCGTTTTAAGGTTTGTAAGAGCAGTGTGTTTCGTTTCACTCACAGATAATGTAAAATTGTCAGATTTGCAAACACTCTGTCAGCTAGAAACGTTATAGAGTTTGACGACAAATCTCTGTAAAAATATGCAATGGAATAAGTTGAATTATAGCAACTTAATTGAATTCAAACTATCATTTAATTCCTAGCTCACTACTAACTTTTTATCAGCTCTTTACAAACCCTGACTACAATGTGCTAGGTAGAAATGTGAAAGCGACCGTTTGACAAAACAGTTCTGTAAAAATATATGTAAAATGATAATAAAGTACAGCTTTTCAGATGGAAATTGTATGAATCATTTGTTTTTCAAGTATTAAAGTGGCCAAAGTTTCAAGAGTAGTGTGCCTCGTTTCACTCACAGATGTACCAAATATTTCAGATTTGCAAACACTCCGTCAGGTAGAAACGTTAGCGAGTTTGAAGATAAATCTCTGTAAAAAATATACAATGAAACCCAGTTAAATTATAGCAACTTACATTAAATTGCTTTCCTGTTAGCTTTCTAGTCAGCTTATAACAAAAAAGCTGACTTTACACTGTCTCTGGAAGAAATGTGATAGCGTTTAATGAGTCAGTCTTGTAAAAATAGATGTAAAAAGTGACATGATAATAAAAGACAACTTTTTATATTGAATTTTTACTTTACGTTTTTTTTTAAACGTGATCCTCTGAAAAGTTTCAAATGCAGTGTGGTTCGTTCACTCACAGCTTTCCAATATAGTTAGGATTTTCAATCACTCTGTGAGGTAAAAATTGCAAGGAGTTTGACCGAAATTCTCTGTACAAAAATACAATAAAAATCATAAAAGTATAGAAAAGATGAACGTTTATTTGCTTTTCTCACGATAGAATCGCTTTGAGGTGTTGATCGTTACATTTCGACTGCTGTACTGCTTGTCTTCATTAGACAATGAACTATTTGCAGCAGTTTGGTTCCCTGCTTTTGGTTCATTTCGATCCTCATTATTATTATTCCGGCTGTTAGGTGCTATTCCGTCATAGGTCTGCTATGTCGTGGATCGGCTGTTGTGCTTTTTGATCGAAGGCATCCATGCTTACAGAGTTTCGATTCCACCATCTCTATTGATCTTATTAGGATGAAGTCTAATTTGCATGGCCTCTTTGACCCTACCTGTGTACCAGTAAGGGTCACGATCAACAAACTTAATTTCTTTCCAAAAGGGATGATGCCCCGTATCATTCGAGTGCTACGAGACTGCAGAGATTTGTGAACGAGCAAGCTGTATGTCTCTGTCGTGTTCTAATCCTTTCTTGTATCGCTCCCCCTGTTTCCCCTATGTATACTTAAATTGCTGCTTTCGTATGGAATCCTATAGACGGCACCGTCTTATTTAGATGGATCTAAGGCGTTTTAAGGTCTGCGTGAGTGATCTAAAAACGGTGTGTGCGCCTTGTTGTTGAGGAAGCGGAGAACAACCTGTGATCATCTTTTTAAGGTAGGGTACAACGCAAGATATTAAACCTACTTCATCGGTTTTCTGTTGACTGTTGGTCTTGTTGCCTTTTAACAGTTTTCGTATAAATGAAGAAGGATATCAGTTCAAAACAAGTACTTTTGATAAATGTTTCTTTTTTTCAGAGATAACTTTTGGTTTTGCTGTGAGACGTTTGGCTCTGCCGTATAGACACACCTTGATGGTATACAAAGATCCGAAGTCTTGGGAGCGCGCGAGAACAATAACAGGCGGAATAACAATGAGGATCGAAATGGACCAATAGCAGCGTATCAACATGCTACAAATAGCGACACGTAAACAGTCGACCTCGTCGCCTGATGAAAGCTAGCAGCTTAGCAGTCCCTTCAACACCTCAACGCGATTCTGTTGTAAGACAAGTGAACAAAGGTTGATCGTTTCTCTCCTACATCACGATGAACAATAAACACATCTTTACTGAAAAGTACATTTATAGCGACTTAAATTCATATTCTATATTTTAAATTCCTTTTTTTCTTCAAGCTCCCTACCCATTTCTTTCCATTACAACAAGCTAACTTTACACTGTGTCAGGTAGAAATGTGACAGCTTTTGATCAAACAGTTCTGTGGAAATTTGTGCTTTAGGCAAAGTGTCAAATACGCATTTAGCATTTTATTTATGTCATTATGCTCTGTTTTTCGATATCATAAACATCTGAAAGGTTTCAAGAGCAGTGCCTTCCGTTTCACTCACAGAGATATTAAATTTGTCAGATTCGCAACCACTCCGTGAGGTAAAGAAGTTATGTTGTTGGACGACAAATCTCTGCAAAAATATACAAATAAATAATATTATTCAGTTCCTAGCATTCATGTTAGCTCAGTTCTTATTTTTTTCAGCTCAAAAAGAAAAACGAAACTTGCTTTATTTAGTAAGTTGACCATTTTTATTGTACAATTTCTGCGACACGACAATAGACACTTGAGTGGCCCAAGCGAAACAGTGAGCTTTGTTTCCTCGAGATCCACAATGTTCCCCGAGGCAAAATTGGGGGCAACAGTCATTACGTGTTTTGTTTCACCTGCCAACTAAAAAACAGACTTTTTTGTTGTCTGTATTCACCAGTAATGCTTCCTTTGTCTAAAACGACTTTTATTGTTTCATTGAATATGTCAACACTACATGGTGCTTTGAACTTTCGAATTCGCCTTGAGAATTACCCTTCTTTGAGTTAAATCCAATTCATGTGCAAATAATCTTTGTATTTCAAGTGTCGACTCCCGAAAAGAAAAAATACAACTGTGGGAGAGACCATTAGAGACGTCGTTTTTGGGATGTTTCCCAAGGGACGTTTCCTGCAAGGAAACGGTTTTAAAAAACCTGCATGGGCTGTATAAAAAAACATACAACGAAAACAAAAACTGTATACACGTAAGTCAAAGAAAAATCCTGCATCCCCCCTTTCCAGTTATTCTTATGGCCCGTTAATAATAAAGTTGATAAATCGGTATTAATCGTTGTCCCGATCAACGTCAACGAGGCAATTGACCAGCAATCAGCATCAAGAATAGTACTTAGGTGAACATTGTTTTTGGAATGGCCGTGTAATGGCAAAGTGGCACGGATCTATCGCAGCCGGAAACAAAAACCACATGACGAGTAAACTGATGACGGTGTAATTGTAAATGTTTGGCTGAAAGTACGCTTTTTGATCTTGGTCCAATCAATGTACATTACGCGTTTTCTTCGAAAATCTTGAATGTTTCTGGAGTAAAGTGCGATTTTGTAAAGGCTAAATGAGGAAGGAGTCCTCAAATAATACCAAAGTAGTTAAGATTTAGTGAGAAATCTTGTAAAATCCATGTTATTTGGGAGTTTCAAGCCATTGCTGTTAGACGCCGCTATTTTGGAAAGGTTGCTGCTGTGTTAAAGTACTATAAACCTTAATCAAAGTGGCTATGAGCCACTGAACTCGGAAAATAAGTTATGAAAAAAAAAGCTTTTACAAAGTTTTGCCAAAACAACTCATTTTGAACTTTCCACACTGCAGTTAAATCCACTCAACACATAAGTGGGATAAAATAAAAAAAAATAAGGTTTTGAAAGGTAAAAGCCTGGTCGGACAAGTTTGGCAATTAACTATAAGGAGATGTTTATGTGAAGAGCACATTTTATTTACTTTGGTTCAAGTAAAAGTACCAACCATTACAAAAGTTGCACTGCGGTGAGTTTCATTTCACTTACAATTGCAAGAAAAGAATTCTTTTCAGATTTGCAACACTTTGGCAGTTAGCGATTAAATGAAGGTTGAGGACAAATGTCTTTATAAACGGCACAAATTCAAAATGTGATCAGTGATAATAATCTCCAACCTTTTGTGAAAAACTGCAAGCTAAGCAAGAAGTATATTAGGGACCGGATACAAACGTTTTTGGGCAGGAATCGCATTAGCTCGGGCAGGAATATATTAAGTAGGTGACGTCATTGACTCATGAATAAGTGCAGTGGATTTAATTAACTTGTGGGTGATGTTATATTCTATTTTTAGATTTGTTGGAATAACCAGTTTGTCATGTTCTATTTTTATCTTGGCTGGTATAACCAGTTTGACAGGTTTCACTTTATTTTCGGATCACAGTAGCGGCTTAAGGTATTGCACAGTCTATGACGTCACCTACTTATTTTATTCCTGCCCGAGCTAATGAGATTCCTGCCCAAAAAAATACGGAGTATCCAGTCACTACTATACTACTAATGTAGTGATTTCCACACTATTTTACTTACAGAAACTTCAAATACGACAAACTGGCGAACACGGTATCAGGGAGAAATGTTATAGAGTTTGATGAAACAATTCTATAACAATATATGTAATAATTAAAGCGACAAAAAACACAACGTTTAAGATTAAATTTTGACAATAAGCTTTATTTTCAAAACCATAGACATATCTGGAGGGTTTCAAGAGCTTCGTTTCACTCACAGAGATATCAAATTTGCCAGATTTGAAAACACTCCGTCAGGGAAAAACGTTATAGAGTTTGACGACAAATCTCTGGTAAATACATACAATAAAATAAGTTTAATTATAGCCCTTAAATTACATTGTTTCATTTCTAGTTTTTTAATGAGTTCACTAAGTATTTGTTATGTTCTTATAACAAAAGAAGACTTTGCACCGTGTTATGTAGAAAATAAATGTGACACGGATTGGTGATATACATATGTGAAAAGTATATGCAATAATTAATATGGTAACTTATTACATTTTGAATTGAATTATGACATGATGTTAAGTTTTCAAGAGGATCGCGAAGTCTGCAAATTTTCAAGAGCAGTGTGTTTCGTATCACTCACAGATATCCCAAATATTCCAGATTTGCAAACACTCTGTCAGGTAGAAATGTTATAGAGTTTGAGGATAAATATCTGTCAAAATATGCAATAAAACAATTTGCTATATAGAAACCAAATTTATTTAAACATTTATGAAATTTCTCTTGGCCTACTGCTTATTCAGTTTCAGCTCGTAACAACAAACTGACTGTACAATGTGATAGGAGGAAATGTAATAGTATTTTATGAAATACTTCTATAAAAAATATATCTAAGTATTGAGTTATGTTTAGTTATTCTTAGTTTCACTCACAGCTCTTCTAAGTTTTTGAGATTTGCGAACACTCCGTCAGGTAGAAAAGTAATATAGTTTGACGACAAATCGCTGTAAAAGTATACAATAATTAAAATAAGTTGAAATCCAGCTCCTTAAATCAAATTAGATTATTATTTAACTTCCAGCTTTTCTTTCAGTTTACTGCTTCTTTGTAATCAGCTTATAACAAAAGAAGAAAGACTTTCATTTGCAAGTTGGCATTTTTTATCGTACTTTCTGTGCGTCACAAGTACTTATAGCGGAGCTCTCACGTGCGAATGGCGCCCCATACCTAAGAAAATGCGGTAAACTCATCAAGCCCGTAAAAATTCGGCGTGACGTCCGCACGCCCATACGGCGACGCCGACCGGAAGCAAATTTCACTTCCAATTCACGTTTCCCACAGAAATCTTCCGCTGTCGCGACTCTGCGCAGACATTAATTTTCCTTGTTTGACGTCGACTGTAAAACGACAGTCTTGCCCCTCGCTCTTTATGTCATTTTTGCTTCCTTTTTTCACATATCTGATGCTTCAACTATTATTCAATTGTTTTGGAAAGCTATGGAATAGTGCATGCATTTTTGTAGTCGTTTAGATCACACTGTAAAGATGTCTACAAGGTGCGTGGGTCACTCGTCCATTCCATTTTTAATTGAAATAATATTTTGCTTTTTAATTTTCTATTGATCAATTTGCTTCAATTTATTTGAAAACAAAATTTAAAACTTATAGAAAGCATAATGATATTTCACGGATTCAGATTTAAAAAAAATGCTTTATCCGATGCTGGTTTTCAATTTTAATACTTTGAAGTAAACGCAAAATAGTTTGTCGTTATAGAAACTTTTATTCGCCTTTGCAAACAAAAATTGAAATTCGATTTTCATCTTTAATTGGTTTCCAGTTTAAAATTGAAAATTGATTGACCGGAATCACAAAATCGAAAATTGATTTCAATTTTCAATTTTTGGTTACGATCAAAAATTAAAAATCGATCTCGCAAAAAAAGTGCAAAAGTTGACGCAGTAGTGGTAGGCTGAGTTGCGTTTTTGCTCGCTTGTACAGGGCTCTACCTTCCGCGACCTGAAATGTGACCATGCCTCCTGGGGTATTTTAGTTACGTGTCATGCAATCATTTTCTGTCGTGCGGGGGAATCCATACGAGGCTTTGGCGAAAGGGGGGGGGGGGGGTGGTAGCGATTAGTGCGAGTAGTATTACAGCCTTAGCTGGAGCGCACCACTCCGCTTCAAACTTGTGCTCTATTACTACTCGAGCGCCTGCTACGCAGGCTAGTAGATGCTCATACCAGGTAAGGACTCCCCCCGAGTCTAGTCTTGGCCGGGGGATGTTCATACCATGACGTGTCCTACCATTATAGGTGAAGTAGGGATTTTGAAGTACCCTGCTACTGAATATAAGCAAGGGTTGGTACGGAACCCATTTCATTTTATATCTCTGCAATGCTTGCTGTTCTGTTTAATTTCTGTTTAAGTTGTATTAAAACTTTAAAGATTTAATTATTCAATTACCTTTCGTTTTTGTGTAAGGTTAGAGCGCAGAGTCAGTTAGTCAGTCAGTCAGGCGATCATTCAGTCAGTCAGTAAGGGAGTAGGTAATGGCGTTTCCACATAGTGGCTCTTCATCTGTATCTATATACTATAACCACTAATGCGAATTATCTTGTTTACTTTAACTACTGTACAAGTATCAACCCTTTCAAAATCTGCCCCGAGGTTGGTGCATTCAATTACAAGAAAAAAATCAGAGTAACACTTTGTAAGGTAGAGATTAAATACAATTTGAGAACAAAAAAAAAAACACACAATGCATGGATAAGGTGATCGATGATTATTATCCAAAATCTTTTTAAAATACAGCAGGATATGCCGTGCGTTGCGCACTGTTTGACTTACAGAAACTCCAAATACCACAGATTGGCGAACACAGTGTCAGGTAGAAATGTGATACCGTTTGATGAAATACTCCTGTAACAATATTATTTAATAAGTAAAATGATAACAATGTACAACCTTCTGTATTGAATTATGACATTATGCTTCTTTTTTTCAAAAAAATTAACGTCTGGATGGTTTTGAAGAACAGTCCATGGGTCTTGTTTCACTGACTGATGTATCAACTTTATCAGATTTGAATACACTCCATCAGGTAAAAACGTTATATAGTTTGAGTTACAAATTTGCAACGCAGAGTGATGCAATTAAGTTACAAAAACACTAGCAAACACGTTGTAACATAGGGTCTAAATAAAGTTTTAGAACAGACGTTTGTAAATCACACAATGGATAAGGTTTTCGGTGTTAATGACCTACAGACTATTCTTTTTATTACAGGATATGCAGTGCATTGCTTACTGTTTAAGTAAAGAAACACCAAATATGACGGATTAGCACTGTGTCAGATAGAAAAATATGTAGCAAGTGAAACGATAAAAACTTACAACAATTTAGTTAAGTTAGAACATCATTTTGAGTTTTCAATAGCATAACAATTTTGCATGTGTTCTTTTCCACTCACAGATTGCCCAAATAATTCAGATATGCAAACACTCTGCTAGGTAGAAACCTTATAGAGTTTGGCGAGAAATCTCTTTAAAAAACGAAATAAGTTAAACTTAAATTTAATTTCAACTATTATTATATTTCTGGCTTTTATATAAACCTGCCAATTATTTGTTTTTTGCTGACTTTACACTGCGACAGTCTTAAATGTGATAGCTTTTCATACATTAATTCTGTTAAAATATATAAAATAGGTCAAATAGTAATTACTTAAACCATTTAAATAAATCATTACGTTACGTTTAGTTTCACTTAGAGATATCCCAAATTTTTCAAATTTGTAAACACTTCGTCAGGTAAAAATGCTAACTAACTATACGACAAATCCCTGTAAAAACGTGCAAGAAAATAAGATAAATTGTTAACAATTGTTCCAAGAACCTGCATTGGGTACGAGTTGGTAATTAGCCAATGAGGCCCCAAGCGCCGAGAGGCTATAACTAACCTCGTATCCAAGTTTGATGCGCGAATAGACTGATTGCTTATTAATTTTTTAACCTTTGCTTTTGCCCAAATTTACTGCATTTTAAAAAACGATCGGGAAGTGATGAAACTTTTGGTCGTCAACGTGACTCAAACACTGCTGTGTGAACATAGCAGGGGGCAGGAGGGCTGTAGCACCCCCCCCCCCCAAAAAAAAAGAAGGAAACCATAATTTTTGGGGGCTTAGCAACCAAGTTTTGGGACGGAAATTACCGCGAGCGCAGCGGAAAATTAGTTTTTCAAGATATCCCCTCGCGTGATCTTTTCACAAATCGTTTCAATAGGATCGAAGTTATATGTTGTAGGACTTTCAGCAAATCTCCTCTCTACAGAACGCCAATAGTAGAGGTACAGAAACTGTTTATATTGTTTTGACGTCATATTTGACACGACGACAAAACAAGTACTTTTGATAAATGTTTCTTTTCTTCAGAGATAACTTTTGGTTTTGCTATGAGACGTTTGGCTCGGCTTGATGGTATACAAACATCCACAGTCTTGGAGCGCGCGAGAACAATAACAGGCGGAATAACAATGAGGATCGAAATGGACCAATAGCAGCGTATCAACATGCTACAAATAGCGACACGTAAACAGTCGACCTCGTGGCCTGATGAAAGCTAGCAGCTTAGCAGCCCCCTTCAACACCTGAAAGCGATTCTTTTGTAAGACAAGTTAACAAAGGTTCATCTTTTTTCTTTTACATCACGGTAAACAATAACGCATCTTCACTGAAAAGTACATTTATAGCGACTTAAATTCATATTCTATATTTTAAATTCCTTTTTCCTTCAAGCTCACTACCCATTTCTTTCCATTGCAACAAGCTAACTTTACACTGTGTCAGGTAGAAATGTAATAGCTTTTGATCAAACAGTTCGGTAGAAATTTGTGCTTTAGGCAAAGTGATAAAGACGCATTTAGCATTTTATTTATGTCATTATGCTCTATTTTTCGATACCATAAACATCTGCAAGGTTTCAAGAGCAGTCCCTTCCGTTTCACTCACAGAGATATCAAATTTGTCAGATTCGCAACCACTCCGTCAGGTAAAGAAATTATGTTGTTGGATGACAAATCTCTGCAAAAAATATACAATAAAATAAAGTTGGAATGTAGCAACTATTATTAAATTTAAACTATTATTCATTTCCTAGCATTCACGTTAGCTCAGTTCTTATTTGTTTTCAGCTCAAAACGAAAAACGAAACTTGCTTTATTCAGTTAGCTGCCTCGTCCCCAGGCGTCCTCGTCCTTGGTCGTGCACGGTTCGCTTGTCGTCATGGGACTGACGTGCACGTTTCGCTTGGCGTTCTGGGCCTGCACTCCCTGTTTTTCAGTTCAGTTAGTTGACCATTTTTATTGTACAATTTCTGCGATACTACAATAGAAACTTGATTGGTCCCAAGGGAAACAGTTACTTTTGTTTCCTCTAGATCCACAATGTTTCCCGAGGAAAAATTGGGGGGAAACAGTCATAACGTGTTTTGTTTTACCTGCCAGCTTAGAACAAACTTTTTGTTGTCTGTATTTACCACTAATGCTTCCTTTGTCTAAAACGACATGATTGTTTTTCATTGAGGCTTTGAGCTTTCGAATTCGCATTGAGAATTATCCTTCTTTGAGTCTTTTATTCCAAGCGTCGACTCCCGAGAAGGAACAATGCAACTGAGGGACGGGCCATTAGAAGTACCACATGGGGGGAGGGGGGGGGGGGGGAGGAACAACTATTCTAAAAAAAAAGCAATCCTGCAAAGACGTCGGCCTTAATAAAAATTCTTGCAACGAAATTTTTTACGTCCCCCTCTTCTTCCGATTATTACTAATGGTCCGTCCCTGAAAACGTTGATAATCGGTATTAATCGTTGTCCTGTTTATCGTCAACGAGGCAATTGACGACCAATCAACATCCAGAATACTAATGAAACGAACACTGACGAACAATCGGGAGCTTTGGAGTGGTCTTGTAATGGCAAAGTGGCAAGGTTCTATGGAAGTCGTAAAACAAAAACCACAAGACAAGTATACTGGGGACAGTTTACTTTGCCTTTGCTCACATTATTTGACTTGTATAAGGGATAAAACGTTCCATTATGCAATTGTTTTAGATTTTCCAGAGAACATTAATCGTTTTTGTCAGAAAGTATGTTTTTTTCGGATATCTATATATGTTTTTAAATCTTTTGAATATTTTTAGATGAATTATTAAGTTATGTTGTGCTTTTCATAAGCATGATCATCTGTAAGGTTACAGTTTTTGCAAATGTTTCCGATTAGCAAACACTCTTTTTGGCAGAAATGTTATAGCATTGGAAGTCAAATTGTCTACCTGTGAAAATACCTAAGTATTTTCAATGAAAATACACAATGTAATAAGGTGCTATTTAATTAACTATATGGAGCTGTTTATGTGAATAACACATTTTTTTAAGTTTGTCACAAGTACTAGTACCAACCTACAAACATTTGTAAAAGTACAAGGTATGCAGTTCTTTGCGCACTGTTTTACTTACAGAGACCTCAAATACGACAAACTGGCGAACACGGTATCAGGGAGAAATGTGATAGCGTTTGATGAAATAGTTTTATAACAATGTAAGTAAAATGATAACAACATACAACATTTTAGATTCAATTATGAAAATAAGCCTCACTTTCAAAAACATAGCCGTCTGGAGGGTTTCAAGAGCAGTAAGCTTCGTTTCACTCACAGAGATATCAAATTTGCCAGATTTGAAAACACTCCGTCAGGTAAAAACGTTATAGAGTTTGATGACAAATCCCTGTAAAATTACATATGATAAAATAAGTTTAATTATACCTCTTGAAATAAATTCGAAACTATTGTTTAGTTCCTACCTTTTCATTAAGCTCACTATTTATTTGCTATGTTCTAATTACAAAAAGATGTATTTGCACCGTGTCAGGTAGAAAAGAAATGTGGCATGGTTTGGTAATATAGTTCAGTGAAAAAGTATATGTAATAAGTAAAATGGCTATTTCTTACAACCAGAATTATCCCATAATGCATCGTTTTTGAAGTTTATATTAAAAGTATCAAGTTAAAATTCATTTTTTTTTTCTTAAACGCAGCCCCTTAGAATTTGTGGCAAGGCCGGCGCAATATTTATGATTTTATTTATTTATAACCTTTTCATTTAAATCCAAAAGGACACCATGAATTACAAACGACACCTTTTAGATTCCATTTTGGAAAGGAAATTAAGCAAACAACGAGCGACCTTGACCGGCACAATTTGCAGTCCAGAGTGCATCATTGCACTTACAGAAGAAACAAGTTTTTCAAGTTAGCAAACACTTTGTCAGATAGAGATTCAATGACGTTCGAGGACAGATAACTGTGAAGACACACAATGGAATAAGTTATATTTTACATTTTGGATTGAATTATGACAGTGTTTCCTTTTCAAAAGCATCGCGAACAATGCAAGGTTTCAAGAGCAGTGTGTTTTGTTTCACTCACAGATATCCCAAATATGTTAGATTTGCAAACACTCTTTCAGGTAGAAATGTTATAGAGTTTGAGGATAAATATCTGTTAAAATACGATTGAAACGAGTTGAATTCTAGAAATATAAATTTGCTTAAATTTTTATGAAATTTGTATTGGCCTACAACTAGCTCGGTTTCATCTCGTAATAACAAGCTGACTTTACACTGTATCAGGTAAAAATGTAAAATCTTTTCATGAATTACTTCTGTAAAAATGTATTTAAGTATTGCGTTATGTTTATTTTCACTCACAGATATCCTAAGTTTTGGAGATTTGCAAACACTCCGTCAGGAAGAAACATTATTAAGTTTGACGACAAATCCCTGTGAAAGTATGCATTGAATTTTAGCTACTTAAATTAAATACCAAGTATCACAAGCTTCTACTTTTTTTTCAGTTAGCTACTTATTTGTAATCAGCTCATAACAAAAAAAAATGGTAAGTTGACATTTTTTTATTGCACATTCTGTGTGTCTTGACAAGGACTTATAGCGGCGCTCTCGCGTGAGAGTGGCGCCCCATACCTAAGAAAATGTGGTAAACTCATCAATCAGATTAAAATTCGCCGATTCACGTTTCCCGCGGACATCTTCAGCCGTCGCGACTCGGCGCAGACGTTACTTTTCCTTGTTTGACGTCGCCTGTAAAACGAGAGTTTTGCATTTGTGCTTTTATCTTATTTTGTGCATGCTTCATTTTTTCACGTATCTATATCCGGTTATTTATCTGATTTATAGTGTGAAATCTGTACTTCCGCGCTGTAATTTCTAGCTTATTTACGATTCTTACGCTTTTATGATAGGCAAATCGGTATGTTTTAGTCTCAGTTACAATTGTCATTATCTAAAATGTAAAGTACAGTTTGAGAACAAAGAACACATAATGGATCAGGTGATGGATGATAATAATCAACAACCTTTTTTAAAATACAGCAAGATATGCAGTGCGTTGCGCACTGTTTCACTTACAGAAACCTCAAATACGACAGATTGGCGAACACTGTGTCAGGTAGAAATGTGATGGCGTTTGATGAAATACTCCTGTAACAATATTATGTAATAAGTAAAATGATAACAATACAGAACCTTTTATATTGAATTATGACAAAACAATTCGTTTTTCAAAAACATTATTTTCTGGATGGTTTTGAAGAGCAGTCCATGGGCTTTTGGTTTCACTCACAGAGATATCAAGTTTGTCAGATTTGAAAACACTCCCTCTGGTAAAATCGTTATAGAGTTGAGTTACAAATTTGCAACGCAGGATGACGCATTTCAGTTACAAAAACACCAGGTTTCAAGAGCAGTGTGTTTTGTTTCACTCACAGATATCCCAAATATGTTAGATTTGCAAACACTCTTTCAGGTAGAAATGTTATAGAGTTTGAGGATAAATATCTGTTAAAATACGATTGAAACGAGTTGAATTCTAGAAATATAAATTTGCTTAAATTTTTATGAACACTGTATTGGCCTACAACTAGCTCGGTTTCATCTCGTAATAACAAGCAGACTGTACACTGTATCAGGTAAAAATGTAAAATCCTTTTATGAATTACTTCTGTAAAAATGTATTTAAGTATTGCGTTATGTTTAGTTATGTTTAGTTTCACTCACAGATATCCTAAGTTTTGGAGATTTGCAAACACTCCGTCAGGAAGAAACATTATTGAGTTTGACGACAAATCCCTGTGAAAGTATGCATTGAATTTTAGCTACTTAAATTAAATACCAAGTATCACAAGCTTCTACTTTTTTTTCAGTTAGCTACTTATTTGTAATCAGCTCATAACAAAAAAACATGGTAAGTTGACATTTTTTTATTGCACATTCTGTGTGTCTTGACAAGGACTTATAGCGGCGCTCTCGCGTGAGAGTGGCGCCCCATACCTAAGAAAATGTGGTAAACTCATCAATCAGATTAAAATTCGCCGATTCACGTTTCCCGCGGACATCTTCAGCCGTCGCGACTCGGCGCAGACGTTACTTTTCCTTGTTTGACGTCGCCTGTAAAACGAGAGTTTTGCATTTGTGCTTTTATCTTATTTTGTGCATGCTTCATTTTTTCGCGTATCTATATCCGGTTATTTATCTGATTTATAGTGTGAAATCTGTACTTCCGCGCTGTAATTTCTAGCTTATTTACGATTCTTACGCTTTTATGATAGGCAAATCGGTATGTTTTAGTCTCAGTTACAATTGTCATTATCTAAAATGTAAAGAACAGTTTGAGAACAAAAAACACATAATGGATCAGGTGATGGATGATAATAATCAACAACCTTTTTTAAAATACAGAAAGATATGCAGTGCGTTGCGCACTGTTTCACTTACAGAAACCTCAAATACGACAGATTGGCGAACACTGTGTCAGGTAGAAATGTGATGGCGTTTGATGAAATACTCCTGTAACAATATTATGTAATAAGTAAAATGATAACAATACAGAACCTTTTATATTGAATTATGACAAAACAATTCGTTTTTCAAAAACATTATTTTCTGGATGGTTTTGAAGAGCAGTCCATGGGCTTTTGGTTTCACTCACAGAGATATCAAGTTTGTCAGATTTGAAAACACTCCCTCTGGTAAAATCGTTATAGAGTTGAGTTACAAATTTGCAACGCAGGATGACGCATTTCAGTTACAAAAACACCAGCAAACACTGTAAGATGGAGACTAAATAACGTTTGAGAACAGACGTTTGTAAATCACACAATGAATAAGGTGATCGGTAATAATTATCTACAAACTTTTCTTTTTATATGCAGGATATGCATTGCATTGCTTACTGTTTACGTAAAGAAACATCAAATATGACATATTAGCATTGTGGCGGGTAAAACAATTTGTAGCAAGTGAAATGATAAAAACTTAAAACAATTTAATTGGGTTAGAACATCATTTTAAGTTTTCAATAGCATAAAAAAATTGCATTTGTTCTTTTTCACTCACAGATAGTCCAAATATTTCAGATATGCAAACACTCTGTTAGGTAGAAACGTCATAGAGTTTGGCGATAAATCTCTGTAAAAATACAATGAAATAAGTTGTACTATTTTGACATCAATTTAAATTCAACTATTTTTAAATTTCTGGCTTTTATATAAACCTGCAACTTATTTGTTTCATGCTATTCGACACTGCGGCAGGCTAAAATGTATCTTTTCATAAATTAGTTCTGTAAAAATATATGAAACAGGTAAATTGATAACAGCTTACACCGTTTAGATGAATCAATACTTTATGTTTAGTCTCACTCACAGATGTCCCAAATAATTCAGGTTCGCGAAAACTCCTTCAGGTAAAAATGCTATAGAATTATACGACAAATCTCTGTAAAAAACATGTAATGAAACAAGTTGAATTGTTAACAACAACAACAACAACAGCAACAAAAACAACAACAACAACAAGTTAACAATTATTCCAAGAACCCGCGTTGGATACGAGTTGGTAGTTTTCTTTTTCTTACTCCATTATTTGATCCATTTATTTTTAATCTTTAAGAAGCCCTAAAAAGCCATATAAAGGTTTATAAATTTAGACCAATATAGGTAGATCAAATTCCACACGCTCACGTAAATGTGTTCTCAAATAAACCTGATGTTACGCAACATCTTAATTGCAAACAAAATGCTGACGTTGCTTATTATGGTCTATATTATCAAAACAAAATTCAAAATTGCAGTCTTTATTCAATAAGCTTTCAGAAAATATATACTTTATTGGGATTACCGTTGATGGTTTGCACACAATTTCACTTGGAACGACAACGCCAATTTTCCATCCGTGATACCTTAAAGTAGTTAACAATTATTTTCCGAAGGCGATGTGATTATTGTTGAATAATCAGGAGACGACGTCGAGGGGATAATTCAACAATAATCACTGAGACTGAGGCGAATAATTGTTTTAGTATAATTTTCAGAGGTAAATATCAAGAACTTTAAAATAATGATGGAAAACACCTGAACAACAAGCACGGTTGTTAAATAGCTGACATTTTCCTCCAATAGCGAGCGCCTGCATTGGTCACTTCAGGGTCACATTGCATCTAACAATGAAACTGTTTCCCGCCAATAGTCTCTGAGCGGGCAACATTGCAAAATCTATGACGTCAGAGGGTAACAGTGCAATGTTACCCGCGAATGTTGCCGACGACCGCCGTTGCACGTGACCAGAGAGTGACTGAAGGTGGTGTGATGATAGCGTTGACTTCCAGCGCGTTTTTCAAAGTAAAAGGTTTTCTGACTCGCAATGGCGACTCTTTCACGCTTTGCTGATTTGTTCCGACAAGAAATTACTGGCACACATAGTAAACGACAAAACCGCCTTGACTACATTAAAATCCTTCTGTGGGGACAAATATCCTACAAAGTCCAAGATTTTTATGAAATTTTAAAAGAAGAACTTAAAGAACTCCTTGTTAACTTTTATCCTAATGCAAGGAAAAAAATAGGAAACTACAAGAAGACGCACTTACAAGCATTAGCTTTGACCTGCAACGGAACTTTAACTTATGCCTGTGCTCAAGGTAACACTGAAATTGTTCCTTTCGGAACTGAAGTTGAGCAAATTAAATAAATAAATTACTATATTTAGAGAGGAAGCCACATCAGCGCTAGCTGGTTTTCATGCGGGTCCTCTGTCCAGGTCGAATTGGAATTTGGAAATGTTGGTTTTTCAGGAGGGAGGAAAACCGGAGAACCCGGAGAAAAACCCTCGGAGCAAGGCGAGAACCAACAACAAACTCAACCCACATATGGCACCGGGCCGGAATCGAACCCGGTCCACATTGGTGGGAGGCGAGCGCTCTCACCACTGCGCCATCCCTGCTCCCCTGAAAGTAAGCTTAATGTGCCAAACCTTCAAAAATCGCCTGTGTTAACACACAATTTTGTAGTATTTTGCGCGCTTACGCGCCTACATGTAATTTATCAATAAATTATAGATTTGTTTTCGCATTACGTTTTCTAATCTCTTCGTTGTGCTATATAACGAATCACTTAATGACTACTGTAGCTCCGCCTCGGGAAACATTCGAGGGAACCAAAGTAAGTGTTTTCCTCGGGACCAGTTATTAAGTGTTTAGTGCTTGCTTGAAAACATGCAAACCAGTTGAATCGATTGTGAATCAGAATTTGCACTAATTATTTTAGGCAATAGAACGGAGTAAAAGAAACACCTCGAAAAAGACAGTCATATGCTACCTTTGTTCAATCGTTAGTTTCTTCTGAGAAGTTGTGCGAATCATCTTGAAATGAATAGCTCTGGTTGAAAGGGAGCTGCATAATTTGTGGTGCATCAATTCCTTTACGAAGTTTCTTGTGGCCGTGCGTGATTAAAAAACACACATAGCGTTTATGATCGATTCTAATGCCTTGAGCATCATTTCATGGAAATATTTTCGGTCCAAAGTCCTTCGATAGTCAATTTTCAAGTTACCCAATATTTTGAATATCGTAGACTGAAATTTTTTTTTTCAAATGAACGAAATTTTCATTCAGCGACTTCTCGCCAAATTTACTTGCTTGGATGTGAAAGATACCATGGCTTACCAGCCAAGCCTTCAAATGCTTTAATCACTTTTCGCGGGGTGATTATAGCGACATAAGCCGAGTCTCTCGTCCAATCTGAATGCTCCAATTCTTATAATTACCTCTGAAATTATACTAATAGAGAATAATACATGGTTGCGCGGAGATATGGAATTTCTCTTCGTGTGTTCACACCGATATCTCACGATCATATCTCCAAGCAACCACGTATTATTTTGTTTGTTGTAAGACATACTAATAAGGATACGATGTTCCGAAGATTTCCGACCATTTTTCGAAGATTTTCAAAATGTTGTCCGAATGTAGTACGAATTTTTTCCGAACAATTTTTTTTTAAAATTTTTTTTTAAATTACACGAGACCGTTCTGGGACCGGTCCGCAAAGGATCCAATACTGGACCTGCGAAACAACAGGTCGGTTTGTTCGTGTTGCGCGATACCAAGCGAATGAAACAATCAATAGCAGCTCTTTTCGATTTTTATAGATGAAATTTTGTAATTCCGTGTCATCTTTCTCTCTCCCACACGTGCACGTGTGAAACCCCTTCAAATAAACATTTATTCTTTTCACATGTCTTCCGTCGTTTTTGAAAACTTTTTTGTCGTTTTTTTTTTTTAACGTTCTAAAACATTAAGCTAAACGCTGTTTTTACTACCGTTAATCAATAATTACATAGATCCTCGACAGTACTATTTAGATTTTTGCATCTTTTTGAGAAACCTCGCGGATACGCGCCATTAAATAGTCATTTCAAACTTTGTAGCTTTTTTGTTGTTACTAGGATGGCTCACCTAGTTTGCATTTTTGTCAGGAAACTTGGCTTCAAGATATTTTTTAAGCCCAGCGACATTTGCCGTTCTCATGTTTAATACAAGGTCAAACGTAGCAATAATGGCCGGTAACCAAGTTCCAGGGAACCAACGAGAAAGCTAAAAGGGCAGTATCCGAGGTTGGCAATTGAATAAGTCAAACTATTATTAAATATATTTCCTAGCCTTCCTAAAAGCTCAAAGCTAATTTGCTCGTAGCTCATAACAAAAAGGCGAATTTACACCGAATGTAGTAGAGATGTGATCACGTTTGATAACACAGCTGTGTAGAAATATATGTACCAAGTAAAATGACGATAATTTTTAGCTTTTATATTAAATTATTTTATTATTGAAGTTCTTCAAAAGCATAAGCTTCTGCAGTGTGCTTTGTTTCACTCACAGATATCTCAAATACATCAGGTTTGCAAAGACCTCTTCAGGTAGAAAAGTTGAAGAGTTATAGAACAATCGTCTGTTTAAATATACAACGAGATGAGTTTAATTTGGCTCCTTAAATTTAATTAAAACTGATATTTAATTTCTAGCAAATTCATGACAATGACTTTAAGCGGAGCACCCACGCGCGACGATTGCGTGCGCAAGTTGCGCCTTATATTTGTACGCCCTACTCTCGGCCGTACAGGCACATTCCTACCCCCACTGTGGTACAAGGTGAGAGGGGAAGGCGGCGGATCGAACCCCTCCCCAAGGTTTTTGTAATTTTAATGCCATAAGAAAATTTTTCATGTCATTTTCTACAACTTGACATAGTTTCTTTTGGCTATGACGTCATCTAACGCCATCCTGGATTTCACCATTTCCCTAGGAAGTCGAAAAATGGCATTGATACAAAATCAAGCCAGTATGCTCATGGAAAGTAAAACTGGGCAAATCAGACAATTCTATTTATAAAAAAAAGCTCTAAACATAAACAAAAATGTATAGAATGACGAGTTTTGGCCAGACCTTATTGTAATTATGACGCAGCGATGGCAACGCCAAAAGTCATGGACACATTGTTGACATAATAAAATTTCTGCACGGGATAAATGAACAGCTGCTAAGCATTGCCTGAGTAAATATTCTTTTAAAATTTCCCGAAAAACTGAAGGAGATGAGGGTGTGGCATCCCCCACCTCCCTCTCATATCCAATGGTTAGCACCAAGTAACATGTTTCCAAAAAAACTTAAAACGCACTCAGGTTTCCTCGATATTTACCAGTTTTGCCATACGGTCCCATACGGGAAGTATTTAAGCTTAGAGCTTTTAACATAAAGTCTTTTTCGTGATCATGAAATTACAATATTCCAGATCTGCCAACACTCTTTTAGAAAGAGTTGTTATTGCATTAGAAAATGCAAGGCGAAAATGAAAATGCAAGGCGAAATACAACCGTCCTTTCAGGTGTAGTTATTATATTGTTTCGTTTTTTTCGTTTTGGTTTGTTTATGGGTATAGACCCAAGCAAATTGTGCCTTTATTTTACTTACAGTTCTTCTAAATTAGTCAGATCGGCAAACACTTTGTCAGGTAGAAATGAGATGGCGTTGTGTGCCAATGATCTATAAAAATGCATGTTGTAATAAGTAACATGACAGTTATTAGCCTTTCCTAGCTGGCTTTGTATTTCATCCAGAGTATAAAACCATATAAGGTTTGCACCTTAGTGAGCTTCTTTCAACTATAGATTGGAAAGATTTTTGAAATAGACTTCGAATTCAGAAATATATGGAATAAGTATATACACACTCAGTGATATTGGTGTTTCAAGCAATCTGAAAAAACGCTACGAAATTTGGCCTGATGGATTTCAAAAGCTTTGATTCAACGGTCAAAATTTTTGCAATTCAGATTGAATGTTTGAATGATGTTAAAGGACCATTTTGCAAGATTGTGACGAGGACCATATAAAAGATTAACTAGATTTACCATGTTTAAAGATTCTGTAAACTGTTTCGCGCATGGTTAGTGCCGCTTGTATGTACGTTTTCCGCGCATGAATTGAGAGGTCAATTAAATCGACTTGAAATGGTTTCCTTCTGAAAACTTTGAGATCGCTTGTTGTTGAGATCACTTCGTGTGTATATACTAACTCCTCGGCTCGGTAAACATTCTACCGCTATTCACCGTGATTTCAAAGAATACTTGTTAATTATTATATGGCTACAATTGTACGCGCGCTCTGATTGGCTACTGAACGGGAAGATTTTCTTGTAATGACCGAGTATTATCTAAACTTTTCTCGGTTCGACGGTTCTTTTGAGGTGCGAGTGAAAGCTACGAGCGCAAGGGCAAAAAAACCAGCAATTACCGACAAGATATAGCTGTCTTTTCAATAATTGAAAGGAAATATTTGCATACCAAAACTTCCCGGAGGAGGAAGAACAGGGCAAGATGAGCAAAACTCTAGGATAGCGCTAAAAAGGGCATAATTATAATAAATATCGTATTAACCTCGTGCGTTCTGTCATTGTAGGGAAATCTCAGATACCTGATTTGATGTATTCACCTCGCTATCGCTCGGTCAATACATTTAGGCCTCGGTCTGAGATTTTTCTGTGATGACCTCACTTTTTGTTAATAAGTTGCATATAATAAGCTTAATGACGATTAATAACGCTTTATTGCTTCATAATTAAATTATGCGACCTTTTTATGATCGTAAATCCAAGGGCTTGAATTGATAGGTTGTACATTTAAACCTCTCTTTTCAACCCCGATTTCTCAATCCTCCTGATAACCAACCAAATGTCGGTAAGCTTGGTCGCACGAAAAGTCGGGACTCCACTTACAGATATCGCAAATTTGTCAGATTGGCAAACGCTCCATCAACAAGATATATGATGTGGTTCGCCCCTAATTCCCTGTGCAAAATGTATGATTAAATTGTTAAAATAAACTTCATAAACTTGAATTTCGCATGAACGTGACCCCTTCCGTGTTTTCAATTTTGATAAAAATAATAACATTTAGTCTAACTGAGGTTTCCCGGATTAACAGCAAGAGTTTATTTGTAACTCGGCTGTGGAACATAGACACTTGCTGGAAACAACAGCTACTATTTCCTGCAATACAAGATGCAAAATAAAAATGGTACGTAGATGCCAATAACAGTCGACAAGTTGCTACAATCAACATGCTCTTAAACACATCGTGCCGCTACCTATTACTAATCGCAGGCTTACAAGTAATGTAGATGCTTGAGTTTTGAAAACAGTCCAAACGGAAGATGCGAAAAATTGCCGTAATTCATTCTTCTGCAGAAAAAAAAAACGCAAGTCTAGAAATATTACAGCTCCTAGTTTTTCTTATTCTGAGTAAGAATGTTGACGATAACATTATCATTATTAGTTAGTTTATTTATGTAGATAGATTTTACATTTTAAATATTTTTATACTATATGCTGGTGGATTTTAAAACGTGTTCAAACAACGATTATTTTATCTTATCTAGAATATATTTGGATTTTGTGTTGAGGTTGGCAAAGGCTGCTCTCGTGACCCGTATTCAACTCTTTTTATTTGAAATGGCTATTGTTTTTCCCTCGTGAATTGTGATTTCCATAGTAGCCGTAAACCGTTATTTCCAAAACGGTCTCTTTATTTTGCTGTGAAGCTTTTAAAGGCCAATATTATATTTTTAATTGTGAATTGTGAAAGGGCCGTTTTACTTTCCGTAAAACGTGATCTATCCACCACCTCCCCCCACCCCCGCTATCACCCTCCGTTTTCTTATGACAGACTGAACTAACAGTTTAATGACAATCAAACCTTCCTCTTCACTTTTTTTTCATCTCAGGTACAAAAATTGAGTTATCTCGGTCATTTTTCTGCAGAGACCAATAAAACTCGACAGAATAGTTTTACAGGTGACACACGTACAGTTATAATTAAATTATGTTACCATAGAAAATCACTCTTTTCTAGTCCCCACCAATTTGTTTTAAATATTTTAGAATTTTTCAGTTCGGAAATAAGAAACCCGGGCAAGACGTCTGCCTAATCCATTCATATGCTTGCAAAGCATTTTTGACAAATAACAAAAACTAATGCCAGAACTGGCCAGAAAAGCCTTAAGCATCGGGGAATCTGGAATCTAGTGTGTTGCCATGGTAACCAAAAATGTTAATTTCATATTGGGGAACACAACTAGCAGGGTAGAACTGCAAAAATTCTGAGACTTCTGATAAAAATTGGCTGAGATATCACTTTCTTCATTTTTGATCAAAATTTGGTTGAGTCTATGACGTCATCACTGCTAATTTTCATATTTAAAAAAACTTGAATATCTTTGGAAAGAAAAGAGATAAACGAGAAAACAGTAAACGGCATTTTTCTTCTCACAAAGAGAACTTGTTAATATTTTAAAACGGCTACGAAAGAAAAGATGCGAATTTCATCATAGTAGCACTAAATAGAATTTTAAGACTTTCTAAAATTGAGGAAATAATTTGGGTTGATTTTAAAGTTTCGGATCGAAGCATGCCTTAAATGTGATTCCTCAGAAACAAAAATTGTCGAAAAATAATTTTTGCTAAGCTTTTTATTTTCTTTTTGCTTTTGCTAAGCTCTAGTACTCTTTTAAAAACTAAGATTCAAAAGATAGGTCACCATACTTGCATAGAATTTCTGATGAACCATTTAATATGCGGATGTTTTGTACTAACCACGTGCGTCATTTAATCAGTCCGCATTGCATTTTTCAGTGGCAAGAATAGAATTACGTTAAAGTAAAACTTAAAAAAATAAATAATAAGAAAAAAGTTCCTGGCCTAAGAAACAATGTAAAAATGAAAAATAAGATCGCACAAATATAAACACCATCGAAAAAAAAAACGTTCCTCCAGTAGTAATTTGTGCCGCGAGTATCTGTTTTGTGCACGCTTTTACTTATATCTTTTCTCTTTTTTTGCTCCAAAATTATGCAAAAAAAGAAAAAAAAAACATATCGGTCACTCACTCATTTTCTCCCTCGCAGGTATATCGTAATCAAATAATAATAATAATTATAAAAACAATATATAATTATAATAAAAACCTTCCCAAACTCCTTTGCAACTGAAAAATCGTCAATGCCAAATAACTTGGTCAGTTTGAAGTCAGCAGGAGTAGTACGTCGTATAGGAATAACTCTTCCCATAAAATACTTCTTGTTTAAGTCGTAGGCCGATGACGTCATTAGTCACGTGAAATTTCCCTGAGGTTTGTTTTTGCTCACTGTAACAAAGATATGTTGTTACTGAAAAAGCAGTCATTGCAGTTTGAAGCACATTGGTGTGAGGCATTTCAGACTGCCCGGGTTCCGAAAAAAATATAAAAAATTAAGGGGGCTATGTACAATTTTCAAAAAGTGGGAGTCTGGGTACAAGTGCGTATCTGGCGTTGCATTAAATGTGAGGAAGCAAAAAATAACATGTTGGTAGATATTTATATGTTAAGTACATTTTTATCACTTTTATTGTTATGACGTCATTGGTCACGTGACCAGCGCGGACCGCAGTTTTAAATTTGCTTGAAAACTTTACCTGTATCTCTCTCTTAATATTTTTTTACGCCAAGTTGTAGCTTTTTTAATAGTGTTTTTAAAAATGGCCATTATTACTTTTTCCTAAAAAAGGACGGTAGTAAAAAATACAACTGTAAAGTTGTTGGCTTTCTTCTCAACGACAATTTGCGGTAGGAATAAAATAAAATTTTGCCAAAGGGAGGAGTGTATGCTCTTTATAATAGCGTTGTCAGTTTTTTCTCATTTCAATTGCTTTTCGCGAGGTTGAATGTAATTTCTTCCAGACGAAAGGAGTGGGCCTGGGGAAAAGTTAAATAGCTGCCCCTCCCCCTCCCCCTGCTGGTGGTCACCCCCAGCGGATTCCCCGTGGTCCGTATTGTGGGCTCATGAAGAGCATTTTCAAAATGGCGACTATGCGACAAAATTTTGAGTTATAGAGGACAGTTTTGTCCTAAGTTTTGTCGATGTTTTTCCTTCTTGACGCGATCAAAACGAGTCCCCAAACGTGGGGAAAACCTCCTTTATTTGTATTCCGGATAAAGAAGAATATGGAATGAGTAGAAACGTGCGAAAACGTGGGCAACAGGTTAGCGTTTCTCATTGAACAATGATTTTTTTAGACTGGTTAAAGCTTATGTCTTCGACGTTTATCATGATTATCAACTTAGCTTAATGGAATTAAAGTCTGGCTAGGCGTAAAAAATAGATGGTGAGAACAAGGCGATAGTATTAAATGGCAGTCATTTCGTCGAGGCATACATTTATACACGAAAAATGTTCCTCAAAATATTGACCAAGTGGCCATTTTAGACCGCAAAGAAAAATTACGTCAGGAAGATTTTATGTGATACCTTTGAAATTGAAAGAAACATTTCAGCTCAGTGTGAACTCTTTTTTTAAGTTAGACTAGAGACTTCTTTCAGTCAACCTGGTGGCTAATCTAGACTTTAATTAAACAGTGCTACTCACGTTTTGGAATGCCTTTTTGGGTATGTTTAATAAATGAGTTCATTAACTTAAAATTTGTTCTTCCCATGATGTTTTATTGTATTGGTAAACATAGATTTACGTTTTCTTTGCATTTTGTGGTTTACAGGTCAGGGACTAATAGAATGCCTAATGTTTTGACAGGACATTCTGGATTACTGTTCATTGAGTTAAACTATGGAGTTCAGGTAATTGTTGATCTCTTAGTTTTACACATAGCTATGTGACAGTCAATTCTGGCAATTCCGTTCCTTTTCTCTACACACATTCATTGCCTGAGGCATTTAAGATCTGCTTTTTGACCAGACATTTGTCTACTTTACAAAAAATCTGTTTGTTTTTAAGGCCTGTATTTTCAGTTGTTGGATGACCTACAGTAGCATTTTAAAGTAGCAATGTAAAAAATTGCGAGGCCTTAAACTTAAGCAAGCCAGAAAACCCTAATCCCAATATAAAGCTAACTGCAAGCAACATGATGTACCCTTTGGCAACCAAAGTGCTTTTAAGGCTAGCCAGAGTACTTTATAGACTAACCGGAATCTTTTGTAGGCTAACTGGAATGGCTTTCATGGCTCGTATGTTTCATGACACATACGTGCCATACAAGCCAAAATACCTAACTCCGATAAATAGCATAACCTGAAGCCACCTCAGCTAACTATACTCAGGCTAACTGGAGTACTACTTAGGCTAACCAGGGAGCTTTTTAGCCAACCAATGTGCTATTTGTATATAGTGGAATGGCTCTCATGACTTGTTGGCTCGCACTTTGTCAAGACCCAATTTTTTTTTAACTTGTATTAAAATTAGCCAAGCAGTAGCTGTAAATTCGATTTAAATAAACTTCAGCTTAGTTTTTGTTGGCAACTTGCTCTACAAGAATACCAAACATAGATTTCAGTGATGTAATGCTTTGAAATGAACAGATTACAAAATTCAGTTTTAGGGTCCAAAACATTTTTAAAGATTATTAAAATAATATGACATTTTTCTGCAATAATTAATGAAAGGAAGGGTGCAAAGAAAATTGATTTCTTCCTTGCCTAACCTAGGTAGACTGGGCAAGGTTAAACCATTATAAGCTTAACCGAAGCCACATGTTTCTTTCGAAACAACTACAACAAAAAATAAAAATCCATAAATGTCATTTGGCTATCTACAGTAGCAAGTGGAAAAAATATTGGATCCACTGGCCCAACATAAAAGCAGCCAGTTTTCACACACTGAAAAGGGCCATTTTATTTTAATATACAGTCTGCATGCTGGAAAATAACAATTTCAGCAAAATAATAGTTTTTTGTTTGTTTTGTTTCTATTTACAGGTTACTTGGAAGACTTTGCAAGGGCATTCCTGTTAGTCAAAATGAACTCAAAAATACACACTGTGTCAATGTAATAAAATTATCACATGATTGATTCCCACATGTTGCCAGTTTAAACCTGAATATACTTAAGTGACATTGATGGCTTTTTATATAATATGAACATCCCAGAACCCAATAAGATGGAAGGCACGGTGGCATAATGGTAAATGCATCGGACTCCGGATTGAGCGATTCGAGTTCGAGCCCCGGCCGGGATCACTTGTGTTATGTTCTTGGGCAAGACACTTAACTCTCATAGTGCCTCTCTCCACCCAGGTGTATCAATGGGTACTGGTGACATAATGCTGGGGGGGGGGACCCTGCAGTGGACTAGCATCCCATTCAGGGGGTAGTAGAAATATTCCTAGCCGCTTAATGCTGCAGAAACTGGGATAAGCTCCGGCAGTTGGGCTGCTTGGCTAGTGGCTTCTTCTAGAACCCAATAAGGCTTCATGTAAATACTGACACTTAATTACATGTAAGTTTTAAAACCATTCTGAGGTTCATGACAAAACATCTTTGTTTCAATAAAAACATGTAAAAATAATGAAATAACAGAGAATTTACATAATTTTTATCGCAGACCACAAATTTTACTCCAGGTTAAGTTAAGTGGCTTGGTTCCACAGGGTGTGGTTCCAAAAAATATCCATACCTCCCCCAAGGATGGTTCTTTGGTTTGGACCCTCCCACCCCCTGGGATTTCTAGTTTCGCTTCATACTTTCTTTAAAAAGTTTGTACTATTGAGACCCTCATCCCCCTCAGAACTTCCAATGACCATCCTTGGGGTGAATATTTTCTGGAACCGCACAATGTGAGCATTTGCTTATGAAAGTAAGCTGCAGATTGATCTGATTGATACACACTAATCTATTTTCACATTTACCTGTTTTCTATGGGATAAATAATTATATATTGTTTTTTCCGGTTTCACTTGTAATAATAATAATAATAATAATAATAATAATAATAATAATAATAATAATAATAATAATAATAATAATAATAATAATGATGATAATAATCATCAAATTATGACCTATATCATAATAAAGTTTTGTACAAATATACACTTTTGAGCTTTTTTAAAACTTTGCTAATTGTAATTTTTAAACCATTTTATTTCACGAGATCGTTTTAACGAGCTACGTCTCCTGAGTCTTCGTCGATAAATGAACTATGTCTATGTCTACGTCTATGTCTGCCGTTAGAAGAAGCCACCGTGCAGTAAAGAAGCACAATGCAGTATTACAATGAAACTTTTATAACCGTAGATTATCAATTACTCTACAAGAAGAACGAAGCTTTTTCCGCCTTGCCCTTCCATCGATCTTGGCATATACTGAAAGCAGTCTCAGTCCTAATTATGTAAAAATTAACATAAGCAACAACAATAAAAACGAAAGAACAAACAAAAAGATAAATTCAAGAGGCATTCATTAGGCACTCTTACATAATTGTAGTAGTAGTCACTGACGTGCAGTTTACAATGTCTGCCGGTGATATTACATTCCGACAATATAGAGAATTATCCAACGATCCGTAAGAACATTCAATTTCACAATCTAAGCGTAAACAGAATCGCCAAAGATGAGTAAGGTGAATACAAAAGAAAAGATAATATATACGACGAGGTCGACGGCAGCGACGTTTACGATAGATGAGTTAGAGATTGGGATGGCGATTTTTCTACAGAAATGTTGAATTATCTGTGCAATAATTAACTCTAAGTCACCTCAAATGAGACGAGTCTCACCCTGTCCACATATACTCTGGCTGGCCCTGATTGCTTTTGCTAAGACTTACTCTGAATTCAGTGACTCTGAAGCCCCACCCAGCCCTGAGATAGTCCTAAGAAACCATGAAGATTTCCCATATACTCAAGAACACCGAAAGCTGTGTTTTTTTCTCATTAGTTATAAACTACTATAATGATAACGATACTGCTTCTGTTGCGGTTGCTGCTTCTGCTGCTACTGTTGGAAAAGATGATGATGACGATGACGATGACGATGAAGATGATGATGCAACAGCAATAAAAGCGTTCTTACCTTGAAAAATGACTGACACCACTCCCACGTCAGTTCCATACTTGTTTGTCACCACACAAGTGTAGTTCCCTTCCTGGTACAACACAATTGTGGCGTTTGTCGTATTGATCAGTACTATTGAGTTCCATATTATTGCTGTGTATATGGGAGGAGTTCCATTGGCTGTACAAGTAAGTCTGTAAAATGGTAATACTCGTATTTGCACAACGGGAGTCGGGAACATTAACCTGGGTGGAAACGCTGTAAATATAAATAAGTAATATAATTAATGTTTTGAAAAAGATGGTACGTGTGATAAGTAATAAAAAAATAGATTATCGTCAATCCCACTGCACTATTATTACTGTCAAGCGAGAGTAGAAATGGAAATATTTGTTTAAAAAAATGTTCGCAAGTTGAAGTTTGCGTTTTAGTAGGAATGATTGTACAGCCTTTTATAGGATTTGTAAAAAAAATATTACATAAATGTTATATTTCGTTTTGTAATTTGATTTTCTTTTGTTTTAATTTCCTTTTTCCTGTGGAGTACTTGTAAACAAGCTGGAAGTAAAGTGAATTTCCACATTTAATATGACTTTCTATCGTATCAATTGTGTAAAACTGTTTTGGAGTTTTAAGGTCGACAATTTTTGAATACTTGGCATGTTTTTATTGCTCTCATTTTTAATTTTTAATTCCCCGCGCGCCTTTAAAGGAAATTTAATGGATGTGGATGATGTCGTTTGTTTTTTGTCGTGCTTGCGTTTTCATTAGGTCGGCGACAGAGGACCCTTCGTGAATTTATATTTAGAGATACAGACGTCCTCGTGGAGCGTAAAAGCCCGCGGTTGAATAATATACTGTTCTATCGCGAAATCTTCTTTCATATTTAGATTGTATGTAACCACGCCCCCTTAACCTGGCCTGATATGATGAGGTTATACGACGTACTTTCCATTTCATTGTAGCCAGTGATTTCAGATTGCAATGTAATGAATTTCAATCTAAATATTCATAAAATACTCCCTTAAAATTAGGCCATGTATAGAGTTAGCTATTCTTGTTATCGTGATAGTTTACTGGTTATCACTCCTGGCTAGTATCTACGAAACGTGATTTCAAATTTAACTCTATGCAAATACCGGCGATTATTCTAGAGTAGCAGTTGGCTTATTCCGATGTACGAAAAAAGCTGTGTGCTCACCTTGTAGGTTTGAAGAAAGGGCGCTCTCCATATTCCATATAAACAGGACTAGCAAATGAAATTTATTCATATTGCAGAATGGCCTTGTGTTCATTGTTACACAAACTTCCTACCTAAAAATATATGCGATGTATGAAGTAGAATAACAACACTTGAGCAGGGCCATTTTAAGATGGGTTGTATCCATTCTAACAAGGAATAGGCCGTTAAAACAGTGGCAAGTAAAGCAGAGTCCCGATTTCTCGAACTTCCAGGAATATTCGGGAAAAAATACAGGGTAGTACTATCCAAGAAAAACGAAAATTGGTTCGAATAATCGTGAGTTTCGTGAAATCGAGGGTTAAGGAAATTTACTTTTCCACTGGGATTAACAAAACAGCTTGTTCTGTTCGTTATGCCTGCAAAGAAGCGTTCGTTCGACGACTAAACAGGGTTGAAATAGTAACGTTTGTGTTGATCACACAACTGAAAAAAAATTATAACACGACTGTTTCACTTTTCATTGGCTTTCTAAGCTACGTATGCCTCCATAAGGAAGATCCATATTGATTTATAAGAAGGAAGATTAAATAAAAATCTATACTAAAGGAGAATTCAAGAAATTCTAGCCACCGAGCATCAAGAGTTTACATAGATTTTGTTCTTTCGATTCAGTTTTGTCTATGTAACAAACCACGATTACGTACACTTCTGCCTTAAGATATGATTTGTATTTTCTTGTAGCGCCCATCAATATTTCCGCGTCGCCGGGTTATAACTTCTAGCTGTTTGTGAATAATTAATTATCTCGAAGCAAAGTAGCCCGACTACCTGAGGTGGAACGCCGACAAAATCTATGAGTCGATTTAAAAAAGAAGACTGCACAAAAGCCCAGTCTACGTTGAAAAAAAAGAGCGAGAGAGAGAGAAACTACCGGAATTTCATTTGCAATGAAACTCAAGCCAACTGTGGTCATTGGTTCGAACGAAATGAATAAAATAACAACTTAAAACCTTATTGAGCGGTTGAAATTGTGTTTTGGTGTGTGCAGAAACAAGTGCGTTCAGAAAAATAAATAACATTCGATTCTTCACTGGTGTAGTGTCTTAAGCGGTATAATCTCTGCATTGTATTAAAAGTTGTTAAAAAAAGATATCGGTGAAATTACCTCAAAGATGTCAGTGTACAGCACTTCGCTTTCCTTGAGCTTGACTGAAAAAAATCTCAAAATCTAAGCTTCTACTGAGCCAGTATTTGTAACTGGGTTAAAGGTGCAAGCCTTTTTTAAGATTGGATTCGACAACTTATAACAATGAGCCATCTGGTGAGATATTTTGTGCTATTATAAGTCAATTTGGTATCTTTCACAATGTAAATATGACGTCATTCCACACAGCAAATGATTTACCACTTGTCAGGAACTTGCGTTTGCTCTCAGTAATGATATGACCTCGAGGACTAATCTGTCGCAAAGTGGTGAATTAGTGTGCTCTTCTGAGAACTAAAGACAATCCAATCACTACCTATTTTTGATTACTTTAGAAAAAGCGCATATTTTCGAGGTTTCAATTGTACTTTTAAAAATTGTAAGAATTTTTAATCTACTTTTAAATAAAAATTACTTGAAATAAACCTGCGATGATGCATTGCATCGCTTGCACTGGAAACCCAAGCCAATTTTTCTTTTCTCCCAAGGTCCGAGGGCGAGTGATAAAAATAGAATTCTCTGCTTAGAACTAAAAGCAATAAATCTGTGCATGGTTTGGTTGTTCTGCAAAGAGCTTTGTGTGGGGAAAAAATGGACATGATACTTACGAGGTTTAAATTTGTTCTGCGTTCTGATTTAACGATTTACTTTAACCTACTTACCGGTCTAACTTCAGATAAATCCTGCTTAAAATAAAGCCAAACCGAGTTGAAAGCTGCAGCCATACGCTAATTCACAATGAAACGCAAGTAAGTTAGAAAACAATCAAACTAAAAATATAGTTTGACCTAAGTTCCGACTGCGAGTAACGAAATTGGTTTCGCTTCTAAGAAATTAAAGCAAAAAAAAAAAAGAAAACTGTTAATGGCTCTGGTTGGCCTGGGAAGAGCTTTTTTGTGGTGAAATAATTGGGCGTACAGCTGTGGAAGTTCTCAAATCAAAACAAGCAGGAACATATTATTTTGTTATAATAAAAAGCAAGGACGGATTTTTAAACCCCTTGTTTCTATTCGTTAAGCAGTAAAAATTATGATAGCTTTTTTTATGATTCCGGGCTCACCATTTATTTATTACTATTGCGATTGACAGGCCAAATGTCATTTATTAGCTTCGGAAACTGAGAACAGATTGTTAGGTATTATCATAACCAATCACGACAAAGGCTTTCAACCTGAATTTTAAGTTTGTTTGCGCTTGGCCCAGGAAAAATGCGAAGCTGTATGTAAACGTCGCTTTGATTTATCTCCCTTCATTTAACTGTAAAGTGCCGTACAAAAATAGCTGACTCATTCTGCTGTATGTCATTTTGTTACCCGTTGAATTTGAGATCTAGAAGAAATATCTTTTTTTAATGAATGGGGTTTTAGCATCCATTTAGCAACTGTTTGATGGGATTTGAGGTAACTTCTTTAGAAAGTGATCGATTAAAGGTTCCATGGTGCAAAACGGTGCCACCAGAGACAAAGCTTATGGAAACAATCAAATACAATAATTTCACGATAAGGAAAAAAATAAAACACTAAAAAAGATCGTTGGACAGTAACGTTGGTCATGCTTTTGAAAGCTAGGCTTGCGCAATTGAAGCGAAAGTCCGATATTTTCGGACTTCAAATTGGAATTTTCCAGGGTGGCTTGTTTCTCGACCGTTGGTACGAGAATAAGTGGTCCACTAAATAAAGTTATAATTACCCGTACCCTCCGTTACTCTTACTCTTAGGGCCTGGATGCACTAGACTGACAAAATTTGTTTGGCTCTACCAAAAATCTCGAGAAATTTTGTCTCTACCAAATTTTGAATTTGGCAATCGTGGACGCACTTGAGATCAACAAACTATTTGATAACTTTAAAGTGTTAATTACGTTAAAACCGTACACCTTCGATTACTTTTCCTTTTCTGAAAAGAGTTGTATTTTTTCCGCTTGTTTGTGATGTATTGAATGCTTGAAGTCATGAGGTCATCATGTGTCGCACGAGACATTCCATACACCTCCCCTAGAAAGTGGATTTTGTGGTGCATGCTTAATTTTTGGAATCTTACAAATAGCACATGATTAATTGCAGAGGCGCTCGACCCGTAAAGGTTTACCACCGGAATATTGTCGATTTACCGGGTAAAGAATGTAAAATTGGCCACATTTTTCCAATGTACTTACAGAGTGACTTCCGTGGCCTTCAAATTTGAGGCGTTTTAGGGGAACAATGGCAAACTTTGAGAATTACAGCTCTTTTTATGAAAACGGGACGGCATTCTGGCGACTAGAGTGTGCACATTGTTGCTTTGCATCGAATGTTGAGAGCAATTTTAGAAATATGCCAATTTTCACTCGTAGAACAGCTAGCACGGGGAGATTGATAAAAAATAGACATCTGACAATTTCAGATCACTTTATTTATTTTCAGTCGTATCTGAAGGTTTGGCTACATGTGGTAATAATATAATTTAGTGGCAAGGTTTTGCTTAACGCAGTTAAAACGTTCGATGGAGAGGAATTAATTTTGAATCTGATATCAACAATATTATCATCCTCCCCTGTAGCGTGTTGTGCCTTAGAAACATTAAAAAACAGCTGCTCTAATTATATATCCCCGTGTCCGTTACTTAGCTTTTATCATATTAAGTAAGAAAACGTTTTTAATGGAAAGAAAAACGTTGGATTAAGAATCTATTTGTAGACATGTTAGTGTTAGAATTTAATACACTCGTCAATTGTATTTTGACTCGTCCAACTGTACCTGTGGAAATACTGCAAGACTCGAAAAAAATTACAGCCTACTACACTTTAAAACGTCTTATTAGATATAAAGCGTATCACAGTAAAGCTTTTCAACAGACTCGTATCAATTGCATGTTGTCGGCCGGGGCTGGCTGTTAATTACATCGAACGTAAAATAACTTATTGTAGCCATGCATGTCCATGTGCATGTAGACTATTCATTGTATTTACATTGTATTTTTATTTTTTATTTTTCATTGTCTCTGAAAAGCCCCCATGGGGAGATGACAATAAAATTTGTCTTTGTATTTGTATATTCTCCTTATTGTCTAATTATCTCTTAATGAGCCCTACTTAGAAATAAATCTCTACTTCTATAAAGGTAAATGACCACATAACAAACAGCAGTAGTTAATAAATATTTCGTATCATAATAAGTCTTCCAATCGTTGTTTATATATAAATTATGCGCTTCCACAATGTCGTAGGACGCTTCCTATTTTCCATTTACGGTTTTGTCACTTCCATCAGTTTGGTCACGAGTCCTGTTTCCAAAAATTAAATAATTAATAGAAAATAGTTATCAAAACTAATGCCTAAATATTAAACCAAATTTTTAACAATATAAAAGGGACTGTCCTTAGTTAAAAAAAAACATTGCGTATAACTAAGTCCTTGTGAAATAATCACCTTTTTTTCTAGTCTCCATGTTCACTTTTGCTCATCATTGTAAGCATCTAACATCTTTAAAAAGGATGACTTTTTTTAACTCGCATCTTTCCTTACACATGCCACTCAGGCGCAAGCTCAATCCGGCTGTGTTTAGTTCATGTGTGTGACGTAAGGGCAAGTGATACTATGTCTTAACTTTCCCACGATTTTATTTGAGGTATTGGACAATGTTTCGTTGTTTAAATGGTTACTTCAAAAATTTTATTCGTTCATCGATTATGCAATAACTAATGTGACCAAATATTTGATGAGTATGCAAATTCCGCTGCATTTTATCTATTTGCCAACGTTACCGGCTTCAGATGTCAGTATTGTTTCATCACTTTTTTTTTTGCAGTCCTAAATTTAGGTCGTAAAGTGAGATCGTCCGGTGAGAGTTGTTCGAGAAGAACTGTTGTTGGTGACTTGAAGAACAACAGTTCTTCTCAGATCTACTCTCACCCAAACGATCACAATTTACGACCTACTGATACTCCTGGTTTCAAACCATTTACTATAGTCCTTTATTTTTATAACGTGAACTACAAGAGCTAAAAAATGGTACTTGAATCCAAAGGACACAAATTATATTCACGTTCTTAAAATTTCTAAAAGTTGACATGCATCAAAGCATCTACTCACCCACTTGTGATTTGCTCATTGCCACATTTAAAACGATATGAGGCGTTGATAGCAAACATAGTCGTGTCTGTGTCCCTTGATGACGTCTTGTGTCGCTATACTCGGCGACTTGACAACTTTCATCCTTCACCGCTGTTGTGTCATCATCACCTTGATCGCCTTCAAGAGCAACATCGATAGCTCCACTGTCTTTCACGGCAGAGAGAATGGTGGGCTTCTCCATTTTTCCGCTTTGCAACTGGCTGTTAAGAACATTGGTTCCCACTAGGCCTCGTATTTCTCCCTGCAAGTCATTCAGAGGGAGAAGCAAAGCAAGGCAGCAAGAGAAAGACCAGTGTGGGTTTTTTCGCCATTCCTTGAGGTACTGATATAGGAACAGTGTGTACTGGACTGAAAGTAAAAGATACATAAAAAGGAATTTTGAAAAAGCGTAATAAGTTGATGATAAGTGTGCGAAAACACATTTCCTTTCACTTGTTTTTGATATTTATTACTTGTCGGACTTAACGTCCGAATGCTGTAACAAATGAAGACACGTTGTTGCGGAAACAAATTTCCCCCAGTTTACACGTGCGCGCAACATTGAGTGCGGACACAATGTTTGTGTCCGAGACACAAGGAATATTTCTATTTTGTTCAGAAACATTTTGTATCCAGGTTGCGCAGCATGAAAACAAAACATTTGTGTTGTGTCCCACTCGTTTGGTCACCAAAAAAACAAATTTGTCCGCTACAATGTGTACTCTACTCCACCCTCGTTATGTGTCGTCCCTATACTCAAGAAATTATATTCTACAGCGTGAGTAATTGCTAGGGAATCCTAACAACAGAGATTAAAAGCCAGAAAGATATAATCCGTTTAACAATTAAGTATTCGCTACAAATATACATTCAACCGTGCTATTGACATTCATCAGGTCACTTGCACAAAACTAGCATCCATCCGTACCCAATAACCACATGGCCGAAAAGCTTTCACGTAATTAAGGCAGTAGATTCTGAGCCGTTGCTAAGAGATTTTCTGGAAAGCGATGTCAGCGCATTTTATTACTCTAAATTATGATTTTTTTCTTGGAGGACACGCTTGGTTTGAAAACGTTATCATTGCGCGTGCGTACCTAGTGCCAGTCAAAAACTGCACAAGCCCGGAGAAAACATAGAAGATAGATACGCTTCTAAATGCTTTTTATAAAGACGGGTGTTTATCGCGTCGTAACTTTTCTAATAATGCGAATTTCATTAAAATGAAAGAACTTAATTTGCAAGTCTACACGCCATTTGAGTGCTATGTTTTTCTTTTCTTTTCACGTCAGTAGACAAATATGGCCATGATTTGAAAATCCTAGAGGGCTTTTCAATATAACAGATATTTGCAAAACAGCTTATAATTATGTGCTTGAGCTCTGGTTTTCAAAATACGATGACTCGAAATCCCCCTTTTTCTAAACGTTGGTTGTAAAGAAGTTCCCTCCTTAAGGTAACTGCGGTTTTAAATAGTTTATAGCTTTTGCCATTTTTACCGGGGCATTTACAATTATATTAACTTACAAACGAGAAGGCCAAGCACCGATGTATTTGCTCCAATCACCAGCAATTTGAACAGTGTTGCGTCTGCGTCCATATACATTCCCATCAAGGCTGGTATGTTCTCTGCAGGGATTTTACTCACAGCTCCAATGCCAAGGTTCACAACAGTAACGGCAAGGGACGTCGCCATTAATCTGTTTTCAGTTACGTCGTTTATGGGCTTGATCCAAGAGAAAAGTATTCCATACATGCCGGCGATGACCCATGCCAAGCCAATGTAGGACCTGCTTTCTTGCCCCACGAGAATCAGAGCAGACGTCAGGATTACTTTACGTGTCATTTCTACTAATTCCCAATACCACGAGCGATGTTTGTAGTTTTCATAAAGAAAACGCAGTCCTGAGACAATTTCCGTACCAGAGTCTGGATGCAAGGCATCGACGTCTGCTGCAGATAGTAATGCTTTTCTTTGTCTCCAAAGGACAATTAATGAGGAGGCAGGGAGGGCAATGATATAACCAGTAGAAATGTACGCCACGATAAGCCAATGATTGTACTTAGTACCATGGCATTGAATGCTGTAATCTGCTTTCATGTAACTGTAACAAAACTCTTCCCTTTCATCTCGGCAAACTTCCTGGCAAGCAAGTGGAAGAACACTGGCTGTTTTGGCACACGTGCTCAGGTAAGTAACATACAAGAAAAAAAAAAACAAATTCCTGAACACAACTTCTTTTGTCTGTGAGATTTCTCTTGACTTCTCATCGTCCTTCAGGTTCCGACTTTTTAGGATTAGTACCCTACGAACTCCGTAGCCGATTACAGACAAGGCAATGGCAGAAGCATTTATTAACATCATTACAAGCAAAATAAATGTCCAAATGCATCCACGCGAAATTGCGAAAAAAGGCAGTGAATAGGTGCTATCAGAAGTACATACATCTGAAGTATTCCTGAATATTTTGCGATTACCTCCAAGGAGCCTGGCCATTTTATGTTTGAGAACGCTTGCAGCAAACCATAAGTGACTTGATAAAAGCCAATTACGATTTTAAGTTTTGAAAAAAACATGTCTTGTAGAGGGAGGTGCTTTCCAGTTTTATTCTGTCTTTTGGTGATCCACACAAAAACCACAGTAACTATTACGACGATGGTCGCAATGATTGATAACTGTCCCACAATCCACCTTTTTAATGGGCATTGTGTGCCTGTTTGCAACTGTTTATAGTATCCTACAATGCAGACTTCACATAGAGGACCCTCGTATCCATTGTCACATGGGGAATCTAAACCACCATTGCAAGATTCTTCTCTTGGACACTTGTAAGGCGTTGGTATCGGAAAAGGGAACTGTACACTTGAAGCATCTAATGCTGGTGAAAACGTCAGGAGATTCGCAATAAAATCTCTATAGCGATCTGTGTGTGACACGTTCCGCCATTCCCACCAGTAACCAGCTTTCAAAGAAGCATAATCATCTTGGCATTCTAGTCCGCCTTGTCCACATTTGTAGCATTTCTCAAACATATGAGTTCGATAAAATCCCTCCAAGCATTTGCAAGCACGGTATCCAGCAAATAAATCAGTTTCCGTTCCTGTTGAAAGAAACGAAAACCGTGTCAACAGCATGCATGCATGTACGAGTATTATTTATGTCCACAGCATAAACATGCAATGTTTACGTGAGTTTTATGTCGCGTATTGCATCTAATTGAATATTACAGAACGAGTGTAATTGTTTGCACTCTCCAACAGGTCATTCAAGTTAATAAGTAAGTAATTAGCTTTATTCAGCCAGTGTGGCTCATTCAGCAACGAGGCTGGTATCCATAGGGGCCCTGGGACACTAAAAGTATATACAATATTAAATTGTGAAAAATTAAAAGGAATAATATTATAAAAACTCTTAAAAATTCAAAGCTAAAAAAATTACAAGTAAAAATGCTTAAGAGGAATTCTATGTTAGAATGAAGCAAAGTGGATCTGGGGTTTCAGAAAATGAGTGAGTTAAATCCTGTACTGTGATGTTTATTTCAAGCTGTAGTTTTCTTGTTGGGGATAGTTGGACACCGGTGTTAAAACTTTTAGGAATGTCTCAGAAAATCGAGATTTTCCATTATACAGTATCCATCAAGATCTAGGAAAATTTCAATAATACCATACATTTTAATATATGAATTTCATATATTCATTTCAAATAATACCATACAGTGTACATGACAGGCAGTGTTTGTCTGGTTCTGTGTACATACATTGTAGTTGAGAGGGACATGGAGGTCTGAACCTCCCACCTCCCATACCTTTAACTCCCACTCCCTATTCCTCTCTATATGGGATCGCTTCTCGTCAACCCAATTTTTTTTTGCGAAATACAATAATGTTGCATTATCTACTTGTTATCTCCCAGTTCCCAACACCGTGAAAATCCAACTTCTCGCCCCTTTCCTCCTGGGCTCCTTCCCCCTTCCACATTTTTTGCTTAACAGTAAATTGTTTCTTGAAGTCGATGCAGTGCTTCTATTGATAAATATCACGTTTTGGTTCTTCCCTATTTTTTTCTGCTCCCGCAAAACGTTAACTGAACGGTTCAAATGACACTTTTCTGGAGGCTGATATTGTAAGGAATTATGGGGTAGATTCAAAGTCCTCCAGCTCCCAAACGAATACGGGGATTCCTCTTTTTTATTTTGAAATTTAGGTTCCCTTAAGATGAACAATCAATAGACAAAGTCTGGATGAAAATCTATTGTCAGTTCTATTTCAGAGGAATGACCTTAAATGAACATTACGTGCGCTCAAGTTGAAGGTATTCGTTCAGTTAGCGTCCCCTCATGGGCTAATCAACTAATCAGAGCGCGTGCTTTACTTAGCTTGTGCTACAAAAAACATTATGCAACGTCTACTCCAGATAGCTTTCCTAGATCACCTTGCACCTGTTTATTACTTCTATCCGTATTTCTTTGCTGCACTGTTGAAGCTTGATATTTTGATCCTTCTACACATCTAGTCTATGCCAACTAAATCCTAATTAATGCGGTACAGTGACCGTACAATAATTACAATAATGCATAAAGCTCAATAACTCAGCACTAGACACATGTACGCCGTGCAAACCTATTTTTTAATATTGTGCAAGAAGTTTTATATATTTTGCAAAACGTTTTATATTGCGCAACAAGTTTTATTTTTTGCAGCAAGTTTCATATATTTTGCAATAAGTTTTATACTTTTTACAGCAAGTTTTATATTGTACGACAAGTTTTATATTGCGCAACAAGTTTAATATATTTTGCAAGAAGTTTTATATTGCGCAACAAGTTTTATATATTTTGCAAGAAGTTTTATATTTCGCAACAAGTTTTATATTTTGCAACAGGTTTTATATTGCGCAACAAGTTTTATATATTTCGCAACAAGTTTTATATTGCGCAACAAGTTTTATATATTTTGCAGCAAGTTTTATATTGTGCAACAAGTTTTATTTTTTTGCAGCAAGTTTCATATCTTTTGCAACAAGTTTGATATATTTTGCCTTAAGTTTTATGTTTTGCAAGAAGTCAACAAGAACTAAGAAGTAAAATGTAAAAAACTGAGAAGAGTCATATATTTAAAGTAAAGTCCTATATATGACAAACAAGTATTTTTGATACAAACGGCATTCCATAGTACAAGTGCTTTTCACGTAAGCAATAAAAACTCAGACACCATGATAACGAAACTGAAATGACGATGTATTTATCCAAAATATGACTAAATATGTGTATGAACGCCACAAAGATTATACGAACCATGATTTTACGGGAACTGTTCTCTCGTATCTCGACTCCAATACTGCAGCTGACAGGCCATCCACATCAGCTTCTTCGTCTTGATCTTCATCTTCTTCTTCTACGAGTGGTTAGTTTTCATACGGCCTGAACCGGCTGTACACAACTTCGATATCTTCCTCTTCTTCGTCCACATCATCTATCTCTTCGTGGTTATTTGAACTTTCAGAGGAAACACTCATTTCGGAGTCGCTCGACATGCTGCTTTGTCTTAGTTACCTACTAAGCGACTAAAGCGTGAACAACCGCCGTGTACAACAATACGTCACAAGCGCATTAACTCGCCCCAGTCTCCTGGACATTTTTTTAACAGAAAATAAGGCTTTTTGCAGCGCCCAAATCACGACCAAATTTTATTTTTTAAGAGTTAAAACCTTGCAGTCGTTTTATTAACATATTGGAGGGTAAAATTGCGCAAAAAAAATTTCGCTTCATATGCACTTTAACCTGTTTACTTGTATATTGCCGTAAGTGGAGGAATCTTTTCTTTCTATTCGAATATCTCAAAAAAAATATATTGATAAAATTACCTTCAAGATAACTTTATGCATCACTTCGCTTCGCTTTTTACATTTCTGCAGAATCGAAACCTGGTGAATAAAACCAGCTTGAAACCTCAATAACGGGTTGAAACTGTGTTTGATGTGCGCAGAACCTATAAAACGTTCAAAATTTAACTACCATTCGATTTACAATTATTTCTTTGCTGGTTTAGTTTCCCAGGTGCCAGAATCTCTTCATTCTATTCGAATATTAAAAAAATATATATATCTATTGATAAAATTAGCTCCAAGATGACTGTATGCAACACTTCACTTCTCTTTTTACATTTTTGGAAAATCGAAATCTGGGAACCTCAAGCGAAATTAATAAAACCAGCTTAAAACCGTAATGACGGGTTAAAATTGTGCTTTGATGTGTACAGTGTCTATATAATTTCAAAATATAATTACCATTTGATTTACAATTCTTTCTTTACTGGTGCAGATGGCAGAAACTCTACTGTAAGATTACTTTCAAGATGTCCGACTTCGCTGTTCCTGAGATTGTCTAAATTTAAAGAAATACCGAAGTCTGTTGGTAGCCGGGTCAAAGTTACAAGCTTTTCTCGTGATCGGCTGCGGTAACTTATTACAGTGAGACCTCTGGTGCGATATTTTATATGATGATATTAGATGTTTTTAGATGTTAGATGTTTTTATCTTTTAAAATATGGTTATGACGTCATTTCAGGCAGCAAATGATTCACCACTTGCCGTGAACTAGGGTTTGCTGTCAGTTATGATATGTCTTCGTGAACTAATTTGTCGCACAGGAATGAATAAGTGTGTTTTACTTAGAACGAGAAACAATCAAATCTCTTCATGCTTTTGTTTTCTCTTAGAAAAGAGTTAAAAAATACGGAGTGATGTTGACGAGTTTTAAATTAACCTTAAAAAATAAACTTTTTCTTAGTTTATCTTTAAAAAAAGCTTATTTGAAGTTAAGTTGATTCGACTCTGCACTTTTTTATGGCGTCAGATAGGCGACAAAGGAGGATGTGCCGCATTTTCTGGCCCAACAAGATCTCGAATGAAGAACTCTATAAGAAAACAAAAAGCCAAAGTGTGGTGCTTGAGATCAAACGCCGCCGGTTCCGTTGGCTTGGACATGTCCTAAGAATGGACCAAGACCGTATCCTGAAGACCGCTCTTAGATGGACACCACCTGGAAAAAGGAGGAGAGGGCGGCCCAAGACAACCTGGAGACGTACTGTGATGGCCGAGCTAAACGAGATGGGCTTGACTTGGGGCGAGGCACAACTTTTAGCAAAAGATCGGTCCCGATGGAAGCAGATCGTTGCCGCCTTATGTCCCACTAGGGACGAAGAGGAATAAGTAAAGTAAGTAAGTAAGTAAGATAGGCGACAAAATCGGACCTTACATTTCGTGGCGTTGAAACTTAAAATCGTAATGACCTAGCATTGTTGTCCGCTTCAGTTGTCATGGCAGTGTGACATGACTCGAGATTTTTTCGCACGCGATAGTCTCCTTTGTCGATAACTCTCGCATTTTTTAAATCATCCATGCATGGTTTGCGACGTTCGATCCTTTGTTACAGTGTTTAACGTTTCTGATGTGTTCTTTTCTACGCGTCTGTAGACAACTGCCGGTTTCTTAAATGTAGCCCCAACTGCAGTCATTGCAGGGAATCTTGGAGACCACGTTTGTTTGAAGGTGGCTGGGTGGCCTGAATTTCGGCGAAGGGAATTCCTGATGTAGGATTCTGTGGGGTCTGGTGACAATTGAAACTTTTCAACTGCAACGTAACTTTACGCACTATATTTCTGTGGTACTGCAATGAAAAGGCCATTCAATTTGGACGTTAGTGGACGGTTTCATTGCAAGTGTTCTTAAACATTAACTGTCCGCAGTTGAGGCAGCTTGGTACAAAGGGTACTGGGTGGTTAAGTTTTTGTCAATAAAGCAAATCTCTACACATTGCTTTCAGACAAACGCATGTGATTTCAACCATTTTATTCATTCATGTAAACACGACTTAGAATATTAAATGTAATAATGATAATTCTGATTTCTTGAAAAAATTGATCACTGCATGTATTTAAAGAACACTTTATTATGTTAATAGTGACCATGCTAATGAACAATCGTCCCTTAATATCAAGAACTTTATAGTTTTAGCTGTTTTATACAATTTAGAACTAAGCAATCAGTGTTTTTTCCTTTCAAATCGTTTTGGTTTTCTATGGCAAAATAAACTCTCCAACTCTGTTTTCAATTAGCACATTTGTGCCATCAACGTTATATCCTCGCTACAGAGTTTGTTTTATTTCCTCAAGTTTCTCCAGATTGGCAATTTTCCGTGCGAAATCAACGGCCGACAAAATAATTAAGGCAATCTTTGCTATCAGTGCCACTCCATCTGTAGCAAGAGCAGCGATTATCATGGCGGTCACCATGGCAACAGTCTTCAACCAATCATACCATTTCATCTCCTTGCACAAACTCTTGATGATCGTCCACAGGATTCCAGCTGCGTAGCTGTCTTTAATAAGAATGAAGATAGCTTTAGCTTTTTCCAATGCATCGCCTCCAGCTGCTTGCCATGAAGAGATGAACTCCGCATTCGCCTTCTGCAACTGTGCAGAATTCTCAATTTCTTCAACTGTGTCTTCAATTGTTGCATTTATGGTACTCTCAACCGGAGATATTTCTATACCCACTGCTTGCATGACGAGAAACACAGCCTCAACTAGAATACTGGCGTTTTGTAGAACACTTGCCCACTCGGTGTCAGCAACTGTTGCGAGCGCTCTTCCAGGTAGGAATTCCCCGCCTTTCCTTGTCAACTGCACCCAGTGTTTGCCATCGCTTCTCTGGGTCAATTCCATGCGAAATGTTGGGATGGTAAGCGCTTCTTCTATCAGCTTTATTCTGGCCTGTGGCAAGTGCTTCGCAAGTCGTTCGCGGATGTTTTGATCAGGTTGAGAAGTGAACTCATGGGCAATCCTTACTTCCTCGGCGGCTACTGCTCTGGCTGCGTCAGTTATAGCATCTTTTAATTTAGGATCTGCATTCAGCTTGAAAAACTCATTGGGTGCGTGTCTTTTGATTTCATCGAAGACTCCTTCCACTGCTTGTAAAACGTGTTGATTTCCAGCTGCCATTTTCCAGGGTTCAGTCACTCTAAAAAATAAACGCAAAAAACACTGAACCCCTCGCACTTCTGTCGTATTTTTGTTACCTTTTGGTTGATTTGCTAAGGCGGAAGGGAAATGCTGCACTTTTCGAAACAAAACTGAGATAAAAAAAATTGTTTGTTAGCTAAGAAAACCCAGGCCTTGATGATTTTTCACAATAAACAGTACAAACAGCCCTCGAAGAGACGTCAGTATCTAACTTCACATATTTTAATTTATCGACTTTTTTCTTCTGATAAATTTGACTTTCTACTGTTATGAGTTGCTTATAGTAACTGATTTCCGGATACTCACGATATTATTTACGATACAAAAACCACCGATTTTCCCTTTACTACTCGCTATTCAATCTCAACTGTAACGTTAGTTTTACGCATTTTCGCTTTTAGTATTGGTTTGTTTGTCCACGATCACGGCAAAGATGGACGAATAAGCAGTGTCGAAGAGTGTCGAAGCACCTTTTTAACGTCCTAAAATCTGATGCAAACTTCAAACATCAACGTTAGATCCGCATATAATTCCTTTGCGCAATGGCATTCTCTCTAAAAACAGGGGCTCTGCATTCATTCACTTCAACACTTCTTTAGTCCTGCGATGAAAAGGCATTCATTTTGGTCTGAGTCTCAAAATGCGCCAGGTATTTTTTTCGGGTTGCGGGTGGCAGGTTGAAACAAGCCATATAAACAAGTTGAAGTTAAGAAAAACCCAAGATAAAGGCTAAGCTTATTTAGGCAAACCGGAGTGCTATTCAGGATAACCGGCGTGCTAAGTAGACTCAAAAGTCGTTTTTTTAACCTGCAACCTGTAACCTGCAAAAACTACCTGCCCCTCAAAAACGGCTCATTATAAACCCAAATTTTGCTATCGTAAACACTCCTCGCATTCGTTAATAAAGCCGCATGAGCGCTTTCTATCCACAGAAAATCTCTTTTTCTTTCGCTAGAATATAATTTAAGGGCTTGAGCGAAACTCTTCGAACTGAAATAATTGAGCAACGAGAAATACTTTACACGATTATAAAACGTTGAATTCAATAGTATTTAGTTACCGGAATTATTTAACATGTAACATAACTCTAAATTTTCTCAATCCTCGTTTAAACGCACATAATTTTGGATACTTATCTTAGACATACCTGAGAATTGGCTTGGGGTGTTGAAGGCAGCCTCTTAACTAATGTATCGAAGTCGATCGTCCGGCAAACCTTGTGAAACTACATCAAAATAGTCTGTCTAATGGCTGAACATTTCTTGGCCCCGAAATGCAAAAAGGCAGCTTTTAAGCGCCAATATTCTCTTGCATCTTCATCGTAAGCGATTTTTTCTTTATCATAGCCCCCTTTTTTTCTTGAAAAGAGATGTGTACTGAACACCAGAACGATCGATGTATTTCTTCAAACTTTCTTGACGGCCATCGAATAAACAAATTGCTTCCATGAGAATTGTGTTGCGTTACAACCGACTCCGTGACTGACATCGCTACTGCGCAGACTAAATTTACGTCACCAGTCAAAAAACAAATAGCACACCAAAATCGCGAAAAGTTATGCGTTTCTAAATGAGCTAAGATTGATTTAGTTTGGCTTTTTTTATCTCACTTATTGTAAAAAGGGAATTTTATAATGGAATACCCGGTGAGAGGAAAGAAAAACGCAAAAAGTATTTGATATTTTATTTTCGCGCGTTTGCTAATTAGACGCCTTTACACAGTTTATGGGCGTTACTGTGAAAATCTTCCTTAAGTTTGATGTTATTCCTCAATGAGATTGGTCTAAGCTGAGTGCAGACTAAACGCATGACAGATTCCTGAGTTTATGGAATTGAAATGCTTTTGAACTAAAAAAAATGATTTTTGAAAAAAAGGCAGATTTCTGTTATGTTTTTATCTAAATCGAAATAAAGTACAAGTTTTAAATAATAACTCTTCTTCACTTTGCGGTTTTAACCGTTTATTCAACTAATTTTAACGAGGTTTTACTCTACAACACGATTTTTTTCTACATGTATGATCTAACTTGGGTTTTAAAAAAGTTTACATAGAGATTAGACTAAACGATAAGCAAACCGATATAGTAAATACATTATAGCGGAGCTCCTAGCGGCCCGCAGGGCCGCAGAGCAGAGCCCCATACCCATAGAAAATTAACAGAACCATGAATTTGAGTTTTCATGGTCATCATGGCTAGCGGCACGGTTCGCGGGCGCGTACGACGTACGTCGTGCAACATGGCGGCCATAGTCATCCGGGATTTTTAAAAGGTCTTAAACCGAAACGAGGCTTTGTTTTTGGCGCGCTTTCCCCACCGCGTCTCTCCGCGGCGACACAGCCGATATGTCACGTATAAAACTACAGCAGTCTACAGTGTTTAGATGAAGAAACGGTTTGGGAAACTTTTCTTTCTGCATTTTTCAAGCGTTTTTGGAGGAAAACGTTTTCCCTACAATTTTTCAAGCATTTTTGGAGGGACATTTAAGCATAAAGCTGAGCATCTATTTTTCATTGTTGAAGAGCTGCAAGCTGCTTTTGGCGTTGCTTAAAACTATTCTAATTTTGAAATATATTTCCGTAAGTTGATTTTCTTTGGCCGTCAATAAAGTCGAATCCTAATCCTAATCCTACGAAATCTTTCCCAAAACTCGACAACTGAACGCCGCCATCTTAGAGCTGGTAATGTAGCGTGACGTCAAAGAGCTCAGCCTGAAGTTTGGCGGGAAAATTTTAATAGTCGAAGCTCCTTGTTTTTTGTAGTTCTTTGAGCTCTGCTTGAGCAAAATGGAGCTGCACAAACAGGCATTTTGACAAACAAAAGCCACTACGAGAAAACAAGGATTTCGGTATGTGGGCAAACTTCAGGCTGAGCTCTTTCACGTCACGCATACATTACCAGCTCCAAGATGGCGGCGTTCAGTTGTCGAGTTTTGGGAAAGATTTCCTAGGGTTATAGCGCACGTTGGAGGCTGAAATTTTGTTGAATAACATATCTTTTTATAAACTATTTATTGGCGTTAAGAAAATAATTCGCCATTCTGGAGTGAACTTCTCCTTTAAAAAAAAGTTCGGCAAAGAGTTTAAACTAAATGATAAGCAAGTTAATTAGTTAGTTAGTTCTCTTCGCGCCATGAGGCGCATAAGGCTGTAACTGTCTCTCGCCAACTAGCCCTGTCTTGCGCTGCGCCCCTGACGTCCGACCAGCTGGATCACCCCTTTTGTCTGGATTCTTTTCTCACCGTCCTTCTCTAAGTGGTTTTAGGTTGTCCCACTTTTCTCTTTCTTCCAGGTTGCCACTCCATCGCCACCATGCAGTCATCTTCCTCTCCTTTCTGAGCACGTGGCCAATCCAATTCCATCTTCTCCAATGGATTTCATCACTGATCTTCTTTACGCATGTTACTTGGGAAATTGTGTCGTTTCGGATGCATTGCGGCCACCAAATTCTTAGAATCCTTCTCAGGCACCTGAACTGAAATCTATTCAGTTTCTTTTCCTCAGCAGCTGTTAGTTTCCATGCTTCACACCCATACAAAAGAACTGGTCGTACCAAGGTCTTAAACAGTTTGAGTTTTGTTTTCCGTCCAATTCTCCGTGTGTTCCAAATCTTCCTCAAGTTGAAAAATGCTCGTTGCGCCTTACTTATACGTTTCTTGATGTCTTCCGTGTCACCACCCTCTTTTGTCACAATCGCACCCAGATACACAAATTCTTCGACGTCTTCTACTTCCTCTCTTCCAATCGTTACTTTGTCTTCTCTTCGTGTATTCATTCTCAACACTTTGCATTTATGCGCATTCAGTTTCAGTCCCACTCTTAATGCATTATCTACCAGTCGGTTGGTCTATGTGCTCGTATTTTGATGAGATTAGGACTATATCGTCCGCAAAGTCGAGGTCTTCAAGTGTACTTGTGAATTTTCGTCTGATGCCATTTTTATGCCTTTCTGTTGTTCTACGCAATGTCCAGTCAACAGTAAGCAGGAACAGGAAGCCTGATATGACACATCCTTGTTTAAACCATCTTGTTTGCTCTCCCTCGTCCAGTACACGACACTCAAAATTGTCATACATGGTCTTCACCATTCTTATCAGCTTGTCAGGGATGCCATATGCCTTCATGATTCTCCACAGTTATTCGCGGTGTACAGAGTCGAAAGCTTTTTCGAAGTCGACAAAGTGTGCATAGAATGTTGCCTGTCACTCATTGACCTGTTCTATGATGTTACGGAGGCTGAATATTTGATCTATTGTGCTCTTATTTTTTCGAAATCCAGCTTATTCTTTTCTAAGTACATGGTCTACTCCGTTTTGTATTCTCTCCATGATGACTCTCCCCATTACTTTGCTGGCCACAGGTAACAATGTCACACCACGCCAATTCTTGCACTCCTTCAAATCTCCTCGTTTTGGTATTTTCACTATCAAGCCTTTCCTCCATTGGTCAGGTACTTTCTCCTCATGCCATATTCTGTTAAAGAGTCTTGTCAACTCCTTTATTGCCATATCGCTATCTGCTTTGTACAACTCTGCTGGGATACCGTCGATTCCGGTGTTCTTCCACTCTTTGTCTTCCTCAGTGCCTGCCTCACTTCTGCTTCCTTTATCTCTGTTGTATCCATCTCACTAATTTCGTCTGTCTCTACTTTATTTTCTTCAATTGGGTTCACCGGGGCCTCCCTGACTATTTGTATGCAGTCCTCGTTGATATTTTCTACGACCTCTAATAATGCAAATCAGTTGCGCAGTTCGACGCTGAACTTTGATTTTAACATTTCATTTTCGAGCTTTTGTGTGTCAAATCTCGCATTGATCTTTGCTCTATAGCTATCTGGGTTTCTGTAAAGTTTCCGCTTTTTTTTCATAACTAGCAGGTAGTGATCACTGGCTTCATCTGCACCACGGTACACCCTGGTGTCTTCCACAGATCTCCTCCATTCTTTACAGATCATCATGTGATCAATTTGGTTTTGCGTTCTTCCGTCAGGTGACATCCAAGTTGCTTTATGGGTTGTTCGGTGTGGGAAACATGTTCCTGTGATCACAAGGCCATTCATTGAGCAGAAGTCACATAATCGTTCGCCATTATCGTTATAAGCAAACCGATATGTAAATAGCTTATATACGCTGTTCACTCCTTCAAGCTACGGACACGTTGCAGTGCCCATATGAGCAGTTCCTATTCGCCTCCATTTGCTATTTGAATGGTTTCACCTTTGGCGATGTGTCACAGCCTTTGTTTGGTCACATTTATTGGATCTTTTGCTGAGCGTTGAGACCTAGCTGCAAAGGTAATGAGATTTTCAAGGCTTGTAAAGTAGTAGATAGCCTAAAACTAAGCAAAACTAAGCTTAAGTGACGAAACTTGTTCCATCAGTCAAGCATTTAATCTTCTTTATTCTCGGGGTAGTAACATGCCCCATATCACGACAAGGACTACCTATTTATCACTCAGTTGATGTCATGAGATAAAAGCGAGATACCTCATGACATATTTATACCACATAACACTCAGTCAATGTACATTCACTCAGTAACGACAATAACTGCAAAATTGCTGGTTTGCAGTTGACGTCACGGCAGCCATACTGGTGAACAAGAACAGATCGATTCCCTCCGCTGGGGACAAAAAACTCTTATCATGCAAATTCTGCGAGAAAAAAAAATATTTTTGTTCACCAACATGGCCGTCTTGTCACGTGGTTGTAAACCAAGAATTCACCACCTTAGATTCATCGCTTTGGTTGTAAACATTTTAGAACAACATAACTGTAAGTCCACAAAATTAACTATACAAAATAGACAAACAAAATAAAATTTAGGTAGAATAGGCTACAAACTAGTAAGTCCCTCTATTTACTTAGCCCGTAGAGCGTGAAGCTAAAAGAAGAGCGCTTGTGGGAAAATGACCGTGTGACCTCTCGATTCCAGATTTTTCTCGGCCATTTTCTATTCGACGGACTAAGAAAATGGAGGCACTGCTTGTAGTCAGTAGGAAGAGCAGTGTGCATTACAAAATGGCACGTGGTGTTAAATGGACACATCCGAATTTTTCGCGATACATTTTTCTAACTTTGATCATTTTCCTTGGTTTGCAACCACGTGACAAGGCGGCAATGTTGGTGGACAAAACAATTGAGATATTTTTCGTAGAATTTACATGATAAAAGGGTTAAGTTCCCAGCGGAGGGAAACGCTTTGTTCTTGTCCATCAGCATGCCTACTGTGACGTCAGCTTCAAACCGGGAATTGCTTAAACCCTAGTGAGTAACATACTTTTTTAACCACCCAATGCCAGGTAGGATACGTTCCCAATATTAAGTTTTCTCAGTGAACTATTGTTCATAGGTATTACCAAAAACATTGTGCACTAACAGCGTTTTTTTTCTGCAACTAATTATTCATGATAACCGTTTCTAAAAGTGAAAACAGCTCTGTTTGTGTCGCTTGGTTACATTTTGTGTCACTGTACTCAGTGCCTTGACAAATTTCCTTTTCTTTCCTAACTGTGCTATCGTCATCTTGTGCGCCTTTTTCTAAAGTGACATCGATGGCCCCACTGTCTTTCAAAGTGGAGAAAATGGTGGGCTGATCAATTTTTCCGGTCTGCAGCTGGTCCCTGGAGATCGTTGAAAGGCAGAAGTAAAGCCGGACAACAAGAAAATGACCACTGTGGATTTTTGCGCCACTTCTTAAAGGTAGCGATATTGGAACAGTGCATACGGAACTGAAAGCAAACAAGAAATAAAGCATTGGTATAGAATGGGTGTTGTGAAGAGCTGTGTAAAACAGATTATCTCTATTTGATTTTATATCAATCGTCCAATAATGCCCATAAGACGTCGACGCATGTCGAGAAATCACTCACCCAACTTAACTTCGTTTCGCGGAACCCATCGCTCGCCCCGCAACGCGTTTCTAGCATCTATCAGCTATTTAGTTACGTATTGTAACTGCTATGGCTATGGTTTAATCTAATTTGTGGTACCGTTTTACACAAATAATTCTTTAGAGTCTTACCAACAAGAAGGCCAGCCACCGAAGTATTTGCTGCAATTACCAGAAATTTGAACAAAAAGACTGTGTCCGCGTATGACTCGTTCGAGGCTGGTATGTTCTCTTCAGGAATTCTGCTCACGGGAGAAAAGTATTCCATACATCCCGGCAATGACCCATGCCAAGTAATTGTAATACCTGCTCTCTTGCGCCCCCCCCCCCCCCCACCGAGAATCAGAGCAGATGTCAAGATTACTTTACGATACATTTCAATTAACTCCCAATACCATGAGCGATGTTTGTAGTTTTCAAAAAGAAAACTCAATCCTAGGATCATCATACCATAGCCTGGATCCTCAAAGGCATCGGCGTCTGCTACAGCTTGGAACACTTTTCTTTGTCACCAAAGGGCAATGGAAGAGGAGGCAGGGAGGGCTATAATGTAAGCAGTTGAAATATACGCCACGATAAGCCAATGGTTCTACTCTGTACCTTGGCACTGAATGCTGTAATCTGCTTTCATGTAACTGTAACAAAACTCTTCTTTTTCATCTCGGCAAACTTTCTGGCAAGCAAAAGGAAGAACATTGGCAGTCTTAGCACACGTGCTCAGGTAAGTAACATACAAAAAGAAAACAAATTCCTGGACACAGTCTTCCTTTGTATGTGAGATTTCTCTTGCCTTATCATCGCCCTGCAGGCTTAGACTTCGAAGGATTATTACATTACGTACTACGGTAAGCGATAACAGAAAAGCCAATGGCAGCAGCATTAATTTATTGACGTCATGGCTAACAAGTTTCTAAAGGCATCCACTCGAAGTCCTGAGAAAAGGCAGTAAATAGGTGTACAGTAAGCCGTGAGTGACCTGATAAAAGCCAACTACGATCTTAAGTTAAGACAAAAACATGTCTATTAGAGGGCGGCGTCCTTCCTTTTTTATTTTGTCTTTTGTTTATCAACACCAAAACTGCAATCATTATTGCGACAATGGCAGCAATAATCACCAACTGCCCCACCATCCACCTCTTTGATGGACATTTTGTGCATGTTTGCAATTTCTTGTAGTATCCTGAGCTGCAAACTCCACAAAGTGGGCCTTCGTATCCAGTTTCGCATGGGGAATCTAAACCACCTTTGCAAGACTCTTCTCTTTGACACCTGTAAGGCGTTGCCACTGGAAACGGGAATTTTACGCTTGAAACATCTAACGCTGGTGAAGATGTCAGGAGATTCGCAATGAAGTCTATGTAGAGATCTGTGTGTGACACGTTCCGCCATTCTCACAAGTAACAAGCTTTCAAAGAAGCGTACTCATCTTGGCATTCTTGTCCTCCTTGTCCACATTTGTGGCATTTCTCAAACATGTGGGTTCGATAAAATCCTTCCAAGCATTTACAAGCACGGTATTCCGCAAAGTAATCAGTTTCTGTTCCTATTGGAGGCCTTAACGACTTTTTTTGGAGAAAACTATCTGAACTATAATTATACTAGTTTAATTTAAATCTCTAGCGTGTACACGAACTCCGTTTCTCCTATTGAAACTTAAATCTCATTTAACCCTTTGACGTGCACATAGTCATGCCTCCAAGACCGTAAATGGTGGGGGTGGGGGAGAGGGAAAAGTGGGTGAATTAAGGGGCAGATAGCATCACGCTAGGTCAGCAAGACAAGATGATTATGTGTTGATATTAATATCTTGTGACGGCAAAATTCCGTCTTATTGGATTTTCCCCGCCTAGATGGCGGAGCCATCACTATTTTATTGTTACGTCAGAAAATTGAATGAACCGACATACTTTTTTCCCAAAACGCCATGAAATAATTATGCAATATCGGAGGAAAGAAGGTAAATGAATGCTACAAGAACGAATATTTATATTGAACTTTGGGTCCCATGTAATAGTTTAGTTGAAAACACTACCAAGAACCGTAAGCAACCAGTTGTGAACTAGTTGAGAATACGTTGGCTTCGAGAACACCTTATTCCAGTTATTGTAGGACAATTTTTTGAAACAAAAAAAGCCATCTTTCTAAATTGGATGCATTTTACATGGCGATATTTCAGTGTCACAAGGGTGCAACCTTTAAAAATAATTTAAGTTTCTTTTAGACGATCTACAGCAAATTTGGCAATTTCTTCGTCAGGCCTTTGATGTAAATAGTGTAGAATTTCAATTTAGTATTTGTCTGCGCGCTACTGCTAACTCTGGGCTTATCAGTTCGAAAGGTAATTGTGTGACGCTTACGAGGATTAAATTTATACGAATTGTTTGGTTAAACCCGACTAAAGGACATTTATATCAGAGACCACATATTTTTTTTTATTATTTTTACTCATTCAGGATCCGCATAAGACGGTGATTCTAGCATGGTTTCAAATTACCTATCGCTTTCTAATTATTTTGAGGCTAAGAATACTAGTAAAGGGTCAAGTTTGGATCTTCTAGACTATCATATAAACGCCAAAACATAAAATCATTTATTTGGGAAACGAAATATTATTCGGTGGTATAAACTGCTGTTTTTTGACTCCCAGATTGCTTAAATCTCATTTCGGTTCGGCGTGCTCACACAAAGGACAAAGAAAGTTCCTTCATTTCAATGCAGTAGATTAGTAAAGAATAAAAGTTTTCACCGACAATAAAGTATTTGATCCTGATCGTTTGTTTTTGTATTTTTAAGCTTTCTATAAGCTTCGTCTCTGGTAGTATCGTTTTGCAAAACGAAACCTCAAATCGACCATTTTCTAAACATGTTACATCAAATCACATCAAACAGTTGAATTAGTCGGTGATTTTATATGTGCAAGAACTTGCAAAATCCCCATTCATTAAAAAATCATTTTTTTCTTGCAAATAAACAGATAACAGAATGACATATGGCTGCATATGTCATATGTCATTTTTATTATACATGGTCAGCTAATTTTTCTACAACACTAAATAGCACAATAAATAGAGATACAAGGTAATCAAAGAAACTATGTTTTACATAACCTAAAAAATACAATATGCAGCTCTGCGTTCTTGTTAAACTCAAAGAAGTCTGATATTATACAGTGGGCTAAGCCAAAAAACCCTCTGAACTTTAGGTTGTAAGCCTTTGTCGTGATTGGCTTATAAACGACATTTGGCCGGTCAATCACAATAGTGCTAAGCAAATGGTGAGGCCGGAATCATACAAGACTAATCATTTTACTGCTTAACGAATAGAAACGATGGGTTATAGAATCCGTCCTTGCTTGGTGATCTAAGCTGCTGCTTGTTTTTTTTTCCTCGTGAAAATCCGTCATAACTTATGAGGGATTAGAGTGGCAACCGTGATTGCCAGACACTGAACAAATTGACACTTCGTCTGCATCACGCCCAACTATTTCACCACAAAAAAGCTCTTCCTAGAGTAACCAGAATCACCCACAGTTTTGATTGTTTTTAGTTGTCAGGAGCGTACCCAATTTCATCACTCGCAGTCGGAAGGTGGGTGAAGAATATAAAACAAATATGACGCCCAAATGCAATTAGACCCCCACAAAAATTTCTCTTTCCAAAATAACCAGAATTATGCGCTGATGTGATTGTTTTTGGTTCCCAGTAGAGTAAGCTATTTTATCACTCTCAGTGGGAACTTGAGAGAAGAGAATAAAGATATATGGTTTTCAAAACATTTTTTGATTGATTGTTTTTTTTTGTTTTTTTTTTTAACTGGCTTGTCTGCCGGTTTCCATTGCAGAGCAAAGGAACGAAGTTAAAATTTAAACGTTAATTGAATCCTCGTCAATCTAACACCGAATTATCTTTAACACCATTTTTAGGGCAATCAAAAACATGCAGAGATTTGATTGCTTTTAGTTCTGAGCATAGCACACTAATTCATCTCGTTGCGAAAGATTAGTTCACAAAGCCATATCATTACTGAAAGCAACCCGTAGTTTGCGGTAAGAAGTGAATCATTTGCTGCGTGGAATGATACCATAAACATAATTTCATCGGTATTGTCAGTTACCAAATAACTTTATAATCACAAAATATCGCACCAGATGGCTCATTGTTATAAGTTATTTGCAGCCAATCAAAAGAAAAGCTGGAACTTTGATCCAATTACAAACAACTGGAAGCCACAACCTTGAGACTACTTAAAGTTCAGTCAAGCTCAAGAAAAGCGAAGTGCTGTACACAGACATCTTTGAGGTAATTTCACCGATATATATTTTTAATATATTTAAATACAATAAAGAGATTCTGCCGCTTACTGCACTAAACCAGTGAAGAAGACTTGTAAATCGAAAAGTATTTATATTTTGAACGCTCCAGGTTTTGCACAAACCAAAACACAATTTTAACCAGTCAATGAGGTTTTTAGCTGGTTTTTATTCCTTACGTTTGAACCTTGAGTTTCATTGCAAATGAAAGTCCGTTAGTTTTTCTTTTACTTTTTTAACGTAGACTGGTCACGTCTTTTGTGCAATCATAAATACAAGCAACTTACAGATTTTATCAACGTTCGAGCCTCAGGTAGTAAATAGTTTTACTTCGCTTCGAAATAATTGTTCAAAAATAGATAGCGGTTATAACACGGCGATGCGAGGTGAGCGCGAGATATTTTCGAGAAACGCGAGAATTCGCTTTTTCACGATCCCATAATACATCTTGTTTTATTTAAATAACCCCCCAAACTTTTTGCATAAGCATTGTTTTCAATTTCTCTGGGGACGATTGCACGTCACTGTAAATCCCAAGAGAAATTGAAAACAATGCTTATGCAAACATTTTGGGGGGTAAACAAGATGTATTATGAGAACGGTGAAAACAGCGAATATATAATTCATATCTTAATCCTATTCAGACCGGGGGGGGGGGGGGGGGGGGGGGGGGGCTTTTGAGGCCCGCGCTGACTTTGAACTCTGAAAACTTTTTTTAAGATTTAACCAAACGCTGCCAAACTTTCTGAGTTTTCCTAAACTTTATCTGGCAATAATTTGGTAGGGTTGGATGATGTGTCAGGAACTTGACATCACCACGGCAACGGCCTTTCGACAGGCATGTTTTCCCAAATTTGTAATTATGCATGTTTCTGTTATAAAAATCAACTTAAATGGAACAATTTTTACATTTGTACGGGTAAAAAACACATTTCTATTGATTTAAAGTACTTTGCAGTAATTTTGGGTGGTTTTCTGGCATTTTGGAAAAATTTTGAAATCCAAGATGGCGGATCCAAGATGGCGGCCGTTGTGAGATCATGATGTAATTGTCACGTGATGTTACGTCACCATCCCATGTGACGTATACCAAAAGAAAGATGTTCGGACATACAATATATCCTGTAAGTTTCATTGTGATTGCTTAAATATTCTGGAAGTTACCTATCCCCCCCCCCCCCCCCCTCGGTCAGAGAAGGTACAAAAAAGCCCGGTCTGAATAGGGTTAAAGTCGCAGTGTAATCTTTTTTTTGTTACATAGACAAAACCTGAAATGAATCGAAAGCACAAAGTTTATGTGAACACTCGCAGCTCGATCGGTAACTAGAATTTCTTGACCTCTCCTTTAGTCTAGAGTTTTAAGTTAATCTTCCTCCTCATAAATCCATAGGGTAGAAAAGGAGTGAAAGTAAAAGAAAGTCATGGCATAACTTATTGTAATTGTGTGATCGACACAAAGGTTATCATTTAACCCTGCCTCGAACAAACGTTTTTTCTGAATACATTACGATCACGAACCAGTTGTTGTTTTAATAACTTGCTTCTACTAATGTTTACTCGCCCAGTTTCATGGTTTAATTAAAATAGATTTGTTCAATTGTAGTTCTTTTACTTCATACATTGCGTTTATTCGTAGGAATGGTGGTTCAACAGTAAAGGTGGACAGCGTATGTAATCATTAACCGAAAGCCATTTTGCGGCAACATGCATACAATTTGTTGGCTATTACTGTTTATATGGAATGTAGAAAGCATCCTTACTTCAGACCAACAAGGTGAGCACACATCCACTTTCCCACACTGGAACATAGGCGGCGGAGCAGAGGTGGGGCAGGGGGCTGGACCACCGCCTCAAACGAAAATTAAGGGGGCCTACCCCCCTCCCCAACTCACGTGCCGAAACTCACGTGCCGAACTTGGTGCCGAAAATATCGCGAACGCAGCGTAAAATTGATTTGTCAAGACATTCCGTCGCGTGAGTGAGTTCAAACATCTTCGAAACTCCCTTGGAAGTTTTTGGAAAACTTCGTTTCTCTTCGCAAAAGTTCGAGAAATGATCGGAAACGTTCGTATGGCCTTTGAACAACAATCGGAAAATCTTCGGAAATCTTCGGTCTAGAAACTGCTCAGAAAACAAAAAGTTGCTAGAACGGAAATAAGTTGCCCCAAATATGAAAACCTACCGTGTCTTTTTTGGTCACTCCTAGCCCGTTTCAATCTTCTTCATTTTCGGCCATTCGTACCTTCTTTTGCATTTGCTGTGCTTTTTTTAATGTTATTTCCTTGTTTTTAGTGGTAATTTTTTTTACATTTCACTGAATTTAATGGCCATTTTCCATGCCTAAATTTGGCTAAAATCCGTGACACAGTTCCTTTAACATTAAGTTCATTGTCGCTTGTCTCACGGTGTTATGGAAAAAAAACGACTATACACGTAAGTGAACCCACCACAATTAACATCAACCACCTTATCAAAAACATTAATAGTTAAACTGTTCTTACAGGATTCCCACCCAAATTAGCGTCGTCAGCTCCCGTTGGGCAAATACGAGTATTACCAGGTTACAACATTACATGTCCAGCCACTGGAACTCCACCCATATACACAGCAATAATAAGAAACTCAACAGTACTGGTCAATACAACAACATACGCCGCAATAGTGTTGCGACAGGAAGGGAACTACACTTGTGTGGTGACTAACAAGTATGGAACTGACGTGGGAGCGGTGTCAGTCATTTTTCAGGGTAAGAACACTTTTATTGCTGTTACATTCATCATCATCATCATCATCATCATCATCATCATAATCACCATCGTCATTATCATTGCGATCATCATCACTTTTTTTTCTGGGAAAAGTAGCTAAAAGTTAAAGTAATTTCCAGCAAATTTAGTAAATTCACTATTGAGAAAAAAAGACAGGCACGATAGTTTCCAATCTTCACTATATGGAAAATCGTCACGGTTTTTTTAGGACTATTTCAGTTCTTGGGTAAGATTTTAAAAGCAAAGCTTGTGTGTAATTTTTTAGTACAAAAATTAGCGAGATTAAAAGAACAACATTTCGACATCGCTCACGATATCATTGTGAGTGAACACAATCTGGAGCCTAGGAACCACGAGGACACGTTTACCATCCTGAGGAAATGCAAGACAAAACTTTACTGCCTAATATATGAAATGTTGTATATTAGAGATCTCAAAGCGGATCTTAACACCCAATCACACTCGATCCGAGCAAAATTGTTTTTGTAATTAGCATTGTTTCCAAATAATCAATTGTTTCCAATAGTCTTGTCACTTTCATATTCGTCACCTTATAAGCATAATTTCAAGATCTATTTAAAAAGCACGAACTGATCTACGCATTTTACTTGATAGTGACATCCTGAACGATGTCAAAACGTTTCTTTTTTAATCTCGCTTATTTTCGCACTAAAGGAACTCAACAAAGTTATATTGAGCAACGTTGTGAATCTGGTGTTAATCTACCCGTTTTTAAGGAAAGCGAAAAGGGGTTTAGCAGAAAGAACGAGAAAAAGTCGATACCAAAACCAGACGATAAACAACATTAAAATCTAACGAAACAGAGACTTTCAAACAAAGAAAAATGATGCATGGTTGTTGCAATTTCCACACCGGTAATACATTTTTTAAGATGCCGTTAGTAAAATACTGAGCCTGAGTTCCCAGGAGAAGTCCATACTCAGCCACAAATGCAACAAAACTCTAATCTTCATCATATAATAAATATTGCTTGAGAAGCGGTTTGTGACAAACTGGGTATTCCAAGGAAAATAGCCATATCGCACCCTTTGAAAATTTGCAAAAAATGCAACAACTCTTGTTATTTTCTCTTTTCGAAGCAACTCACTTCATATACCCAGGCACGCAATTTATTCGACCCAGTCTTATTGTTGGGATAGTGATTTTCGTTTTGAGCTGGCTTTAGCATGATTTTCGGCTCTTAAGCTGACATCGATCTAGTAGGCTTACTCTAAGTGTTATCAAAACATAATTATCGTTATCCCCATCCCAATCCCCGACGGCTTAAAAAAAAGTTCTAATGTATATTATTAATTATTTTGTATCTAACATACTCATCCGATACTTATTCTTATTTTGTTAATGTTTAGCTTGTGAAATTGAATGTTTTTATGAATGGTTTAACTGGCTGGAAAATACTCTATCTTGCCGGAATGTGACATCACCTGAAGACATTGCAAACTGCGGCTCAAAGACTACTGAATATTTGTAAGAATGCGCAATGATTGATGTCAATTTTTTTTGTTTTGTTTTGTTATCTATGTTTATGTTTTTGTTGTTGTCACTGTTTTTTCGCTGTTCACTGTATTTTACTAAGACTGTTTGAAGTCGTGACAATCGAGGGAAGGGAAAGGAAACGCCTCATTATCTATCTTCTAAAGTAAATGATATTTTATAAAAAAGTATTATTATAATAATTGCCAGGTGTCAGTTAACCCTCGGACGTACAAGGGTTGAGGTTTTCACGTAATTTTAAAAAGAGGATTTACCCTTTGATGCTGAAACTTTCAGTTGTTGTTCATTCATCCCTTGCGGAAATTCTGATGTCAACCGTTTGTTCACGGTTTCCACGTTGCCAAGGCATGGTCATAATTACAAGCAGGTCTGACCAAAAATGCAAATTTCCGTCATATGTTTTTTTTATTTTTTAAAACAAAATTAAACGATAAGCGTTCTGGGCCTGATTTTGCGTCCGTTTCCGCTATTTTCTGACTTTCTTAGCAAATGGTGAAATCTAAGATGGCGGATCCAAGATGGTGGCTCTATTGACGTCATATGCCGTCAGAGCCAACAAAAATTATGTCATCTTTGAGAGTAGGCTAAAGGTTCTCTACTTAGGCTAAAAATAATTTCGCTGTGCATTAATAGAACAAAAACCTCAGGTTTCAGGTTTCAGGTTTTCAGGTTCCATGCACTCTTACCCCCCCCCCCCCCCCCCCCCAACACATACACACATACCCACAAACACACACCAACTTGTGCGATTGTGAGGGCATGAATTTGTATTTTCTTTCACAAGTTAAAACGTCAAATCGCGCTATAAAATAGACTCAAAAATTTCATTTAAAGAACTGTCCTCGATGTCAGAAATTCATTAAAATTGAATACTCTTTAAGATACGTTAGTCTAATTTCAGGGTGGGCCTTTTTTTTTCTTTTTGCAGTATCAGGTGCCATGGGCTTTAATCTTCTTATTGCCCTTTATGTGTGATAACTGTATAATGTTCTTACAAGGATCTTTGATTCCTCTGTTTTAATCATGGTTAATGGTTGTTGAAATATTTTTAGTGTCGTGATTCGCTTTGTTCAACAATATAATTGGCAAAATTGTATCACTAATGGCATTCTATTTTATTGGTGGAAAAGTAAAAAAAGAGTAAAAAAATGTGAATGAAGGTAATATTTTAAATCAACGTTATATCTTTGGTTAAAATAGCCATAAGAACATAAAGCCCACTGTATTTAACGTCTATCACTTAACTAAGACCAAGGAAATGAAATATATGAAATAATTAATATTTTAACTGCGGAAGAGCGAAGAACAACATATTATAGACTTGTATTAAAGAGGGACTTTCCTTGCAGTAGAGTGTTTTCAAGCAACTTGTCTCAACTTAAGTTTGGAATGTTTTCTAAACTCACGAATCTGCAAAGCCTGTAAGTCTCATTTACTTGATATTCTCTTTTTTTAGAAGACTCAGGTACAGGTGGTGATGGTGATACGATATTTTTGGTACGATATGTATTGCGTTAACTTTGTGAACATTTACGGCCGTAGGTCTTCTAAGATCGATATGTTGTGCTTTCTTGAATCATGGTTGTGGCCATGCGTTTTAAAGGTCAAATGAACAGAAATTTCGATTTTTTTTTATTTTTTGTCCATGTGTTTATTAAGAGTCAAATAAACATATCCCGAAGTTTCAAAGTAATCGGACATTGCATCGCAAAAATATTGCAAGTTGAAAAATGCTCTGTTTAGGCCTTCATAATCGTAGAGTGCTCGGAAAAAATGTCGGAAAATTGTCGGAAATAAAAATTTGTGACGTCATAATTGGTGTTTTTGAAGACGACCGCAGACCGATTCCACAGACCGCACCTTAGAATTTAAATGAATGTGTTTAGTGACATTTCAGGCAGTTATTTCGTTCTGTTTGGCCGTTTTTCAGTTGATTGTTTGTTGGCTGTTGTTCAGAGACGCGCATTTTTTTTTAGATAAAATAGCTAAAGCTCAAAAAATAGCTTAATGTTTTTTTTTTTTTTTTGCTGTCGTTTTGCATATCATGTGTAGAATGCACACTGGTATGAAAACAAATGAGTAATCTCCATTGTTCTTTCTCATTAGCATTTAACGTTAATGAGCAGAACTATCTGCACGTGCGTTAACTATGCACGTGCATTTTGAGTCTCGGTACATTTCAATGCCGTTCTCTGCCGGAGAACAACGTGAAATGACGAAATTCTATGTATTTTGGACAACGTCAGCCACGACGGCTAATTTTTGGTCTTTCTACTTGGGGTTGAACGCTTTCTTTGGATATTCAGAGGGAGCTAGTTCTTAAAGCGATAAATAAGCAGAATGTGTCCGAAAAATTGCGAGATTCTCAAGTAAAATATAAATTCATTTTCCACCAGACGTTGTCGTTGACGTTGCCGTCGGTGCCGTCTGCGGAATCGGTCTGCGGTCGTCTCCAAAAACACCAAATATGGCGTCAAAAACTCGTTCCATTCCTTCCATTTCAGTGCGCAGTCATTCAAAAACGTTTTCGTAAAGCCTTCGGAAATCTTCGTATTTTTTGCTATAATTCACGCTTTAAGGCTCGGAAAGCAATTTTTTTTCTTAATTTCACTCAATAATGGATAGTTTTAGCGTTTGGTTAGTTAAAATGGCATTTTGAAATTTCTGTTCATTTGACATTTAAGTGGCAGTTTCTCTTAAAGCGGTCCATCGCATTTCGGGTCGGGAAAAAGTTTTCCCTCAAACTTTGCCCAGTGAACTATCTTAGGTTGTAAGTAAATGCAACGACTTTAGTTTTTGGAAATACGTTAAAATATGTTTTTTAGAGCTCTCGACAGTGAAGGCTGCAAAAGGTCTAATTTTGAGCTTGGCCAGAACGAGGTATTTTTATATTTCTATGCTTCCTAACATCTTTTTAGTAGGATTCAGTTGGAATTTAGAATGGTCTGGTCTGGACTTGTGAAATAAAGGCCGGCGAAGACACCATACATTTGCATGTTTACAAAAAGCGATCTAACGGTTGCTGATATTTAAATTTTCACGGACCCATAAATCAAAATGTATCAAAATTAACATGCGTTTCCAACCTTTGAAGGACCACTTAACTTAGGAATAATAATAATAATTTGATGCGTTTGGTTGTTTTTGAGCGGCGAGCTCGTCAACTTATGAAATTTCTCGTTCTGGCCAAACTCAAAATTAGGCCTTTTGCAGCCTTCACTGTTGAGAGCTCTAAAAAATATATTTTAACGTATTTCCAAAAACTAAAGTCGTTGCATTTACTTACAACCTAAGATAGTTCACTGGGAAAAGTTTGAGGGAAAACTTTTTTCCGAACCCGAAATGCGATGGACCGCTTTAAGAGAAACTGCCACTTAATGTTTGGATCGCCTGTGACCATTCAAATTTATGTTATTTCGCTTTGCGAGACATATCATGACATTTTGACTAATAAACACGAAACACGTAATGCAACGCGTGATTCAATTGCAAGGGACAAGTGAGTTCATGCAAAGTACAGAACTTGATACAGTGCATGGGTTATTATGCAGTATATTTGCGTCAGCTTTCGAGCTAACTACACGGTGCTGATGGGCCCCCAAATAAGGGCGAAACAGCTGTCCACGGTTGCAACCCTGCTCTATCAGTAGTAGTCGTGTTTGTGTCTCACCAAGTCTACTTTATCACGTAGTATGATCAGCTTTGCTGTATTGTTTGCTTTGCTTTTTGCCCTGAGGACCACCCAGTTAGGCTTATTAATGTTAATAATATGGTTCAAATCACATCAAGTCGATTGTGTTGATTTTAAGAAGTTTATTTAAAACTTATCACACATTTACACAGGGAATTATCTTCAAACAAAATCTCATATCTGGCAGATGGAGTGTTTGCCAATCTGACAAATTTGCGACATCTGTGAGTGAAACGTACAGCGGGTTTCCAATTTCTCAAACATCCAAGAACAACGACATTTGGTGCATGTTATGGGGTCGTTCGAGAAATTGGGGCATGAGAAATAGGGATTCATCTGTATAGCATATCACTGCAATCTTTTCATGGATTTATGTTCATACGAAAGTCGTATAAATTTAATAATTTTAGCACAAAGTTGATGTAGTTATTGTCGTTTAACTTATTTTTTCCATATATTGCTGAAGTCAAGGCTATAACTTTTCTCCTTAACAGGTTTTTTACGTATTTTACAGACATTACATCTCCATAAGCGAACTTGAACGAGCACACTGCACTGCAGACCTTGTTTGGCTTTGTATTCCTGAAGAAGAATATAGCAAGCTGAAAATGCTATTTATTCATTGTCATATCATTTAGTATATGTTTTTTTATATTGCTGTCGTCAAACGCTATCTCATTTCTATCTGACAAAGTGTTTGCCGATCTAACTAATTTGGAAGAACTTTAAGTAAAATAAAAGCAAAATTTGATTGGGTCTATATATCCTCATAAAAAAAGAAGACAATAATATTATCACACCTATGTCTAAAAAGCCTGTTTCATTTCACTTAAGAAATTTCTCTATTAATTTCAACGGAGTTTCGTCTTCCAATACTTTAACATTTATGCATGAAATGGTGATTTCACATTTAAAACATATTAAATATCTGCGAGTGAAGCGAAGTGGGCTGCACTTGTAACCTTGCAGAATTATAGACTTAAGCAGAAAAGAATTTAAATTTATAAAAAGGGAAAATGACGCACTTTCAAGTTACTTACGCGGGTATATATTTCAGCGGACCACACCTTTTAAAGGTTACCGGCGTAATAAGCACAAGCGGGATACTGGGTCTTTGGTTTTATGAAATAACAATGGTAAAGAAAAAAGAACTATTTTAAAGTGCTACTATGATCAAATTTTTGATCTTCATATTTTTACATTGTCGTGAACAATTAGACTTTCTTACTCACCTTGCCAAATTTCAATCCATTACGAACATCAGAAGTCGTTGTATTATAACATTTATTCCAGAGAATTTACGGCCGCCATTAATCAACCTTGTTCCAAGGCTTGGTTGCGAATAGGGAGAAAATGACGTCAAAGGCTAAAATACCTCACGGGTTAAAATTAGAATAACAATCAGCATAGAAAATTGCACGAAAAACAAGCCCAAAGTTTTTGTTACTTTTCGCGTGATTTTCAATACATATTGTTATTATAATTTCAACCCGTGAGGTATTTTAGCCGTTGACGTCATTTTCTCCCTATTCGCAACCAAGCCTTGGAACAAGGTTGTTTAATGGCGGCCATAAAATATCGGAAATAAACGTTAAAACAAAACGACTTCTGATGTTCGTAATGGATTGAAAATTTGCAAGGTGAGTAAGAAAGTCTAATTGTACACGAAAATGTAAAAATATGGAAATCGAAAATTTGATCGTAGTAGCACTTTAAATTTCGTGTTTAAGTTGCGTATTTGCAGCATGTTCATCGAACGACGTGACAAACCAACCACGGCCGCTGAAAGAATGAAACACAGGTTCAGCTTCACACACAAAATTCATGAATCAAGGCAACGAAATTTGACTTTTTTTAAAATTAAAAGCTGCAAAAAACAATAAGAAAGGAAAAACACAAGGCACTCGATTAAAGGCAGAAAATGTAATAACTGATTCAAAATAACTGCGGCGTGGAAATCCAGCAAATTGTGGCCAGAGTCATTCATTCCGAAAATTAAGGACTACACGGAAGGTTTACAACTTTACAAACCCCACAGATTGGCAAAGTTATTTGAAATAAAGGTTAGCTAGTTTTAAAAAACTCTGCGTTTGAAATTTATTCCGAGTTTATTTTGTTATGTTGAAGATTACAAAGTCCGGGTATCTCTCTTCTTTGACGAACGAAAAGTAAGCTTATTACTTGGAAGCTAAATGGAAACCGAATTAATTTATTGCATTATGCACAGTGCATAGTATTGTGTTACGCGTTCTGCTGAAGTCAAGCGCAGTTAGATTTCTACCTGACTGGGTTTTTGCTCATCTCACAGTTCTTAAACATCAAAAATCTCGATGATTTGGTAAGTGCAGAATGCAATATGGAACAATTGAAAGTATGATGTTTTATATATGTTCGTGTTTATTTGCTTTATTTTACTTTCGGAAAAACTGTTCACAGGCTACTTGTATTCTTTCCCAGGTGTTCCTTACGCTAATCTTTGCAAACGTAACACGACACTTTTGTTCGTTTGTAACAAAATACTTTTGTCTTCCTTGAAAATGCGATAACATGAAACTTTTGTCTTTTGTTTGTTTTACGGCGGCATCGATGACATTTGTTTAATTTAATTAAGTTACGGTTTAGACTGCACGAAAAACGATTCTCAAAAACTAAAGAAACAAATCTAATCAAAAAACATATTTTTCGACAGGTTTTTTAAAACGCAGTACAGCTAGGATATTTGTTTCCTGGTTATCAGGTGTTCACGCCGAAAATCCCGGTGCAAGTTTTTGCATACCTAATTACGAAAACGCTGTGAAAGTCTCAAAATCTAATTTAATTAATTTGCGGTTTTTACTTGGCGCCAAGAAGTCTGCAGGAAGCCTACCGCAAACACGCAATACAGGCGATGTTCATGATAGTAGACTAATCTGCGCATGCGTTTGGTGTAAATTACGTTGAGTAGAACCACAAGGAGAGCAAAGGGTTTTCTGAAACAAATATATACGTTTGAGATCTTCATATGAAAGTAACGTAGATGTGCTCCAGGTTTTACCTAGGGGTACGGTCAGGTGCTCCCCACCCCCACCCCCTCCACAAGGAATAATTAATTGATTGATATTAATTAATTAATTGGTGATTAAAAGTTTACACATTAGCGCGTTAGGGGTTTATCACACGACTGCCCACCAAACCATCACAAAAGTGCATTCTGCACTAAAAAGTGAAACGAGCACACTGAGCTGCAGACCTTGTATGGCTTTATACTCCTAAAAAATAACAAAGCAAACTAAAATTGCTACTAATTGTCATTTTACTCATTACATGATGAATTTTATAGATCGTTGTCGTCAAACGCTATCAAATTTCTGTCTGACAAAGTATTTGCCGATCTCATTAATCTGGAACTACTGTAAGTAAAATAAAAGCACAATTTTGCTACTATTACAATACCTCCGTCTAAAAAGCCTGTTTTATTTCACTTGTCTTATTTCAACAGAGATTTGTCTTCCAATGCTATAACATTTCTACCTGAAACAGTGTTTTCAAACTTAAAACATTTGGAATATCTGTGAGTGAAGCGATGCTTGATGCACTTGTAACCTTGAAGGATTAAAAACTTTAAACTTATAAAAAAAGGAAATATTTACACTTTGAAGATGATACACGCAAGTACCTTACACTTTTTAATAACTATGGAAAACGCTTTCCAAAGAAAAAAATCTTTTTAATTTCGCGATCGAGTGCATTCATCAGATGACGCGGTAAACAGGCACTCGATTAAAGAAGATCCAGTAACTTGTGATCGGAGTCATCCTACGCCAATGCTAAAAGTTTACAAGTTTACAAGCAACACAGATTGGCAAGTTATTTGGAATACAGGTAACTTTTGAAAACTCTGCTTTTGAAATTTATTCCGAAATTTCAACCTTACGCTTATTACTTCAAAGCCTTTTTTTAAAAAAAAGGAAACCAAATGAAATTATCGTGTAATGCAGTGCTTGGTTAAACGTAAAACAATAATGACAACTCGTTATAAATAATTCTGTCCTACTTTTTTAACAAAAAAATTGATCAGCTTACCTCAGCTGTGATCGGAACGTCCCCTTGTTTCCCATACACTTTACAGAAAACACTGAAAGCGCTTAAAACTCTTAACAAATTAAGGGCGTGCAAAGTCTCCACGTAAAATTTCTGCTTTTTTTAAAAAAAAATCTTTCAAGTATTAAGTCTTATCGCGACCAATTTTCCTTTCAAATAAGGTAAAGTTTAATAAATTATTTTTCGTTTGTCTCACGACGTAGTCACGTGTGATAGAGATCGCGACGTTTCGACTGCACACTACTAGTCTTCATCAGGCGATAAGTTCGACTGGTTGTTTGTGAACTTATGAAGCACGCTGCTGCGCTGTGATTGGTTGGTTTTCAACAGCTGTGATTGGTGCATTTCGATCCTCGCTGTTTCTGTGTCCTGTTGTTCCCTCAGCGGTCCGCTGTCGTACAGTTCTCCTGTTGTTGTGTTTTTTTGATCGCGGGCATCCATGCTTCAGGAATTTCAATTCCATTGCCCCTGTTGATATTATTAGGGTGAAGTCTTATGTGAATTGCCTCTTTGACCCTGCGTTAGTACCAGTGTGGGTCACGATCAATAAACTTTACCTCGTTCCAAAGCGGGTAGTGTCCGGTGTTGTTGGTGTGTTCTGCAACGGCGGAGGTGTGGGTACGGCCGAGTCGGATGTCCCGGTCGTGTTCTTTGATCCTGTCTTGCATAGGTCTTCCCGTCTCACCGATGTCAACTTTGCCACATTCACAGGGAGTCCTGTAAACAACGCCATCTTACTTAGTGGAATCAACAGCGTGATCGTAGTGTGGTTTCCGACTTGAAAACAGCCCGCACGCCTTGTTGTTGTAGGCAGCGGCGAAGTTGTTCGGAAAGGCCTTTGATGTAGGGCAAAACCGCAGTGGATTTAAACTCGGTCGCAGGTTTAGCATTGGTGCTCGGTTTTCTGGTCTTGGTGATCTTCTGCAAGAAAGAAAAAGGATAACCATTAGATTCAAGAACAGATGACAGATGTTTTTTCTCCTTGGAGATAACAGATGGTTTTGTTACGAGGCGTTAGCACGATCGTAAAGACACTTAACAATACCGCGTTTTACTGATTGAGGGTGATGTGAATCATACGCTAAGTATTGATCAGTGTGTTTAGGCTTCCTGTATACGCCAGTGGTGTGGCGGCCGTCTGGTTCTCTCGAAACTGCGGTGTCAAGGAAGGCGAGTTTGCTGTCACTCTCTGTTTCCATGGTAAAATAGATGGAAGGCTGCTGGATGTTAAGGTGTTGTAAGAAGCTATCGACGTTTTCGCGATCCAAGATGGTGAAGGTATCGTCCACGTAGCGTTTCCATATCTTAGGCTTGTAGGATGATGAAGTTATAGCCTGCTCCTCAAAGCTCTCCATGTAGAGGTTAGCAATAACATAGGAAACCGGGCTTCCCATGGCTGCGCCTTCTTGTTGTTCGTAGATTGATCCGTTATACTGAAAGTATGTTGATCTCAATACAAACGTCAGGAGGTCAGCGATGTGAGCAGGTGTTAGCGTCATGCGGTCAGCAAGGCTGGGGTCGTTCTCTAGTTTCCGTAGCGCGGCTTGTACAGCGCCGTCGATAGGAACGTTGGTAAACAGCGACTCTACGTCGAAGGACACCATGATCTCGTCGTCTAGGATCGTCTCACTGCTGATGGTAGATACGAAGTGGGCTGAATTAGTCACCGTGAAATCCGAGTTACCTGTCAAAGGAGACAAGAAGTTAGCTAAGTAGGTGGATAAATCATATGCAAAGGTGTTAACACATGATACAATAGGTCTTAAAGGTACATCGGCCTTGTGGATTTTTGGTAAACCGTAGATTCTTGGCGGCTATTTGTGTCGGGGTCTGATCTTGTTGTAAACGGCCTCGTCTCGTTTCAGGGTAAGCAGCTTTTCAGACAGCTTTCGGGTCAAACGGTCTGTCGGGTCTTTGTTCAGGCGCTGGTACGGTCCGGTCTCGATCAGGGTAGACATCTTAGTGCGGTAGGTATCAGCACCCATGACTACGCTTGCACGCCCTTTGTCTGCTGGGAGAACCATGATGGACTCGTCTTCCTTTAGGCTTTTGAGCGCGTCTCGCATTTCCTTCGTGATGTTAGGCTCTGGTGGTTAGAGCTCTATTGGACTTGGTTATGCTTGAACTGACGAGCCTTGTCGAAATGTAGTTTAACTGCTAAACCATTTTGTATGGCAAAAATCTATTATTAATCTTCTTTAAACGAAATTGTGCTGGCCAAATGCCCCCTTTCTCAAAAATGTCGCGACAAAAAAGTTAAAGCATACTGTCGTTTACCGAATTAACAAAATGTACGATATCAATAGTCAACTCATCAGTTTAAGTAAGCTCTTTGATATGAGCTGAAAAAAATAATGATGAGCTAATAGAAAAGCTAGGAATTTAAAAATAGTCTAATTTAAAAATATTACTTTACTTATGTCATTGTTTATTTTTTTAACTTCTGAAATATTTGTTAACTCTGTGAGTGTAATGAAGCACCCTGTCGTGCAAATTTTGTAAGGTGGCTCCTTTGACAGGAGAAATAAACTGTAAAAAATCAACATAAAAAGTTCCCAGCAACTATAATTTTAGTCTATTGTATTATGTGTTTTCGCAGAAATTTGTCTTCAAACATTATTACATTTCTTCATGACAGAGTGTTTGCTAATTTAACGTATCTGTGGGCTCTGTAAGTGAAACGGAGGGGGCTGCACTGGAAACCTTGTAGGAGCTTATACTTCGTAATTTAGAACGAAATACTATAAAATGCTGGTTTCAATCCCTGGGTTTAACAGAAAGGGTTTTGGGTCGGCTTGTAAGCGGAGGGGCTTATATATATTCTGGGGGCTTATAAGGGAACATTCATTATTCAGTATGCCAGGTGGGCTGCCAGGATGTTCTGAGCTGAGGGGGGTCAACTTCAAATGTTGCAGTCAAAGAGGTGGGCTATCTGTTTTCTTATTAACACTTCTATTCAATTATGATCGCGTGTATTACATGTTGCAATGTCATGTCCAGATCATGTTTGGCGGAATATAACTAGCACCAGGGGAGTTTCCTCCGTATTTTTTTTACCCTTCGAGGACACTGAGCTACTGTGGGGCACAAGAACGATTTCCTCTTCACTGTCACTTTCTCCTTCACTAGTATTTTCGTAACTAATTTGTTTTTGGATGCGAGCCTGCTACGCAGTCTATTTTGTTACAAAATTAACACTGGTCGTTAGTAGGCTAGTTCCTGTTTGGGGGGGGGGGGGGGGGGTCATTATGTTTTTCTTCTCTTTGTAAGGAGGTCAACATGTTTTGGTTTTGTCTATAATGAATCTCGCCAGCCCACCCCCTGGCATAATGAATGGTCCCTAAGCAGAATAAGAAGAGGGGCTCATAACCGGAATTTTACGGTATGTCCATTTCAAAGGTTGTCATCATTAGCCTCTCTACAAAACAACCATACAGATCGTGATTATCCTCAATTCATCGATCTTACTAAAGTGTGTCATAAATTTTAAGTTTGACAAGTGAAAACGTATGGCTGTAAGACAAACTATATTGTCCATTTGAAATTTTAAGAATCCTCTTACAAAGATTGTCTTTTGCCACGAAATATAGACAACTATACATTGATCAAAGAGAAGTCACAATTTAAGCAATTGGTGCGGTTCCGTTTTTTAATATGCACAAATGAGAAAAATGCCCGCTATCGACAATTTCTCGATTTATGGGTTTGTTGTTCTGTTTTATACCTGGTCTTTATCTTGGCGGGGTCGGTTGCGGAAAATTAGAGCTGGAAAATCTTGAAAGAGATGTGAATAGTTCAAACTTAGAAACAAGGTTGACATCAATCGAACCAGACACGTTTTAATTCCCTACGTTCCATATTGCTTTTAATGATGCAGTTTTTGTGTGTGGGACTTGCAAAATAAACTAACTTTACTGAGACAATGGTTTTTACATGAAAATCACCAAAATAAGCTATTCGACGTGAGCAAAATGAGTGATTTTAGTTTTACCTATCACTGCATTTCAAATCCTGGTTTTCTTATAAACACGCTCTTATCATCCAGTTATTGCATGGTTAATTTTCATAGTGATTTGTCTTCAAACGCTTTGACAACTGAATGTGAATCCGTTTTTTCCAAGTTGACACGATTGGAAGCTCTGTGAGTAAAATTTGCATGTAGAATATAATCAGACTTTAGTTATTATAATCAAATATAATCAGACTTTAGTTATTTTAAATAACTGGCGGTATTTCACAGTATTATGTCTTTAAACGCTATAACATTTCTACCTGACAGAGTGTTTGAAAACCTGCCTGTGGGGGGATTGTAAGTGAACCGAAGCGCACTGCAGTGCAAACCTTGCATGTTTGTTTGTTTACGAGACAACTAGCCTGCGAATACAGCCGCATCTCAGGCGGCTGTATTCGCAGGCTAACGAGACAACATAACAATTAACACTTAACTGACAGGTCCAGAGGGAAACAGGTATTTTGTTTCCCGAGAGTCTCAGTTGTTCTGAACGGGGAGCGGAGTAAATGATTGAAATTCGAGATTATATTGCACAACGAAGCCATAAGAAGAGTGTACTGTTACCCTCTGGCGCCATAGATTTTACAGCGTTGCCTGCTCAGAGACTTTTGGCGGGAAATAATTTTACGTGTGATCTCAAAGTAGCCAATGAGTGCACGCGTTGTTGTGAAAAAAATTCCAGCGATATACAAATGCAACTTAAAACGTATTCGCTAGAATTCAGTATTTCATTTACGACATCATGTACTTTTACAGATATTTGTCTTCGAACGCCATCACGAATCTATCAGACAGAGTTTTTGCGGCACTGCCCTATCTTCACCTGCTGTAAGTGAAACGTGGTATACTACACTGGAAAACCGTGCGTGGTTTTACACTCTTGGAACTTTTAACATCATGCAACAATTCAATTTGATAGTTTTTAGTAATTAACATTTTCCTTTTGCTTTTTGTAACAGATTTTTGGAATCAAACTCTATAACATCTCTAAATGACAAAGTGTTTATCAATACAAATTTGATGATTATGTAAGACAAACGAAATGCTTTGCACTTCAAACTACAGTTTGTATGATAAAACAAAAAATAATAATTCACTCGAAAAACTGTTAGTTACCATTTCACTTAATAACATCAACTTTAAAATGATTGGTTGAACAGCCAAGTTTTCAGTTTACTTTCAATCATTTTCTTGAAAGAGGAGTCTAAAATATCGTTCGATTGTACGTTCCACATAGTCCAGTGAAGCCGCCACCGCGAATTAAGACCCCACCCCTTACTGTAGTGTCCTACCTAGGTTGTAGGGCTTGAGTAGATATACAATGTACTGGAGAGCATCACCACGAAGAGCCTCAAAGGTAGTGAAAGCAATTTTAACAATGGCCCTTTGTTCTACCGGAAGCCAGTGAAGAATCTTGAGTAACCGAGTAACATTATCATACTTTTTTAGAGGTGGATAAACCTGGCTATATACGCTTCTAAAGGTGCTTTAACAGGTGTAATGTATTTTTATAGATCTTTATCATCAAACGCAATCACATCTCTACCCGATAGACTATTTGATAACCTCACAAATCTGTTGACTGTGTAAGTGAAACGGAGTACACAGCATTGTAATTCTTGCATTGGTTTATATTCAAGGTTTTTTTAATAGTGTAAACTAGTACGAAACTTGCCCCCATAAGGTGTATAAGCTCTAAGCTTTAACTGTGAGTTAAAAAGAGAAAAAAATGCTCTTACATATTTTTTTAAAAAAAAATGGTCGGCTAAAAGAGTGACCACAAAACTTTACATTCCAAGCGAGAGAGTAGAAAATTATATTCAGGGTCATTCCATTCCATTTGGAACTTATAACAATTTTATTTGTATTTTAAAAATTTTAATAGCAGGCCGTGTGGAAGCAATGAGGCCCATTAGGGGTTTTAGGGATACGGGATATTTGGGGGAAAAATTATAGGGATACGGGATATTTCAGGGCAAAATTATAGGGATACGGGATATAAAGAAAAAAGTGTATGGGATATCGAACTAATGGGAATAAATGGGATACGGGATATTTAGGCCAAAAAATAATGGGATGCGGGATACTCAGCCCCCCCCCCCCCTCCCCTAATGGGGCCTCAGCAATTTTGTTGTTTACGATTGGACTCAGCTCGAGCATACGCAGTGCAGGTGATGTAGAGCATACGACCGTACGGTCAATCACGTAAAGTCCCACATTTTTCAGCTCGATGGGTTTACCAAATTTTCTTAGGTAAAGAGCTCATCTACTAAGTCATTTTTCTTTATATCTTTATATAGAGATCTTTCTCACAACAAAATTCAATATGTGCCAAAGCACCTGTTTTGCCGTTTACCGCAACTGCGGTTTCTGTAAGTATTGTCAGGTAATGAATCAAGGTAATGAATATTGTTACCTACAGTGTCTTAATCACTTAGAAATCATTCACGTTCGTTGATGTTCGAGCGCTTCTTTCTGAATGTATCAATCACACAAAAATATTTCACACCTTATTTCTGAGGTAGTTTCCCGGTTGCGGGAGAGAAATTTTATTTTTTTTTTTAATTTTGTCAAAGTTGGGAAATTTTTTTATCTCAAAGTTGGGAAATTTAAAGAAAATTTGCCCGGTATAAGAATGATATATACGGAGGCGCGAAAATATGAATTTCATTCGTAAAATATTGCTTTTACCACGAGAAAATAAAATTCGTATCTTCAAGCCACCGTGTAATTTTCTTTTTATTATATAGACAAAAATAATGCATGAAGTAAAAGTTAAAACATTTTTATTAATCAAATGGTTAAACACGAGCGACGGCTAAATATAACAATTGAGCAAATTGCCAAACTGAAAGGCAAAATTTCGCGAACGGAAGCTTTCAGAAGATGTATAACGTAAATGAAAAAAAACAGTCTGTTTATTAGCTGTTCTTCGCCGTTTTGAAATCTGTTTCTGCTCAAACTCACCGCTTTTTTTTTTTTCTGGTCGCGAAGTCTTGCAGTTCGGCAGTTGGAATTTCTTGATTTTCCCTCCCTTCGACTGACTCTCCACAAGCAAGAAGCTCTTTTAAATAATTTTAAGGCATATGACGTTTTCTTCTTCGTGTTAGCATTTTCCTGCTCCTCAGTAAAATATTTCATTTTGGCTTCAGTGAACGTCACGAATCGATAGCTCGCCATTTTCAACCGGCGTTTGGCGGCTTTGCACAAACAACCGTGCAAAGGCGGGAAATGACGTCATCGATATCCTCACTAGTGAGGATATGGAAAATACGCCACTACAGTCCCGGATGCAGTTTCGTATCAATTTTACGAGTGGTCTATTTTCCAGTAAAACACTCGCGGCTATATGATAATAAACAATACCCTTCACCCTTGACAAACTTTTTTTCTGAAAAATTGTTTTTCCACTATAATTTGATGAGGGAACTGCTGACAAATTCACAGTCTGATTGGCTGTACAAAGTTAGTTTCATTTCCAACAGACCGTCGTCCCCCAAGTAAAATTGCGGACACAGCAAACCAAAATTATATATTAACCACTTTCACTGAACTTGGGTTGAATATATGGTATATTATCTGGGTTATGTTAAAACGATTTTAAAACGACTCACTCTCGTTTTATATCGGCTCTTGATAGTTGGCTCGCAACTTCGCCCGTCTCCGACTATCAAGCGATAGAAACCTTGAGCTTACCGTCTAATTGTTACGCATACAGTCAAGGCCATAAGCAAAGTGAAAAAGATTATGTTTTGCTAACTTATTACCAGGTATCTGCACAACAACATGATAACCTCTTTATCAACGGATACTTTTGCTTGCAGGACTGAACTTGTACATCTGTACGTTTTTTTTTTAAAAAAAAAATTGTGTACGTCTTTTGTGTTTGTTCTGATGTCTTATGTTCATAATATATAAGTTTGAATTATTAGTTGAAGTATCACGCCATGTCTTTTAACAAAAAGTAGGCCACGTGCTCGAAATATGAGCGTCTGTAGAGAAAACGGTTGTTCAAGTGATATTTTTGGTCGTTTTATGGCCTTTCGTTATTCTATTTTTCACGATCCAAAATGCACCTTGTTTACTAAAAAAATGCACAAGCATTGTTTTCAATTCTTTTTGAGGCAATTTTTTTGGGGTAAAAGGTGTATTATGGAAAAGGTGAAACAGCAAATCCAGGTGCTTTATGTATCCGCTGCTTTACCCTCTCCCTCTATATAGATATATATGTAAATCAAGACTTGGGATACCCGTGTGTTATCTCGTAGATTTCTGAGTGGAAACAAATTAGAGAATATTCCACGTCGAGCCTTCATTCACGTTAAACCAACCCAGTCGTCTACCTCATTTCTGTCTCATATATTGTGAGTATCGACAGTCAGTACAAGGGGTAGGGGGAGGGGGGTGGGACACAGTTAGAAGTAAGAAACATAACTAGTAGCTTGTTTACGTGGAGGAAGAAAGATCATACACTGGCACCAGGATCGTTTTAGAAGGCGAAGCATTCTTCGTATGACATTGCTGTTTTCAGCTTACATGCAAATGGTAATGCTTGCCCCTAGGTAGCGCTAGAATCATATTACTCGGGAGGAGGAAGATCGTAGATGTGCAAAGAAAATCATAACTCCCCTTACCAGGAGGGGGGGGGGGGACTTAAGATTGGGCTCGATGGTGTCCCAAAAGCAAACTTGTTTCCCTGTAAATAGGCCTTATTTGTTTTTGACACTTGCGCATAGAACCTGGAATGATATTTATCCGTGTTAACAAAAATGTCAAAATATATTTCGTCACTTGTCATATGTCTTTAAAATTGCTTGAAAATTGTTGTTGGTCCAAAATGAAATAGCTCTGGACTGCGGGAGACTTGTCATATTTCATATAAAACAAACAAATAAAATAAAGCAAGAATTCAGAGTGACATCCCACCTTCGGAAATGCTATCTTATACTAAATTAAAGAACCTTTTTCAATATTTATGGAAAAGATTTGCCTTAAAAATAAAACCACAGAAATAATTTAATGCAATATTTACTACATACTTGTTTTAACTCAATACATTATTCATCTCGTTATCTTTCAAGAATGTTTTCGAATAATCCTATAAAGACGATTGGACCAGAGGCATTTAGATGGGGAAGCTATGCAGAAGGAATGTATTTGTGAGTGACGATTAGTACTTTTTTATCAGACGAACGGTGCATGTACAACATAATATGTACATAACAAGAAGCTTGAGAAGCTTAAAACCAAGCGGTTAATAATTAACAATCTTCTTTAACTTGAAAGGCAGGGTACAGTACAGTAAAAATCACTGGAGAAGCAGTCATTTAAGTAACACTCAATCGGAGTTTTGCGTAAGTCACACAGTCTGCATGAGCTGTATTAGTGTGTAGAACATAGTGGCTGCGGTCACATCTAGACTGTTAACTATAGTTAAGACGGCGTTAACTATAGTTAGCTATTTCGGTAATGTGACCGCTTCTCTGTTCGCCCTAACTATAGTTAGAAAATTTACGCCTCGCTGATCCAAAACAATACACACTAACTATAGTTATACCCAAGCAGGGTTCATGGGTTAGTCTTAAATAGTAAAAAATAGTCTTAAATAATAGTCTGTAGCAGGCCCGGGCTATTCCCGTCGTTTTTGGCTGACAGGAGACTATCTACCACGACGACCAAAGGGTAAAACGTGAATCGGCCTTGTGCCCGATTAATAAGGCATGGCGTGAGCACAGCGTAAAAAGGGTGCGTGTTTAAAAAATGGCTTTAAACTGTCAGGTCTGTTTTTAGTAAGTATCCAAATCTTGAGTTGCGTCAACATAAAGGCATGCAGTTGCAATAAATAATCTGCCAGCTACATTTATACAGACGATCAGTAAGCCAAAGGCACACTCTACGGTATTGTTTAGCTCTGCAGCAACTCAATAGTTTTTTTTAAGCTTAAAAAGTGTACACCTTTGGGGATACACGCGTAAAATTAATATTTAGTTCTCGTCGCTCTGAACAGACGACAAATATCTCGTCCTACGCAGAAAAAATGTTTTCAGTAAATTCCTCAGTCCGGGTTGTTTTTTAGCTTTTCTTATTTCTGACAGATACTTGCTACGAACGAAGCTAAAAATGTGGAGTCTGAATTACTTCTTTGGTCACAGAGTTCAAGATTCTCAAATGTAACGTATTTATTCTATATCAATACTTGAGAATACCGCACAGATATATAGACTAGGAGGAACCGTAAATTACGTAGTGCGTTCCACATGCTCGCCATTGAAGAACTTGTTACTTGTTAGTTGTCTTGTGTTACAAATTTTCAGTTCCTCTATGCAGGCATAGTTAGAATAATTGGTGCAGGTGCTTCGTTGAGGCTTCAAAGTGCGTGCCCTCATTAAAACCAACTCATGTCAGAGTTTAAGAGTTGAATTGTATTTCCCATCAAAGAAGGTAAGTTACAAAACAGCCTAATAAATGGGCTGTTTGGAACACTTTTGAAAAGATTGCATTTTAAAACTGAACAGGAATATTACTTTGGGATGGTTTCCTATACTACTTACTTACTTATCCTCATCGAGCCCATGAGGACTCTTGAGGCCGGAAAGGTATATTCGGTTTCCGTAATCATATATTTTTACAGGGTGCGGGGATTAGCCGCAAGCCCAACCCCCAACCTGGAGGACCAGTGACTACCATTTTGTCTGGCCTCTACCCTTTGACCTGCCCGCCAAGGTTAGACCTGCTGGGGGAGGACCCCCGACGGTATAGCTCTCAAGGTCATTGAGGCACGCAAGCTCCCCCACCACGACAAGGCGGTAGTCTACGGGGAAGGATGGTTTCCTATACACTTTGCTTATGGGATTCCTTTGATATGTTACTTTGCATTTGTCACAGTCGATAACGAGCAAATATCCAAAGCCGCTATTTCGCTTGTCCTGTTTGTTCGCTTGGCGAAATCATGATTAGTGAAGAAATGGCGCAGTGGCCATTTTACTTTGTGGCACGCAGGGTGGGGGGGGGGGGGGTGGGGGGGGGGGGGGAGGGAAAAAAGTCGGCACTTTTCTTGGAATACATAGCAGTGCCTGGAAACGGTGCGAGTCTATGTCAATCAAGTCGTTGCTAAGAAAGACGTCAAACCAAGTTTGTTTTCTCAGAAAGGTTTAAATATCAATGACTGCGTGAGTGTGAAATGCGAATATTCGCGGTGTTTGCGTTTGATGTTTTACGCCGCTGAGATGTTTTTGGCATTTTCAGCCAGATTTCTCACCTAATGTCTCACGTCACTGACAATGTTTTGGCGGCGTGAAATAACAAGCGAAAAATTTGTCAGGGTTGAAATTTAACAACCAAAAAATGGGAAATTATTTCAGAACCATTGGAGTTATTTTTAATTAGTATAATTCACAAGCCTTACTTTTGCCAGACTGGTCACCGTTATCACTCTTTGTTGTTTTGATGTCCGAAAGATTTCAAAGAAGTAATCAAAATGCAAATAGCTATTGTGTTTTGTGCACGGTCAAGACAAAATCATGCGAACTAAACAATGAACTTTGTCAAGCTATTCACTACGCCCTCAGCAACCATTCGATAGCTTACTGCGCAGTCTCGGTTGCCCGGCACCTATGCGAGCCACACATCTCTCTTATTTTACTTCGTGTGGCACAAAAGCCGCAGAGCTAAACCTGAACTCGGTACGTTTATTTTGTGACTACAAATTATGGTCTGCAACTGCTGAGTACAATGACTGCTCAATAAAAGTTTTCCCTGATTCACGACAGTATGGTTCTCCACCAAAGGTTTAAAGTTTAAGAAACTTAACAACAGAACGCCGAAATGCTGCTTGATATATACACCATGAGGTCGCACACACCTCCCTAAGCTTTTGATGAAGCATATTAAACAACATGATGAATTACTTGAAAACCCTAACCCTAACCCTAAAAATACAGTTAAGAGCTCCACTTACCTAGAGTCTAAGTAGAATCGAGCTAAGAAGATATCCTTGTAAGAAGATAAAAAAGCGTTCTCTGGTAAAATATTTTAAAAAATTATGAGCTTTCGACAGCCAGACTGCTGTCTTCGACGGATAAAATTATCCGTCGAAGACAGCAGTCTGGCTGTCGAAAGCTCATAATTTTTTAAAATATTTTACCAGAGAACGCTTTTTTATCTTCTTACAATGAATCCTGGTATCGGATCCTCAATATTTTTAAGATATCCTTGCTTTCACACACGGCTAAAGAAGTTGAGCTGAGCTAATCATGAGAACACAACCTTCCAGCTTTCACACACGGCTCTCGCGAGGGCATCACTGAAACAACGTGCGGTGAGATCGTGAGATCGTCAAACCGAGGCAAATGTGCGTCCAAACAAATTCTTAATTTGTTTTTGCAACACAAGATTATGGTTGCGTTTTCCTATCGTCAAACGCAAAAATATTTTATGTTCTTCAGTGGGATTTATGCTTCTAAAGCAGCTGCTTAATGAATTGTTTTGAATTTCCTTTTGTTTTGTTTTGTTTTATTTTCTTTTTTGCAGGGTGATGAAAAACAGAACTATTTCAAAAGTGACATATGTAACATCAAGCAATGGAAATGTCACAATATATCTGTCAGTATAGAACTTCCTTATTCTGGTTTCAAATACATTGTTTCATTTCGTGCCTTTTGTATGTGAGGTACCAGTCCCGGTTTCCAATTCCTGCCGTTCACTGTATTTAGACTGGGGGAGTGGGGACCAGGGTATAAAATATCTTTGACAGGCATATTTTTTCAAAGTTTCATTTGATTGTGTATATTGTTGTTTAACATCCCTCTGTTAACCTTGATGAATTTAGGATTAGTTTTTATTGTTATGTAGTGTAATTTGTTTTTAATTGAAGAATCAGGGATTCTACGATGGCGAAGTCTACGATAGCTCGAAATCTTGATATCTCTGCTCGAAATCTTTTCCCATTATATTACGTCATCGGGTCATCACCGTAGCGATGGGCGTGGCAGTGTTGTGGTGGTGGTGATGGTAATTATAGCAAGGTTCAAAAATAGTAAGAAATGGAAAACCATAGTGACAAGCAAATGTCACATATTTTGTAGAACTAAATCAATTAAATACTTGCAATATTAACCAGTAAACTGGAGACTGAATAATAGAATTTATGGTAAGGTAATCAAAGACAAATCGTAGTAAGAGCTACTGTAGTCTGTTTTGGTGTACACTTTCACAGTTTGTATCATGTCCAGTTAGATTTGCTATTTTGCTGTTCTGTAGTTTTTCAAAATAAATTTTAGAGTCATATAGCATGATTAATTATGCATTAACTGAAAAACTCGGAAAAAAATTCCGAGTTCCAGATGGGAGTTGAACTCACGACCCTCCGTGACCTAGTCGGATGCTCTACCACTGAGCTACTGGAGACTCTATGGTGAGCAAGGGTGAAATGTGGGTCTTGACTAGAACCGTATCACCCAGTCACATAGTCATGATTCAGCCTACACAGTGAACACCGCGCAACAAAGTTTCCCGCGTTTTCATGCCATAGCTTCGTTTAGATCTAACTGAAACGTCCACATTATCCAGTCGATAGAAGATTAGGTCAATTGCTCGTTTTACGGTTACGAAAAATGCGATCAGAGACCAATAAAATTAAAATTTAACTGTGTAGCGATCAAAGGAGAGCCACAGTTCTTGCGTATCGAGGTGTCGATACACTCACACATAAAAAAAGAAATACAAAATAGAGTAGTTGGATAATAAAACTCTCAGATGTTTTGCTGTATAGTGTCGCTCCGGGGTGTCGCTGTGTAATTTTACCCGTTGTCTATATTTTCTCTTGCCCTGCGAGCATTATTTGCTGTTTGTAATTTCCTTACTTTTCTTTAGCCACGGGTGGCAACCTCGTCCCAGGCCTAATCCGTGCGCACAGGCGTACGTACGCGACTCCCAAATTTTTTCGGTTCGATGGATTCACACTTGCCTACCTATGGATGTTCTGCTCGCGGGCGCCTTCGGCGCGCGCGGGAGCTCCGCTGTAAAGGGTAACCGTCGACGCATAACTTTTATTCTTAAGGATATTAATCTCTCCTAGGAAACCTGACAATTCTCCTACAGAAGCTATCCACGTTAAAGGTGCAAACCATGTTTTATTTGGTAAAACGATTGTTTCCGCGTTCTTGGCCTCAGGATTCAGGCGTGTGCCAGCACTAGAGATGAATGTGCCCAGGAGCCCAGTACTAGATATTTTTGAAGTGGCTATATTGTTACCATGCCCCTTGGGCACATTTTCCAATTCTTTTACAAAAGGAGCTGATGGATGTACAGAATGTCCTCCAGGTATGCTTTATTCGCCTCTGTGGGCAGTTCTTTTTCTTATTGAGCCCCAAATGAATAAAACAGATTACACTGGAACGCAGTTAATACGGGAACCCATGGAACACGAAAAAGTGTCTGTATTATCCGGGTGTTCGTATTGAGCGGCCTCTGAGAATGAACTTTACAGATACATGTTTCTTATATACAAAGCTACTAAAAAGTACAATTTGTAAGAACTAGAACGATATCTAACACGTTATTTGTTACTCAAGTTTAAACTGAAGGAACATTAAGCTCATTCAATGAGTCAAATTAAATGTCTCGCACTCAGGCGTGCACTCCGGTCAAACACCGGAAAAAAGAAAGTTACGTTGTGAAGCATTAAATCTTGAATCTTGAAATATGTAGCAGTTTTCATTTCTAAAAAATACAATTAGCACACAACCCCATAAGAAAGTGTCAGCAAAGCCAGGTTTAACTTGTTCGTATTAACCGGTGTCCATATAAGCGGATTACTGTGAGAGAGAATGCATGAGACTTTTGTCAGGACGAACGATACAGTCCAAAATGAGCGGGTGTCCATATTAAGGACGTTCGCGCTAATAGCGCACTTTAAAAAAGAGTGATAGCCTGGGCTGAGAATATCTTCGCGAGCTTTTATGGGATTATTCGGGGGGAGGGGGGGGGGGGGGGAGGGCCAAATTCAAACATATCGCCGGGGCACAAGAGCTGCTGTGTACCTTTGTGTCCGAGTGATTACGGAACTCGGATAGAGCAGTTTTCAATTGAGTGTCGTACAGCCAAAACCAAAGCAATTACACTGGCCAATCACTAAGGACACAGACAATCCAGTGAACCAATCAAAACTCGAAGCAAATACACGTAGCTGCCACGAAGCGCGGGAAAACGTGCGGAGCGAGTCACGATTGGTTTTGGTTTTACTCCTGATTGGCTGAGAAAGTGGCGCGAAATTTTTAAGCCAATCACTAAGCGTAGTAATGCAAAACTAAAGCAAACGCAATTCACTTTCGACACTCAAGTGAAAACCGCTCTATCACTTTCCGCAAGACACCGTGAGAGAAAAACCTTCAGCAGAAGTATGTACGTTTGATTCGTAACGTTAATTTAAAATTTTACTCGGAAAACGCTCTCATTTGCTCGTCTTATTGGAGTGGTGGTAGCCCTGAACAGATCGCACTTGCCAAGTATTTTTCCGTGGAGTAAGATTGTGAAGGGGCGGCGAACAATACACTGAAGATAGCTGGCACTGTGAATGACAAAGTCTAGAAAGTATCAGAAGATGAGTTAAACGATTTTTCCAGCACTAAGAGACAAGACTACTTGGAAGCTTTCTTTCAGGTGCTTTTTATTCACTTTCTCTACTTTCTCCATAAGACCAAAATTAAATTTTGGTGAATGGACTCTTACGTCAGGATCATTGATCGTTATGTGTAAGTCGCCGGCAATATAGTCGTTGACTCTGGCAGGAAGAAAAATATTGCCATTTTTGTTCTTATATAAGCTGTAAACATTCTTAACCTTATCGTATGGATCGGATTCAAAACAAACATGTTCGCTAAAAATCTAAAGATATCCTTGCCTTTGTACCAGCTGTGTTTTTTCTTTCCAGTAGTTTTTGCCCCACGACAGAGAAGCCACCTCTGCAACAGTTTCGACTTTTCTCTGGGAAGGACTACACCCAGAACATCCATTTCTGTCAATGTTTGTTATCGCACACAGCTTTCAGATTCGACATATTGAATTATTTTGTTTTCATTCTTTCCCCCAAAGTAATCCCATAATCGCTTGCGCGGCACTCTCGGCCCAGGCTGCCACTCTTTTTCGAAGTAAGCTATTGTTTATGCGCATCCTTACTGCGCACGTAATTCACGTCGTAACGTCACGCCACGTCATGCATCGAGCGCGCGCGCTGAGGAAACTTTCTAAGCACATATAGGGTGGGTAGCCAATGCGGTAACTTCGCTTGCAGTTTGCTCTCTTAGATGGTCGGTGACCCCTACTTTTTTTCTTACGGATCACTTTTGTTAACGATTATTTAAGTTTTGCTAGAAAATGAAAAAATCTATCGATTAAAAGTTTGATTTTTTTGTCCCACGCACGTTCGAATTCCGCTAAATTAAAGTAAGAAAAGAAACTCACAATGACAAAAAATCAAGCCAAAACGTTGATAAAATGCAAATTTAGACTCTTGTGTTTTGCTCCGTTTCAAAAGTGTACTTTTTCCTTATTTCGGTCTAATCGCGTTTCTTTTATTCGTGTTGATTTAATAAAGTACTTTAATAAACAAAAGTGTTAATTTTCTGTAAAAGTATAATAGAAATTAGCTACAAAATGTACAAACAAGGAACAAACAAGGAACAAAGCACTTCCCTAGTGTCCGAATTAATACATAACTAATGTTATTATCCAACAGAGTACAGTTAACACCCGGAAAGAGTACAATTGTCTCACGATACATTTTTTTACTCGTCTCATTCTCTCGACCGCACAAAAGATTAAAAAAGGTGGCGGGTCAGCATTCTGGGGAAATAAGTCGTTGGATAATTAATCGCTTTTTAGTCATTTTTGTGTGTAGTATTGTTGTACATTTTTACTCGATGGGTTCGCCAAAATACTGCATGACTATAAAAAAAATATACAGTGATATTACGCACTGAAAGGTCTAATAAGTTATTTCTATCAAAAAGAACCCAATAAATACCTATACAATTCTGATCATTCTCTCGAATAAAGATGTTTCCCTGTGTAGAATAAACGGGCTCATGGCTATTCTCTTTCTAGGAGGTTTTTACTCGGATGATCTCGGCTATGTGGCCAAAAGCTGCAAGAAATGTCCAAACGGTTCTTTTGTTCACTTTGATAAAACACCGGGAAGACGAAAACAAGATTGCAAGTCTTGTCCTCAAGGTAACAACGACCTAATACATCCGCATTACTCAAGAAACTTTTTGAATCCGTTCGTTTAGTTGGTTATTTCACTCATGATTTTTATAACTTCAATCATCTTCAACAAATTCCTTGCAATGCGACAAAATTATTCCAAAAAGCCTCACTGAACTGAGATTTTTCTTAACTTTTGCTGCTTTTAGTGACGGTGAAATATTTCCTTTTGTGAATACCTCAAATTTTAAAAAGTGACTTTCTTTAAATGAACTCTGCTTATACGATGTCTTTACTTTTAACCTTTTAAATACAAGGGTGTCAAGAGGCAAAGGGGAAGGTACATGCCGCTAAAAAATTAAATGCGGACTCACTAAATCACACTAAAGCCAATAAATTAGTGGATTTTGTAAAAATAAAACTGCTGATAACGCCCCCCTCAATTGAAAGTCGTGCACGTACTGTTTGCGTAGTCTTAGAGTTAATAAAAACATTTAATAAGGAGGAAAGGGAAGAAGGAAAATAAACCGTTGAAGAAACTCGAAAATAGGATTTGACATTAAAGTGTCTTAACAATTGTAGTTTTAAGTTGGATGAATTCTTTTAGAGCGCAAACAATAAAGCTTAGTAACAATAAATCTCACGAGAACATTGCATGCATGTGCTGTGGAAATAGATAGCGCAATACTGGTATGCTGTTACACATTTTTTATAGAAAATCGTTACTTCTAACAGGAACAGAAACGGATTTCTTTGCTGGATACCGTGGTTGTAAATGTTTGGAAGGATTTTATCGAACCCATATGTTTGAGGAATGTCACAAATGTGGGCAAAGTGGACTAGAATGCCAAGATGATTACGCTTCTTTGAAAGCTGGTTACTGGTGGGAATGGCGGAACGTGTCACACACTGACCGCTACAGAGATTTTATTGCGAATCTCCTGACATCTTCACCAGCGTTAGATGCTTCAAGCGTACAATATCCTTTCCCGATACCAACGCCTTACAACTGTCCAAGGGAAGAATCTTGTAAAGGTGGTTTAGATTCCTCTTGCGAAAATGGATATGAAGGTCCTCTCTGTGAAGTTTGCGGTGTAGGATACTATAAACAGTTAAAAAATAATATTTTAAAGCGATAGGATGCTTAAAATGATAAGCAAAAGTGAAACTGGAGACAAAGAGAGAATTGATTCATTTCACAAGGACTTAGTTATACATAATGTTTTTTTTTTTAAACAAAGGACAGTCCTTTTATATTTTTAAAAAGTTGTTTTTATATTTAGGCATTAGTTTTGATATCTACTTTCTAATAATTATGTATTTTTTGGCAACAGGACTCGTACCCAAACTGGTGGAAGTGACAAAACGGTGAATGGAGCTCGATAGGAAGCGTTCTACGGTTTTTTTGTGGAAGCGCATGATTTATCTATAATCAACGGTTGGAAGACTGATTATAATACGAAATATTTAATTACTACTGCTGTTTGTTAAATCGTCATATACCTTTGTAAAAGTAGATATTTGTTTCTAAGTAGGGCTCATTAAGAGATAATTAGACAATAAGGAGAATATAAAACATGCATGGCTATAATAAGTTATTTTATGTTAGATGTATTTAACAGCCAATCCCGGCAGACAACATGCAATTGATACGAATCTGTTGACAAGCTTTACTGTGTTACACTTTATATCTTATAAGACGTTTTAAAGTGTAGTAGGGCTGTATTTTTTTCGAGTCTTGCAGTATTTCCACAGGTACTGTTGGACGACTCAAAATACAAATAAAGACTACATTGAACATTTATACTAACACTAAAATGTTAATCCAACGTTTTTCTGTTCATTTAAAACGTTCTCTTACTAAAACGCTCAGTAACGGACACGGTATGTATAATTAGAGCAGCTTTTTTTTTCTTTTTGTATATTCCAAGATATTTGTTGGGACACTACACGCTTCGGGGGAGAATAATAATATTGTAAATCTCAGATTCAAAATTTAGATTTTCCTCTCCATCAAACTTTTTCACTCCGTTAAGCAAAACCTTGTCACTAAGTTATATTACCTTTTGACAGTAACGCGTTGCACTTATCACAGGTAGTGAAAGCTCAAGATACGACTGGAAATAAATAAAGTGATGTGAAATTGTCAGATGTTTATTTTGTATCTATCTTCCCGTGCTACTTTTGTTCTACGAGTGAAAATTGGCATATTTCTAAAATTGCTCTCAACATTAAATGCGAAGCAATAATTCGCACACTATAGTCGCCAGAATGTCGACCCGATTTCATGAAATGAGCTATAATTCTCAAAGTTTGCCATTGTTCTCCCAAAACGCCTCAAATTAGAAAGGCACAAAAGTCACTCTATAAATACATTCGGAAAATGCGGCCAATTTTACATTCTTTACCCCGTAAAACGACAATATTCCAGTGGTAAACCTTTACGGACAGAGCGCCTCTGCAATTAATCATGTGCTATTTGGAAGATTCCAAAAATTAAGCGTGCACCACAAAGTCCACTTTCTAGGGGAGGTAAATGGAATGCCGCGTGCGACACATGATGACCTCAGAATTGAAGTGTGAACATGAACATGGCTTGCGCTTCTATTGGCCTCACATGTAATTAGATATGGAACATTGGTGACGTCTGTCAAAAAGGCCCCACGCTGTCAAACCTCCCAAGTACAGGTACCGCTGCTGTGCGATCAAAGCGAAAAAGCGGCTATCCATGGCTTTAAGCATTCAGTACATCACAAACGAGCGAAAAAATACAACTCTTTACAGAAAAGGAAAAGTAATCGAAGGTGTACGGTTTTAACGTGATGGACACTTTAAGGTTATCAAATAATTTATTGTTCTCAAGTGCGTCCACGATTACCTAATTCAAAATTTGGTAGAGTCAAAATTTGTCGAGATTTTTGGTAGAGCCAAACACATTTTGTCAGTCTAGTGCGTCCGGGCCCTAAGAGTAAGAGTAGTGGAGGGTACGGGTAATTATATAAATATTTTTAAATGGATCACTTATTCTCGTACCAACGGTCGAGAAACAAGCCACCCTGGAAAGTTTCAATTTGAAGTCCGAAAACATCGGACTTCCGCTTCAATTGCGCATGCCTAGCTTTCAAAAGCGTGACCAACGTTAATGTCCAACGATGTTTATTGGTGTTTTATTTTATCCTGATCGTGAAATTTTTGTATTTTATTGTTTCACTAAGCTTCGTCTTTGGTGGCACTGTTTTGCACCATGGAACCTTAAATCGATCACTTTCTAAAGAAGTTACCTCAAATCTCATCAAACAGTTGCTAAATGGATGCTAAAAAATATATATTTCTTCTAGATCTCAAATTCAACGGATAACAAAATCTCATACAGCAAAATAGTCAGCTATTTTTTGTACGACACTTTACAGTTAAATGAAGGGAGATAAAAAGGAAATCAAAACATCGTTTACATTACCAAAAAAACTAAATACCGTATGCAGCTCCGTGTTTTTCCTGGGCCAAGCGTAAACAAACTTAAAATTTAGGTTGAAAGCCTTTGTCGTGATTGGTTATGATAATACCTAACAATCTGTTCTCAGTTTCCGGAGCTAATAAATGACATTTGGCCTGTCAATCGCAATAGTAATAAATAAATGGTGAGCCCGGAATCAAAAAAAAGCTAATCATTACTTTTGCTGCTTAACGAATAGAAACAAGGGGTTTGAAAATCCGTCCTTGCTTATTACAAAATAATATGTCGCTGCTTGGTTTGCTTTCCTTATGCAAATCTGTCAAAACTCTAAGGGATTAGAGTGGTAGCGGTGCTTGACAGACACTGAACAAAATTGAAACTTCCTTAGCTGTACGCCCAATTATTTCACCTCAAAAAAGCTCTTCCCAGGCCAACCAGAGTCATTAACAGTTTTTTATTGCTTTAAGTTCTTAGAAGCGAAACCAATTTCGTTACTCGCAGTGGGAACTTGGGTTAAACAATATTTTTTTTTTGATTGTTTTCTAACTTGCTTGCGTTTCATTGCGAATTAGCGTATGGCTGCAGCTTTCAACCCGGTTTCGCTTTATTTTAAGCAGGATTAATCTGAAGATAGACCAGTAAGTAGCTTAAAGTAAACCGTTAAATCAAAACGCGGAACAAATTTAAACCTCGTAAGCATCGTGCCCAATTTTTCCCCACACAAAGCTCTTTCCAGAACAACCAAACCATGCAAAGATGTGATTGCTTTTAGTTCTAAGCAGATAATATCTTATCACTGGCCCTCAGAGAAAATTGGCTTGTATTTCCAGTGCGAGCGAAGTAAGGCCGGCAAAATGCATCATCTCAGGTTTATTTCAAGTAATTTTTATTTAAAGGTAGATTAAGAAGTGAGTACAAGGATTTAAAGTAAAATTGAAACCTCGTCAATATGCGCTTTTCCTAAAGCAATCAGAAACAGGTAGTGATTGGATTGGTTTTAGTTCTCAGAAGAGAACACTAATTCACCTCTTTGCGACAGATAAGTACTGTCACGAGGTCATGTCATTACCAAGTTCATGGCAAGTGGTGAATCATTTCCGATGTTGATTATAACTGACCTTTAATAGCACAAAATATTGCACCAGATGGCCTATTGTTATAAGTTATCGCAGCCAACCTTAAAAAAGGCTTCAAGCTTTGATCCAGTTACAAATAACCCAGTAGAAGCTTAGATTTTGAGCGTAATTTAAGTTCCGTCAAGCTCAAGGAAAGCAAAGTGCTGTACACAGACATCTTTGAGGTAATTTCACCGATATATATTTTTTAATATCTTTGAATACAATTTAGAGATTCTATCGCTTAAGGCACTACACCAGCGAAGAATCGAATGGTATTCATATTTTTGAACGCACTTTTTTCTACACACACCAAAACACAATTTTAACCGCTCAATAACGTTTTAAGCTATATTTTATTCACTTCATTTTCACCAATCACCCCAATTGGCTTGAGTTTCATTGCAAATAAAATTGCGGTAATTTCTCTCTCTCGCTCTTTTGTTTTAACCTAGACTGGGCTTTTGTGCAGTCTTTTTTTTAATCGCCTTATAGATTTTGTCGGCGTTCCACCTCAGGTAGTCAGACTTCTCCGCTTCGAAATGATTCTTCACATATAGCAAGAAGTTATAACCCGGTGACGCGGAAATATTGATGAGCGCTACAAGAAAATACAAATCATATCTTTAAGCACAAAATTTATGTAAACTCTTGATGCTCGGTGGCTAGAATTTCTTGAATTCGCCTTTAGTCTAGAATTTGAGTTAATCTTCCTTCTTATAAATCAATATGGTCCTTCTTATGAAGACAAACGCAGCATAGAAAGCCAATGAAAAGTGAAAACAGTCATGTAATAATTAAGTTGAGTTGAATGATCGACACAAAAGTTATTGTTTCAACACTGCGTCGTCATCGAACGAATGCTTTTTTGCAGGCCTAACGAACATGAACAAGCTGTTTTGTTAATTCCAGTAGAAACGTTATTTCCTGAACCCTCGATTTCACGAAACACTTGATTTTTCAAACCAATTTTCTTTTTCCTAGGTTAGATAAAGTACTTCCCTGTAACTATCCGCCGAATTTTCCAACCTCCCGATTTCCCAAAGCAATTTTTCTTTCCGCTGGAAGTTCGATAGATCGGGACTGTACTGTACTAGATACTGATTATTACTGCCTAGCTCCCTGTTAGAATGGATACAACCCATATTGAAATGGCTCTGCTCAAGTAATGTTATTCTACTTCATACATTTCATGTATTTTTAGGAATGGTGGTTCAATAGTCAAGGTGGGAAGCTTGCGCAACAACGAACAGAAGGCCATTTCGCAACATGCATCAATTTCATTTGCTACTTCTGTTTATATGGAATGTGGAGAGCGCCTTTGCTTCAAACCTACAAGGTGTGCACACATCTATTTAAGTACATTAGAATATGCCAACTGCTACTGTAGAATAATGGCCGGTATTTGCACAGAGTGAGATTTAAAATCCCGTTTTCCTGAATAATAAACTTTCACGATAAACACCATGGGTGATTCTAGGCATGGCCTAATTTCAGTTTGTAGGAAAAGAGGATTCTTGCTCCTCGTATGACTCCCAACAGAGAATCGAAAAAGGAATCGATGTTGGGTATCCACCGAGCCGCCATATTGTCATGTTGCGGGATGCGGGACAGGTCATGCAGACTTACATGCAATACTGACCGAATGAAATATATGTCGAGAAAAGCCGGCAAATATTACATCGAAACTGTATTGAAATATGTGAAATCATTTGACTGCCATATATAAAACGAAAACAGTTCGCCGAAATTTTTTAACTATTTAAATCGCAATTTGAATATATACATATCGCAGTTGTGGACATATATATTGCACTTTGAATATATATAATATAACTTGGACATAAATACGGCAACTCGATACATAAATATCACTCTTCGACATTTTAATCCTGTTTGAAAAGCATAGGCGTGGTTAGATACAATCTAAATATGGAAGAAGGTTTCGCGATAGAACCGTATATTGACTTTATTATTCAATCGAGCTATTACGCTCCACAAGGACGTCTGTATCTCTAAATTTAAATTCACGTATGGTCAACTACCGCCCACGTAATGAAAACGTAAGCACGACAAAAAACGAACGGCATCATACTTATCCATTAATTTTCTTTAAAGGCGGGTGGAAAATTTCAACGTAAAAAAAAGACATGTCAAGTATTAAACAATTGTCGACTTCAAAACTCCATAGCAGTTTTACACAAACGGCACAATACAAAGTCATATTTAATGTGGAAATTCACTTTACTTTCAGCTTGTTTAAAAATACAGAAAAAAAAGCAAGCTTAAACGAAAAAAATTAAATTGCAAAACAAAATATAAGATTTAATGTATTATTTTTTTTATAACTGTAAAGCTATTAAATCATTTCTACTAAAATGCCAACTCTAACTTAGGAACAATTTCTTCAACCAATATTTCCATCAGTACTGTCGCTTGACATTGAGTAATAATGGTGTAGTGGGATCAAAAAACGCCGGATTTGTTATTTGTCAAAGCATTAATTTTATTACTTATTTGTACTTACAGCATTGCCACCCAGATTTACGTTTCCAACTCCCGTTGTGCAAATACATGTATTACCATATTACATGCTTACTTGTCCAGCTACTGGAACTCCACCCATATACACAGCATTAATATGGAACTCTACAGTACTGGTCAATGCAACAAACGCTGCAATATGGCTGTTCCAGGAAGGGAATTACACTTGTGTGGTGACAAACAAGTATGGAACTGACGTGGGAGTGGTGTCAGTCATTTTTCAGGGTAAAAACACTTTTTTGCTGTTACTTTCATCATCATCATCATCATCATCATCATCATCATCATCATCATCATCATCATCATCATCATCATTTGTTAGGGTAAGGCTAAACGTTATTTCTAGGAACTTAATGAGAACAAAAAGACTCGACATTCTGCAATCTCGTCCATTTGGATGATGGTCATGGTTTTATTGGATTTTTTCAAGGCTGGTGTGGATTTGGGGGGTTATTAATATAATTTCTGTGAAAGTTTCATCCAGGGCCACCCAGAGAAAGCCAGGGTAGAATATAAACAAGGTGGCACTTTGGTTTCAACTCATAGAGAGGCTGTCCAACTTTGTGAATCCAGTGTTAATAAATCCGTTTCTGAGAAAAGCGTAACTAAGTAGAAACTTCACTTCACTTTCAGAACTTAAACTTTAGTGGAAAGAATAAGGCAAACTCGACACTAAAAACGAGATAGCACACTGCAATGAAATGCTAATGCTTGTATTTACCCTGCGCACCGTGGACTTATTCTGATTCTGTTAACGTTTAGATTGTAAAATTCACTGTTATTATCAAACGTTTCGATGGTGGTATAATGCACTAACCTGTTGGAATGCAACATCACCGGATGAGATAGAAAAATGCGCCTCAACGATAACTCATGATCAAATTATGTAAGAATGCCAAATAAATTAAGTGAATTTGTCATTTTGTTTGTTTGCTTTTGTTTCTGTTGTCATTGTTGTTCATATTATTTGGTCTTGGATTTTGTGTAGTCAGTGCGAATTGAGGGACGGGAAAGAAACAGCATGTTCTTCATCGTCTAGAGTAGATAATAATCAACAGTAATAAAGGTATTTATTGTAGTGATCGCCAGGTGTCTCTCATGTTTAACGACAAGTAGCGCTTAAGGTAAATAACCAGCATTGCATTGTACATCCTTACTGGTATGGGCAGTATCTTACGTTTACTTATCATGCTAACATAAGCAAAATGGCGGCTTTTGCGTTACAGCTTGGCATGCGAAGGAGATAAGTGGTCGATTTTTGGTAAACGAGCATGGTAACCTTTATTATTGCCACATACTGCGACTTTTAAAAACCAACGACTCAACGAACGCTTTAATTCGATGTCATTTGCATTTGTGTGATATTTTACATACATTACAATATTCATTTTTTTACTTTAATAAAATTAGCTTTCAGCCACCGCTAAATGTCTTGCGGATGTATTTATGGTCTCCAAAATTTGAAGAAACAACCTTGATCATTTGCACGACTCTCCTCAATTTCAGAAAGTCATTAAAATTTAATAAAAAAAAAATATTCATGAACGATGTCAGGCGCCCGTAAGTATCAATTCTCAGTGGCCCTTGATGTGTAGTTACTAAGCGTGGCTATTCCAACTGCTTCTTGTATTATTGTTCTCTCGCCCGTTGCCCAGTTAAAAGGCCCGTTGGGCTATTAATTAACAACACCGAAGATCGAAAAGACCGAAAAAAACGTCAGTAGCGGTAAAAAAGTAAAAATTGGAAATTTAGACTTCATTAAACTAGTTCTTTAGAACTTAGAACAAAATCAACGAGAAATATTTTAAGAGATGTGTAAAAAAATTGTGTTTGCAGAAGAGTGTTTGGGAGCAACTTGTCGCATCTTCCGTCTCGATTGTTTTCTAAACTCAAGTATATAGAATACCTGTAAGTGTGCTTTATCTGGCATTTTAGTAATATTCTAGAAGACTCCAACGTTGACGTCGGCACGATATTCATATCTATTTATTTATTTATTTCTTTATTTTTATTTTTTTTCATATTTATTTAATGTTCATATTTAGTCGTAACCACCCTTCGCGGCGTTACGATTGAGTACATTTTAATAGTCCATATCACGTGGAGGGAATTTCACGGTTGTTTTTGGACAACTCTTTTTCTTGCCCTTTGGTGGATCTCGGTGTAATACGAAGACGAGTTCTTAACCCTATTCAAACCGGACTTCTTGGGACCTTCTATGACCGGGGGAGGAGGCTTCGGAAGCCCCCCCCCCCCCATGTAACTTCCATATTATTTAAGCAATCACAAGGAAACTTGTACGATATAAAGTATGTCCGAAAATCTTTCTTTTGGTATACGTCACGTGGGGTGATGACGTCACATCACGTGACAATTACATCATCATGTCAAAACGACCGCCATTTTGGATCTGCCATCATGGATCATTTTTTCAAAAATGCCGGAAAATCACCTAAAATTGCTACAAAGTACACGTAATTAATAAAATTGTGCTTAAAAACCGTAAAAAGGTAAAAATTAAATGCATTAGAGTTAATTTTCTTTAAAAGAAACACTAAAGTTACAAATTTGGGAAAACATGCCTATCAAAATGTCGTTGCTATGGTGATACCAAGTTCGTGACACAACATCCTATCCTACCAAATTATTCCCAGATAAATTTTAGATAAACTCAGAAAGTTTGGCAGGGTTTGGTTGAGATTTGAAAAAGTTATAAATGTCCAAAGTCAGCGCGGGCGTCAAAAGCCCCCTCCCCCCGGTCTGAATAGGGTTAAAGTTTGCGTGCGTCGACAAACAACCAACGCTTGTCGTATCTGGCGAAAAGTTTACCATTTCATAAAAAAGCTCTGACAATTGCAAAATATGTAGTTTCTAATATGATATCTTCTTCAAGAAAAAATATTTGAATAAAATGTGTTCCTTTACCTATATATAAGGTTAACATCGATCTCCGCTTTGCAAT